>NC_143147.1:6420625-6726250 GCF_059928025.1 Delphinapterus leucas | reverse complement strand
CCGCGTGCCTTCAAGGTCTGGGTTCTTGGCCTCTGTCTTGTGCTGCCTCCAAAATGCGCCCTGAAAACCTGCATGCGAGTCACATTTTCATATGAATGAATCTTAGAGACAAGGGAAACCTACCCTGTGAAAGTATAGGTTTCTGTATGGCACTCAAAACTGCTCTCTCCAGCAAGTGTGAATGGGCTTCAGTTTGCTTGGCTTCTGCCCCTTGGCACTGATGCCTAGTTAAGCTCCTGAAATTCTCATTTATTATTAAGACAGAAAAAACACTATTAATCTGGGCTTTCTCACCTTCCTTCCAGTCCCCTTCCCCAACTTGCTAAGGCAGATTCTGGTTTTGTTCTCCATTCCTTATATTTATATGAAATATGTTTCTCGCTTATGAGGTTTGAAAAACCCAAGTAAAGAAGTTATGTGACAATGTAATAACTTAAAAGATAACTAGAAAACCCTTATACAGTTAGTACTAAGAAACGCTCTTTTAAATTATAGGTCAAAGAAGAAATAATAGTGAAAAATAAGAACATTCTAAACTAGGTACAGAAAAAATACTACATGTCAAAATGTGTGTGATGCAGCTAAAACAGTACTTAGAGGACAACGTATAGTCTTACATTTGCATACTGGAAGAGGACTTGGATTACTCTGGAATTGCTTTTGGGGAACTGGACTAGGATTCTTTTTTAACTTTGATCCCTTTGAGGCCAGACCCCCAGTTTCTGCCTGTGTCTGTCACCCAGCAGCATCACGCATCTCTGTCTCCCAGAGTCACTCAGCTGCCGCAAAGAGCAAGGCAGGTACTATGACCAGCTCCTGGGGGACTGTATCAGCTGTGCCTCCATCTGTGGACGTCACCCCAAGCAATGCACACACTTCTGTGAGAACAAGTTCAGGAGTCAAGTGAACCTCCCACCAGCGGTCAGGAGACAGCGGACCGGAGAGGCCTCGACCCGGGCAGACAACCTAGGGAGGTACCAGGGATCAGAGCACAGAGGCTCGGATGTGGGTCCAGGTAAGCCACCTAAGGTTGGCCTGCGCGGTGTCCAAGGGTCAGAGTGGATGGAAGGCAGGCACCAGGCCTCAATAAGGAGAGGCTGCAAAGCAGGAAGTCCAGTGCAGGCAAATGGCCAGAAACCAGGGGGGTGGGGGGATCATCACAGGATAGAAAAAAAAAAAATTAAGCAACGTTTATAGAAGTCTGTGGGCAAGAAGGAAGCAAAAGAAGAAAAAAGACCTGACAGCTGGGAGTCTCATAATGGTGGCTGAATGAATTCTCAGAACACAGGGCAGCGAGTGGATAGCTCAGCTAACCAGTGAGCAAGACCCCCACTCCATTTAGAGGCAATGGAGACTTACCAAGAATGAGAAAGAAAAGTACTATCAAAAAAGCTCACGGTGGAGATGGGCCTCCTTAGATATGTGAGAGGGGTCTCTTGAACTAGGCACTTACTAAGTGCCGAGCACTGGAAATGACCTAATTAGTCCTCCCAGAAAATACCTCTTGGCTCAGCTACTCTGCTCTGTGGTGTCAGAGAGGACGGGGCTTGGGTGGGGATGTGGACCCACAAACACTTGATATCTATGGTGCTCTTGGTCTGCCAGGCGCTGGCTGGTTTTCCTCCTTTTCTGTGACTTTCCCCATGACGTCACTTCCATGAGAACAGGCTTCATGTGTCCTGATAACGAAGTGCCCAGCCTGGTTCTTCTCGGTTAGACTGTTGTCTCTTACTCTGCTCTGCTCTCCTGTCAGTAAGCTGCTGCCACATAACAAACAGCCCCCAGATTCCACGGCGTGTTATTCCTCATGGCATAGGGCTTGGCTGGAGTCAGCTGGAGGGGCTCGGCTCCTGAGTCTCTCATCCTCCCCTGGGACCAGCGGGTGGGCAGCAGCATCAGAGGTGACACACGGGCCTCTGAACCTCTCGGCCAAGAGCTGGCACCCATCACGTGCTGCATCCTATCCCTCCAGATGCAAAGCCAGCTAGACTCAAGGCGGGGGAGACAGACCCCGCTCTCGGCTGGAGGAGAGGCGAAGGATTTGTAGCTGTGGGGGGTTTGTGGCCGGTTTTTATCCAGCACAGCCTCTTGTGAGAGGAAATGCAGATTCACACACAGAGGGCGTGGATACGGGTGGAGGGGGTGACGAACGGGACCACCAAGGGGGCTGCTCTCCAAGGTCTGGTGACCCCCGCGCCTTCCCTGCAGTGACGTATTTGACTCTTCCAGCCAAACCCAGAACCCCGTCCACCTCCGATGCCACAGATTCCCCTTTACAGACAGAGAAATTGAGTCTCAAAACCTGGAGGGTCAGTGCACAGCTGAGCGGGGACTCGGGCCCGGCCTGCGGGTTCCAAAGTTTGTCCGCTCTGCAAGAGCCAATCCCCGAAGCAGTGTTCTGTGGCACCGTCGCCCACTTAGGGGGACCTCTTGCCAGCGTGACACCGTTAGCCCTTCCTGTCTGTGACCACCAGCCAAGCCCCCTCCCCAGAGGGCCTGGGGTGGACCCTCCAGGTATGAATCCCCCAGGAAGTGTGGACAGACATTCCAGGAGCCAGTGGGGTCAGCGTGACCACGTCTGACCTGGCCGCTGTCCCAGTCATTCCATGGTGCGGCCTCCCGAGCCTCGGAGGGCTGGGTGACGCCTCGCCATACCTGCCCCTGCCGCGTCTCCCTCTGGAGGTCTGGGGCTTACGTGTGTCCCGCTGTGTCCTGATACCTCGGCGTGCAGGTGGGGCGAGAGCTGGGTTTGGTGGGGACTGTGAACAGGAAGTGCCGGGCCCACACCCTGGGTGTTAAGGGCAGGGCGTGCAGAACACTGCCCGTGGCAGCGGGGCTGACCTGTCCCCCCCCACTCACTCCCCGCCCTGCCAGCCCCCACCCTTGGCCCCTCCACGTCTCTCGGAATGGCCGTTCCTTCATTTGACGGTAACTGTGGAGGGCTCAGCTGTGCCTGGGGGGACGGGTGCAAGAGTCAGGCAGACCCTGTCGCTGACCCCATGGAAGTTACAGTCTGATGGGAGAGACAAATGACTGAGTAACCTCAGTGCGTGGCGACGACATCCCCCAGCCAGGGTGCGATGGGGCGAGGAAGGTTTCCCCGAGGAGAGGCCCTCAAGGCAGACTGGGGGCCAGACCCCTGGTTCCATCTCCCACCAACTGTGTGACCTTGAGCAAGTCACTTAACCTCTCTGAGGTTAAGTGTTTCCGTAAGACTGAGATCACCTGCCTTCACGGGGTTGCTGCACTGAGTGTCAGGATCAGCACGTAGTAACTGCTCATTTAAAAGGAAAGCATACATCTAAGAGACGACGTGGAGAAAGGTGTTCCAGGCAGAGGGCACAGCATGTGCAGGTGCTGGGAGGGGCTGGGAGCGGAAACACACGGATTCTCTGTGGACAGGGTACAGCCACTGCTAGGACCACTGGGGCTGCGACTGCTACAAACAGTGGGAGCAAAGGCTAAGCTTTAGTGAAAATTAAGGTTTGCTTTTCTTATCCGAGCCCACGGAGCCCCCAGGCCCTATTCAAGGGCCTCCTGGGTCCCGGGTTCAGAGCTCCAGGTGGCGTGAGCACGGGTGACCTGGGACGTCTCCAGACTCTCTATCTCCCCGTCCCCACTGCGGGGCAGCCCGGCACCCCCCTCACAGGGCTCTCGCAGGGCCTCAGCGACCCTGGGCCTTGATGCTCCAAATCCTTAACTTGATTACATCTGCAAAGGCTTTTTCCCCAAATCAGGTCATAAGGTCCCACGTGCAGGTTACAAGATCCCTTGTGGGAGGGCGATGCCCGCCTTGGGAGCACATCCTGCACGGCGGCCTGGGGGTTGGTCTCGTCTCTGGCTTTTTATCTCAGGGTGTGGAGTGTTTTCTCCCCACACACGCCACCCCCCATCCGCCCCCGACGGCTGCAAGAGATGTCACCGTGGCGGCTGCCCCAGGCCCCCTCTTCATCCCCAGGGCTGAGGCCAGGGGAGGGGGGCAGAAAGCCTCGGGAGCCCACCTCACCCCTCCCCTGACCTGCCTGCTCGCTGGGCTGGGGCCGTGGGGATGCTGGCGGAACGTTCCACTGGGTCGAGCTGCTACCAACAGCGCGGAGGCCGGAGCGTCCGCCCCGTTTCACCAGGAGGCAGGCCTGACCGTGAGCAAGGGTGGCCGCAGGGCCCAGGCTCAAAACCTGCCCTGCCCCGGCTACACCAAGGCCCCTCAGGACAGGTCACAGCACTGCCCGCCCAGCCAGCCCGAGCTCCAGCCCAGCAGCAGCAGTCGGGGAAATCCTGTTTCTAGGCGAGATTGACTCTGAAAACAGTACAAGCACGGAACAAATCTAATGGAAAACCCGCTTGGAAATAAACCATCCGCGGTGCCCCCTGGTGGCGGTGCTCAGAACTGCGCCGCAGGCCTGGCTCTCTGGCAAGGACAGAGCTCTCACATCCTTTCCCGACTGAAGCCCCTGCACCCACCGGGGTCAGCAGACAGGGAGGCACTGGGCGAGGCCGCTCCGCTCCGGGGCCAGGTCACTGAGGGCCGACAGAGGTCAGCGACCGAGCTTACAGACCTGAACAGCTGGTGACTGAACAGAGGAAGCACAGTGGTGGCTGGGGACCCCGTCCCCGCACCTGGCCAGCCTCTGACCCGGCTTTAACAAGCGAGGCAGCCAGCATGCTCCTTGCCGTTCCCGTCTGGAAAGGACGACACACAGGGATCGTGACGGAAGAAAGAAGGTATTAAAAAGCGAGGTTTGGGGAAAGTCTCTCCCCAGGAGCAACACCTGCTGCGGCCTGGGTTTGTCGGTTCCCACATGCTCTTGTCTAAGCACATTTCACACCAGGGAGAATCCCGAGCGCCCACCTCTCTCTCCCTGTTCACTTCCTGCCCCTGAGGCTCAGCCCATCTCAGGACCCACCAGGAAGCTGGTCTCCGGCTCTCACTGTAAACAAAGCCCAGCAAATGCCTGCATCCACGTGCCTAGAAGTGAGCCCACAAGCCTGGAAAGGGCGTGTCCGTGATGGCAGGTGGTTGCACGTGGCCCTCAGAGGAAACCACCCCACCCAGATGTGCCTGCGTCGCCAGCCTGGGACAGAGGCGGAAGGTGACATCTTTCGCAGTTTTAACTGCACCTCTCCTCCGGATCCAGGGCCTCTGCGAAGCACACTCTACGAGCGGGTCACCAGGCAGGAACTGGTTCCATTTCCCTCAGGAAGCCCCAAATCACCCTCCTCACGTGGTGGCTCAGGGCGCCCGGGAGAGCAGAGCAGAGGCTGCCAGGCCTCGTCATGGCACCGGCCAGGCCCTGCGTCCCCTGTACTGCGTACTGCTGGGTGCAGGGGGGCCCGGCCCAGCCCGACTTGAAGGGCAGGAATCGAGGACCATCTCCAAATGCCAGCAGCCAACCTCGAGGTAGTCTGAGTGTTAGAGTTCAGCTGAAAACACCTGAAATCCACCCAGCACTTCACTGTGTACTTAGCAGAGTCTGGTAGCTGGGAATTCCACCTCCCACGTGAAGGCTGCCAGCCTCTCCCCCGCTAATCCGGCCAGGCCGACGGCTTTATTTTATCCCAGGGACGCACAGGAGCCGGTGAGTAGATGGGGGCCCGGGAGCTGGGACACACGGACGTCGCCGGCCGGGGGTGGCGCCAACAGCCCACCCAGAGCTCTGTGAACGTCAGGGTGGCACCAGCCAGCTGTCACTTCATAAAATTCTGCCCCTAAGGAGCCTGCGTAAGGAAGAGGGACAGTGTCCACCTTGCCATCTGTGCGCGGCCGGCCTGGAGCCCCGGCGTGGAGCCCATCAGACCTGCCCCCAGGTGCAGCTCTGCAACTGTGACCAGATCTGAGGCTCAGTTTTGTCATCTGAAAAACAGACTGTAAGGCGGTGTGCCCACAGCGGGAACAGCCTGCAGGATCCTCAAACAGCTCAGCAAGGAGGCGCCACCTGACCCGGCAACTACACTCGTGGGACGCGTCCACGAGAGCTGCACACACACGTGCACACGGAAACCTGCACGCAAGCCTTCACAGCCGCCAAAGGGTGGAAACAACCGAAATGCTTGCTCATCATGGACAAACAAACACGATGTGGTGCATCCACACAGTGGAACGTTACTCAGACCCAACACACGTGGCCACACGCCTGAGCCTTGGAAACACACCGAGGGGCCCGACGTGAAGGTCCCGTGCTGCACAATTCCACTGGTATGAAGTGTCCAGGACAGGCGACAGACAGCGTGGTGGGGCCCAGGGCGGACGGGGGGCGTCATGCGGTGCCGGACACACCCCAAGTGCACAGGCAGCAGCCGCACGAGCCTGAGAACACACTAACCAACCCCCTCATCTTCACGGCCGTGAGCCTGGCAGCACGTGGACTACACCTCAACCTGTAAAGGAGGCGAGCGCCCCTCCTTCACAGAAGCGCGCGGGTCAGGGACACACTAGAGAAAGTGTTGCGTGCAGCAAGACCAGCAGGCGGCCAGCAGCCCTTCCTCCCGGGCTGGGGGCGCCCGATCCCAGGGCCCGGGACAGATTTCGAGGGCGGGGCTTTGGCTCGGGGCCCTGAGTGGGGCCAGCGCCCCATTTCCCCAGGTCCCCCTGGTGTACACCTGCCCCTCAGGCCCAGGAGCAACACCACCGTCTCTCTCCAAGCACGTGCTCCCTGGTCAAACACCCTCCCTGGACAACTGTCCACCTGCTCCCCCGTCCACCTCTGGTACTGTCCCAAGCTACACCCCACAGCGAGGGAGAACGACAAAGGGCGTGCAGCTCCGGGGACCCCGGCCCTCCGAGGGGGCGTGGGGGTGACCGCATGGCTTGTTTGGGGCTCACGAGGAGGAAGCGAGGACGAGGGGCTGCTGGCCGAGGGGGGGTGCTTCAGGGAGGGCCCCTCCTGACTCTGGGTCGCCCGCTGTCTTGCAGCGCCCCCAGCGCTAAAGCTGAGCGCCGGGCAGCTGGCCCTGGTCTACAGCGCGCTGGGGCTCTGCCTCTGCGCCATCATCTGTTGCCTGCTGCTGGCCGTGGCCTGTTTCCTGAGGAGGAGGGGGGACCAGGTCTCCTGCCAGCCCCGCGCAGCGCCATGTCGGATGCGGGCCAAGTCCTCCAAGGGTGAGCACGCAGCGGGGTCCTGGACATCCCTCTGTCCTGGCTCTGCCCCCGCTTCTAAGCGGAGAGCGGTTGCCGGTCCTCCCGGGGAGCAGCCTGGCGCCAGTTCCTACGGTTTCCTATCTGTCCTGGTGAAATCGGGTCAAACATCAAGGCAAGAGGAGACAGGGCCCTGAGGAAGGGTGGGTGTTGGGCCCCGGGGCTTGCCCCACTTGCCAGGACAGGGCGGCTAACACCGGAGGTGGTCCCTTGGGGGTGCAGGGCGGGGGAGGAGGGGTCCAGGCCGAGGCCAACGCCCTCTCCCGCTCAGCAGATCACTGGATGGAAGCCGGCAGCGCTGCAGAGGCAACGCCCGAGCCGACGGAGACGTGCAGCTTCTGCTTCGCGGAGTGCAGGGCGCCTGAGCGTGCCGGGAGGTGGGCGCGCCACGGCCAGAGCGCAGCCGGACAGCCCTGCGTGCGCGCCCCAAACGGTGGCCTCTGCGGCATTGAGGTCGTGTGCACGCCCGCCCAAGAAGGAGGCCTGGCCACATGAACCTGGGGGGCTGGGGGAAATGGTGATGGGAGAGAGAAATGACGGTGGGGGAGACTGGGGAGAGAGGAACAGAGCAAGGGGAAAGGACAGGGAAGGGGGAGGGGAGTGGAGGAACAGCTGGCAGAAGGGCCAGGGCCACCGTATTGACCCCAGGTCTCCACTGTAGGTCACCGGCACCTAAACGCACCTGCGGTAAAAGCACCCACACCTGCTGGACCCAGCCCCGGGGACCCTTTGCAGAAATAAAACCTCCCACACTGCCCACTCCTCACTGTGGCTGGTTTGGGTCGCGTCTCCCCGTGGTGACTGCCCCATCCCACCTCTCCCGCTGCCCCTGGGCTCCAGGCATGGTTTCCAAGGATCTGAGCGAGTGTGTGGACCGAGAAGCAAGCTCTGCTGTCCCCTGTCACCTAAGAGGAGAAAGCAGCCGGCTGATGGTGGGCCCACCATCAGGGTTGGGCCCGCCTGCGTTGATCTCGGAAAACCAATCTCCTCCCGTGTCTCCTCAGAAAGGCGTGAAGCAGTGTGACTGTGTGTGCGCGTGTACAGTCACGTGTGTGCACGCATATGCTGCTCCCACGTGTGTCACGGGGCGCGGGGTGGACAGAGGGCAGGCGGGCTGAGCCCGGGCGTCAGGCTGCTCTCAGACCCCGGACCACGTCCCTGCATCACCTCAGGAGTGCTCTCATTTGGACACCAACCTGCTACTGTTTAGTACTTTTCTTTACATCAACCTACCTTTCCTTCCAGACCTACACGCTAAATTTTTCGGATTCTGACCGGTAACACTGTATCTGAGCATTCACAATTTGTTTTCTTGGCTACACCACATGGCTTGTGGAATCTTAGCTCCCTGACCAGGGATTGAACCTGCACCCCCTGCAATGGAAGCGCAGTCTTGGCCACTGGACCGCCAGGGAAGTCCCACATTCACAAATTTTTGATACTACATATATTTTATACCTGTATTTGCAGTGAAACCTACACGTTAGGAGCATTTAAACCTGAAAATACATAACTGCTGTAGCAGCAGCTACACAGATGAACACAAAATTATGCAAATCATTCATCTGGAAACCACCTGGCGCACCTACGTGCACCAAAGGTTCACACAACACACTCTGGGAGGTGTAGACAAGAAGCCTGAGGCTCCATCCTTCCCTCATCCACTGGCTAACGGGCCCTGTCACCTTCTCAGGCTGCTGGACAAAGCCCCACACGCTGTGCGGCTTCAACACTGGAACCTCCTGTCCCCCGCCTGGAGGCCGGAGCCCACCCAGGTGTCACAAGGCTGGTCCTGCTGCGGCCGTGACGGGAGAACTGCCCCGGCCTCGCCCCCACGGCTGCAGATGGCCGTCTTCCCTTGATGCGTGTCTGTCTGTCCAAATCTTCCCTTTTTATAAGGACACTGCTCACCCTAATGACCTCATTTTCACTTGATCATGTCTGTAAATCTCCAGATAGGGTCATGCTTAAAGGTTCTCGGGGTTAGGACCTCAACCCATGAATCTGGGGGCACACATTCAGCCCAGAACACAGGTCCTCCCAAGTCCAGTCTCGCTTCAACGCGGTCTGAAACCAAGTTAGCTTCTCACAAGCACCCGCCCAAGACAAGCGTCTGACCCGGTGTTCAGTGGGCCCAAGGCGGCAATGGGGACATCTTGGTGCGGTGTCCACCGGTCACCAAGCCCACGGCAGCATCTCTTGGCAGCACGGACCCTGTACCTGGGGTAGCTGCCTGCCAGACCCTGGCGACGTCCCAGCACATCTCTGAGCTGCACGTACGCGCTTGGGATGCAAAGCCTCGTCCGAAACGTGTGCAGACTCCTCCAGCTGTTTTCAAATTCTGCTCATCTGAGCCCAAGGGGCCCTGGGGGATGCTTCTGGACCGTGCGGGGAGTGAAGGCTGCCGAAAACACAAGGAAATGTGTGCCTGACTACGGCTTTCCACAAAAATAACCTCTGGGTTGTGTCAGTTTTTCAATTGGTCTGTAGTGTAAGTTGACGTGGCAGGTTTTGTTTTGTTTTTTTAAAGACCAGGATCCTCTGTTGCAAAGAAAATCTGAAACTCTAAATACCATCCACTTTACCCACGTTCTGTGTTCTGCTGGTCCTACTTCCAAAATACACTGATTCCCGCCACCTGCCACAGCCCCCGCGACGCCAGCCCCGAATCCGCCCTGTGCACCCTGCCCAGGGCTCAGCAAGCTCCTCTGAAAAGGACCAGATGGCAGAGACTCTCGGCGACGACTCAGCGCTCACCCAGCCCTGCCGCGCTTGTGCCCAGGCAGCCAGCGCCAGGGGAGGCGGCGGGTCGGACTGGGCTCCGCCGACGCGGCTCAGACCGGGCACCACAGCTCGCCCTCCCCGCCCTGCTGCTCCGCAGCTCGGGCCTTTACCTCCAGCTTTACTGAGACATAAATGACACGTAACTTTGTGTGAGTTGCCAGGTGATGCATCTGTACATTGTAATACGCTCCCCACGTGGCATCAGGAACCCCTCCACTCCAGCCCACCGTCACCCGTGTGGTGAGAACGTGTAAGATCTACTCTCTCTGCAACTCTCAAGCACAGGACACGGTATCAGGACGTGTCAGTCTCACCCCTGGGAGTCTGTGCCCTTTGGCCAGCATCTCCCCCTTTCCCACCCCCTGGCAACCACAGTCTACTGTTTCTCTAGACACTGGCCTCTTTGTGTCTCTCTACGGTTTTCTGAAGAGCTGTCTGCGAACAGCATCGCCTCACTCCCGCCCCGTCTTCGGTGCTGCTGTCCTGGAAGCCCACGATCCGTCACTACTGTTTTTGCTTTAGAAACTCAGTAGCGTATGGAATGATTAAAAATAACAAAAACAATGCTTTGTAGATCTACCTTCACGTCTAACAATCCTCATTTTCTGGGTATGGACCTAGGTCTGTCTGGTGTCTCTCACTTCTGTCTGAAGAGCCTCCTTCAGCACCTCTTGTGCGAGTCTGTGGATGGTGAATTCTGTTTGCTTCCAAAGCCTTTCCATTTCTGAGAGATTTTTCTGGGAAGACTCTGGGCTGCCAGCTTTTTCTTTCCAGCATCTCAGAGACATCTCCCTACTCTCTCCGGCTCCCACAATTTCTGACAAGACAGCTGCTGTGATTCCTACCTTTGTTTCTTTGCAACGTGTGCCTTCAAATTTTTCTTTTTATCTTACTTTTTAAAGGTTTCAGTGTGATGTGTCCCGGAGTTTCCTGTTGTGGGTAGGTCTGTTTTGTTATTTATCCAGCTTGGGGTTCTCTGAAACGTTCGGACCTGTAGCTTGATGTTTTTCATGATAAAATTACTGGCCATTATCCCTTCAAACTGTTTGGTACCGCCCCACATCCCAGGTACCCTATTCTTTCGGTTTGCCCCCATTCTTCTCTTTGTTCCAGTTTGGGTGGCCCCAATGCCTCTTCCCTCAGCTGTGAGGTCACTGACGGGCCTGTCAGGGACATCCTTCCTGTCACCACGATCTTGGCTCCCAGCACCTCCATCCACGTGGCCCCTCCTCACACAACCCCCATCCTGCTGAAGGCTCCCGTCTGTTCCACACATGTTCCCTGAGAGCCGTCAACACATTAACCCTAATTATCCAGAATCTCCGCCTGACAGTTCCGACATTCACATCATCTCTGAGTCCGGTTCTATCGCTTTGTCTCTTGGCAGTGAGTGTTTCTACTTGCTGTTTTGTGTGTCTTGTGATTTTTTTTTTTTTTTTTTTTTACCAAACGCCAGACCTGCGTGGGAAGGCAGAGACTGACATACCAAGTTTTTATGCCTGGAATTGGCCGGCCTTTCTCCTCCAGGCCATCAGTGAGGTGCCGAGTCACAGGCTGAGCCGGCTGGGTTCTGTCGTTGCTGTGATCAGCCCCGGGGCCCAATGGCTTCACCTGGCCCCGTGGGGTCACGCTCTCGGGGAGGGGCTGCTCCCTGGCAGCTGCACACCTTCCTGCCCTTCCTCGGCGGTAGACGCCCCTGTCGCTCAGTGTTTCCTCCCCTGGGGTCCCGTCCCGCGTGCCCTCCCCCCACCCCTCCCTCCCCGGAGCAGAAGCCCACCGAACTCCTCCCGATGGAGCCTCAGGGCTACGGCGACCCTGCTTCTGCTGAGCCCAGACATGCAGACCATCGCATGCTGCACAGAGCATCACTCCCATGCACCACAGTGCTGGCGTGTCGCTGACTGGATCTGAGGAGCAGACAATTTAATAACAGTGAACTAAACAAGCCCCAAGATTAAGAGTAAAAATGGTACAAATGAACTTATTTACAAAACAGAAATACAGTCACAGGTAGAAAACAAACTTACAGTTACCAGGGGGAAAGGAGGGGGATAATAAACCGGGAGACTGGGATTGGCACGTACACACTACTATATATAAAACAGGTAACTAATAAGGACCTACTGTAGAGTACAGGGAGCTCTACTGAATACTCTGTAATGACCTAGATAGGAAAAGAATCTAAAAAAGAGTGGATACATGCACGTGTGTAACTGATCCACTTTGCTGTACCCTTGAAGCTAACACAACATTGTAAATTAACTGTACTCCAATAAAAAAGAATAAAGATAATTTAAAAAACTTAAAATCAATCAATCCATCACAAGAAATAATGCACCCCAAACTCAGGGGTCCCCAACTCAATGGCATTCCTGTGGATTCCGTGCTCTGAAGCAAGAAGACAGGGCACTGCATCTCCCACACCCTCCTGAGAACAGGCAGCCCTGCTGGGTTGAGAGGCAGCACAGGCCATTCTGGGTGTGTTAATTCCAACCGTCTACACAGGCAGCATGTGGCTCCCAGTTAAAGAGGGACCCGAACGTGTTCGAAAATGCTGCACGACCACTGAGCCTGAGGATACAAGAGACTGAGTAACTCAGCATCCGTGGCGAACGAGGACGTGTCACAAGCCTCCAGCAGGGACCAGAGGACACCAGCACAGATCTTCCAAGCACGTCAAACCTGTCCTCCTCCGTGGGCGCTGGTCCTCCGCAGAAAGAGCCTCCGCTATGCGGGCCGAGCACCTAACCACGGCCATCGGTGACCGCGTGGCACGAGTGCCCTGAACACAGTGAGTGCGGTCGACCGCTTGGCCCACCTCCGGGTGTGCAGCGACGGACACTCGCGTGCAAAGTACAGCAAGAGCGGGCGGCTGTGACGTGCACAGACATGCCCACTGCACAACCGCAAGTACCCTTGTGACCAGGGACCCGAGGACCATCGTTTACTGTAACTTTGTCTTCAAAGTTCAGCTCGGCTGGACGGTCAAAGATTTGGAAGCAATGGGATTTAAGGACTGGCGACAGAAGATCCGGGTGGGGACGGGCACAGACTGTGCTCACCAAGGAGAAGCCCGACAGAGGACACTCACCGCCAGGTGGACAAAACGGCCAGTTGTGGGAGCAGACGGCTCGCTGAGAACCCCCGCCCCACTCCATGAACAAAGGGGCCATCGAGATGGGGACGGGGCTGTCTCAACAGGCTCGATGTCAGGTCCTGACCCTGGCTCACCAGCTGGCCCTGCCGGGCGCCCACTTGGCAACTGGACCGGCACTAAGGCCCAGGAGCAGCTGGCCACCTGCCGGCAGCCCCACTACACGGAGGCCAGAGACGCGTCCTCACGGGATCGAACCCGTCTCCCGGACGCGGGTCTGCCTGCCCTGCCTGTCGGCACCACCCCCCGCAACGACGCTCCGCCAGCCCCACGGGACACAGAGCAGGGGCCTTGTGTCCACGTGGCTGCCCACTGAGACGCAGGCACGAGTCTGTCTGCCAGGACAGCTCAACGCTTTTAACCAGAGCCTGCGACCGGAGCGTGCGGGTCCTGGGGTGGAAGGGTTAGGGTTGGGCGGGCTCCGCAGCTTTACACCAAGAGCCCCACCGCGCGTCTTCCTCCCGGGCCTGGAGAACTCTGCTGGGAAGGTCTCGGAGCCCCGGGGGAGCTGCCTGCAGGCACGCAGCAATGGTCCTCCTGCATGTGGAGAGACCCCCGGGCAGGACTGCTGCTCTGGAACCCAGGGGCACTCGCTGGTACTTCCTGATGTTTCCGCGTACGTGAAGTGAAGGAACATGTGACAGAGGCATCCAAAAACAGCACGCTTCAGAAATGAAGGGCGGACCGGGGGGTGGGCAGAGTCGGAACCGCACTGGCCAGGACGGGGGCTGCTCTCCGACCACACCCTCCGCCTTCTCAGCACCCGGGGAGCCACACACCCGTATCGCCGCACCGCATCCCAGGTCCTGTAATCAAACTCCAGCAGGGGTTCCTGTGTTTAAAGAAGCCCCTCGGGTGGCTTTTAAGTTCGTCAAAGTCTGACAGCCCACGGTATCCTGAGTCCCAGATTTGTCACCATCCTGCCCCCGGGAGGAGGGGACGCAGGGGGCATGGACTTCCCGGCCCAGGGCAGGTCTGGGCTGGAACAAACCGAGAAGGGGCTGGTGTCACAGATGGGACTCGCGTGCTAGTAAGGGAAGACGGGCCAGTTTTCAGAATAAAATGTAGCTTTATTACGACACAGGAAAAGACTACAAGCCATTAGAGAGAAGAGCCAAACAGTCCCTCAAAACGACAGGTGAAAGGGACGCGGAAACATCCCAGTAATAAAATCCACAGCACAATCATTGGGATCTCGTTCTTACGATTTCTGTTTTCAAAGTTATAGTAAACGACGAAACAAGTCACTTGAATTGTCAAAAGAACGGCAATTTTATACGACGAAAGCATCCACACCGAGCAGAACTACAACGGCACGAGTGTACGTGATGCAGCAGGAGCATCCTGGACATTCTGGCGCCGACGGGAGGCCCGAGGCGGCCTGGAGAGGGCCCGGGCCCAGCCCCCGCCCCCGCTCAGGACACCCAGGGAGAGCCCACTGTCTCACTGTAAAGCGCTGACACGGCAGCCAACGTCTCACAAACACAAGTCACTTTAAACACACTAGCCGGGGAGGAAGGGTCACCCAGGGATTCCTCAGCGGTCTGGACATCGACACGGGTGGTGGTTTGAAACAGGAAACCATTTTCCCGTATTTAGTAGCTGCATCGGGAGCTGAAAGAAAATAAATTCCCCAACCCATCACGCAGTTCTTTGTTCCTGACGAGGTGACGTCAAAGCAGGACCTCAGCGCGCGGGACGGGGGGCGGGCGCGCGTGCAGGCAGCCGGAGCCTCACCGCGCCCCCCAGGTAGTTCTTCCAGCCACAGGGGAATCTCAGCAGCAGAGAGATAAGTGCTCAGAACACCAGGCCAGAGGGAACAGAGGGTTAACTTCGACATAAAAATTCAAAAGAACACCCAGAAAAGAGAAACGGCCTCACTGTCTCCTGAATCTTCACATCCTTGGAGCAGCTGAGCCCTGGACATGAGTGGGTGGCAGGGGAGGGGCGCAGGGCTGACCAGACCACAGGCGACCCGCCAGAAACCCCGCGGCCAGTACATCTCCTCTGTCGCCACTCTGCACGGAGGCCCAGGGCTCCAGGGCCCTCAGAGCAGCCACAGCGGACGGGCCACGCGGGGCAGGTGCCTGAGCTGCGTCACTGAGGACTCTGCTGGGTACGACGCCCCCGCCGCAGGACCCCAGCACCTTCCACGGGGGGAGCAGGAGCCACGCCGCGCCCAGACCCGAGCAGCCGACGAGCTGGACCTGGTTCACGGTCTGTCGGCTGAGAACCCGTTACACGTTTTTAAACAGTGAAAACGGCTGAAATTTTGTGACGTGGCTAAAGTATATGAAATTCAACTTTCCGTGATCATGTAAAGTTCTACCGGAACACAGCTGCGCTCATCCACGCTACCTACAGCAGAGGCCACAGGGCCCACAAAGTCAGAAACATCTACTACCTGGCCCTCTGCGGAGAGCCCGCTGACCCTGCCGCAGGTGAACGTGTTCCTCTGCAGGAAAGAAGCCTCACGGTTCAGGGGACACTGGCTCGTCCCCCGTCTCTGGGCTGGAATCTCTCAGAGACGGACAATCTAAGTTTGGGTGTGAACAGACAGATGCGTGCGAGACGGCTCACAAGGAACAATGATGCTGCACCTCCCCCGTCAGCCCCTCCCACCAGCTCAGTCCCGGCCGTCTGTCCTGCGGCAACAGAAGCTACCGGAACGCAAGGCAAAGGCACCCAGAGCCAGGATGCAGCCCCCCTGGAGGCCACCGCATCATCCGACACACCCGCCGGCCAGCAGCGACCAGGAGAGCTCGTGGGACAGGTGGCCAGGAAGGACACCCGGGAGGGAAACAGTGAAGCCACTGGAAACGCTTCAGGTACTAAAAGATTCATACGACAGAGACCGTTCCCAGCGCAGCCTGATTCTCCTCCACTGAGCCAGGCAGCTCTGACCAGGTCCAAGATGCCTGCGGGAGGGGTGGGGGGGGTGGGCAGGGGGCAACAAAAACAGCACCGATGAAAAAGCAAGATCCACTCTCCAGGATAAAAGGAAAACGATCTAAATTTCAGCCTGAACTCAATAATTCACTCACATTACCATCATTACGTTTAAGAGATTCACCATTGTGGAAAGAGAGAGAAAGGGGGGCGATATGCAAACGCCTATTTCTAAAAAACGGGGATCTGCTTCCACATGCAGGACAGACGTGCTCGGAGGCCCCACGGGGTCTTCAGCTCCACAGGCTCCGGGGCTCACGCCCGAGTCCGCGCTGCACACGGACACCAAACTCACCAAGAGAAAGACCCGCGAGGCCTGCATCTCCTCCACCTCCTGCTTTCTGGGCCCCAGCATGGAATGGCTGGCGCGGGGGCTGCGCCTGCCCCGGCTCGCAGGGGACACAGGAGACACTCCGGCGCACGTCTCCTCTGCCCCCACCCCCCCCAGCCCACCTCTTGCCAAGTGTCCACACAGCGTGACCCCGGGCACCCAGATGACTTCGGGGGACTTGCCGGTGCGCCGACGGCTACTCGTACTCCAGGAACTGTTTGTGATAGAAGAGCAGGTACCTAAGGAGGAGAGAGGACAGAGCACGCTTACTTCCACCTCCCAAGGGGTCGGAGCAAAACCACCCTGACCAGGACAGCTGCGCTCAGCCTGTCACCGCAGAGAAGAGACGGCAGGGAGGCGGCAGGGCCCCCAGTCCATGACCAGCCCGGCCTCCGTCCACCTGCTGTGCCCTGGCTGTGGCCGCCCCCCGGCCCTGTACACGGTCCCTCTCGGAAGGACGCTGGCCCCGGGTCCCTGCCCCAGCCCACCCGCCCGGCCTCCTCACGACCACCGCAGAGCCTCTCAGGGCTGCCCCACTGCTCGCGGCTCCAAGCCCAGACGCCTGCTGGAGCTCAGGGCAGCTGGGGTGGGGCAGGAGCCCCGCGGATGGTCTGGAGACTGAGGGAGGCAACGATGAGCAGGAAGGAGCGAACGGGGCACAGAGGGGTGACGCGGCCCCGGGGCCCCGCGGGACGCACCCCTCACTGTCCAGCACGTCTGCAATGCCAGCCTTGGTGATGATGGCATCGTCACACTTGAACCACTGGTCCTTGTGCTGCCGGATGAAGCTGGTGTAGTGGCCACTCTCCAGGGTCCCCTGGTGGTTGACCACCGCAAACAAGGAGTACCTGGTTTGGGGACGGTGGCGGGAGACGGAGGTCACGACCCTGTCCCCACCAGGGACCACAGTCCCCACCGGGTAGCCGCCTAGGAGCAAACGCTGACAGGCGACGGCACCACGGGAGAGGAGAACGGGCCCGCCTGGGAGGCGCTGTTGCTGCTCTACCCTCCCCGCCGCCAACAACAGGAGGGACGGGGAGAGGGGCCTCACCGCGATGCGGTGGGGCGGGGGGGGAGGCCCCTCCCCGACAGAGGGTAGGTGGCAACACGACAGGAAGCAGGCCAGTGGCCAAGAGCAAGCAAACCCGGCCGCTGCCCCTCACATGCAGCACCTCCTGGGAGACGCAGGTGGGCCTCCCGCGAAGCCCCCGGCCCCACTCGTGCTCAAGGTGCCACTCACTTGTTATCGTTACTGAGACTGTCCACCGGCTGCTGGTACTGTCCGTTCATCCTGTTCTCTTTGCTGTAACAAACGGCGCAAACTCAGGCTCGATTAAAACAGTTCACTAACAACCCATGGTTCACATGGTATCATGGGCACCAGGGACGCGCGACACCGGACGCCGTGCTGGTGCGGCTTCCACGGGTCCGCTTCCCCCAACAGCTCCATCTCAGGCAGAGATGACCCCCGAGTTACGGTGGGGAAACCGAGGCCCAGGCTGGGAAGCGGACTGCCGAGATCGAGGCTCAGAGCCGGCCCAGACCCACGTCTCCCTGCCAACCCCCTGGCGGGCAGGCAGGCAGCCTCCCCAGATCGTCCTGAGGCCCCGCCAACACTGGACTCAGGCCTCTGTTACTTTAAGCCGCCCCGCCTGTGGTTATTATTCACTAAGGCAGCCCTCCTACCAGGAAGCGTCCTCCTATTTTTGCAAAGGTAAATTTCAAGTCGTCCCTGATACAAAGACTCCAAAACAAGATAAATGAAACCTACAACCACAAAACCACTGTGTCGATTTGTATCCAATCTCAGTGCCTGTGGCTGAAACGCCTGAAATGCTGCCCTGAGCCAGCTGGTAGGAGGACAGCCTCCCTCACACAGGGACGGTCCTGGGGTGAGATCAGGACAGTGAGGTGTCACGGACGAAGTGACATCAGGGCCCACTGGGGCCTCATCAGGGACCTGGTGCCACGCCCACCCGACCACAGACACGGAGGACGAACCTGGAGGCCATGAAGGGGGTCATGTCCAGCTCCAGGGGGAAGGACACGTAGGTGGTGATCTTGCGCCGAAGTTTGGCCGAGTGTTCGAATCGCTGCAGAAGTGGGGGTGGGAAGGCTGTAGGGCTCCTCCGACAGCACAGTCTCTGTGGCTCCCTAAGTGGGCCTTTCCTGCATTTTCCGAACCGCCCTTGGCCACAGCTAGAGCTCAGAGTCCACAGGGCGACATAACCCACAGGGCTCAGCCCAGCCCTGAAATGATGGGCCCAACAGCATGTGTGGACCTAGCACGGTGCCCGGTGGGAGAAACAGGTAGGGCTGGGGATTTGGTTTCTGTCTTACATCCTTAAAGGGTCATGAAATAAAAGAACGAGCAACAGAGACTGTACGATTTACATGTAAAATCAGATCGCAAATACCCAGGACCAGCAAACACACTGTCTCTGCTGCATATTCTTTCATAGTACATCATACACACGATTCATATTTGCTACTGGCCCTTCACAGGAACATGCCGACCCCCAGACTAGACCTTAATGCTAAGGGTCCTTGCTTTCGAGTAAAAGAAAATCGGAAAACTTGGGGTGAGGATAGAAGAGCTTGGAGGAGAGGAGCAGTAAATCCCTAACCACCCCCCACCCAGAGTAACTCACCCTATTTTCATTATGAAGCAATTACTTTCTGATTCACGGGCAAACCTCCCGGCGACAGACACGAGCAGAGTTATTTATAGGCACCACCCTCTTTGCTCCACAAGCACGGATGGACTCTGCACACCCACCCACCCTCAGGCCCTGGACGTGCTCAGGGAACTCACTTTGAGATGGAAACAGGCCACGATGGGCAGCTTCTTCATGGTGAGCTGCTTTGTGGACTCCTGGTAGCTATGGCAACCGCTACACTTGATCTTGGCACTGCTTCCTAAGTGCTCTGGTCTGGTAAATCTGCAACGCATTGAAAACATGTATTTTTAGGAAAAAAAGATGGCAGCAGTAAGAGAGGAAAAAGAGAAAAGTTATTTTATCACTTTCAGGGGGTTCACGTCCTTCCTAAAAACACACACACAATTAGGGACATTTATAACTTCACAATGAAAAAGCTATTCCTTCCTTTCTCTTCTCTAGCACTTCAAAAAATATTTATCCTCAACTTTTTTGGAAAATGAAAGTCTGGTGAACTCAAAATAATTTTCTAACTACTGTTAAGACCCAGCAATCAAATTTGTCCCTGAAAAGTGACAACCAGCACTCACGCAAAAACTGTACATGAGTGGCTACTGCACTTTTATCTGTAAAGGCCAAAAAAAAGCCCGGAAGCAATGCAGACGTCCTTCAGCAAATGAGCGGTTAAGCCGTGTACACCATGGAATACTAGTAAGCAATAAAAAGGAAACAACTGGTGATGCACACAACCTGGATGAATCTCCAGAGAATCAGGATGAGTGAAAAAAGTCAATCCTTGAAAGGTTACATGATGTATGATTCCACAGATATAACATTCTTGAAATGTGGAGTTTCTAGAAATGGAGAACAGATTTGCGGCTGCCAGGAGTTAAGGAGGCAACAGGGGTAGGAGGTGCAGGACGTGTGGTTGTGAGGGACCCTGCGGGGGTGCAAGCACCCTGCATCTTAACTGCAGGGATGTCGAGATCCTGCTGACCGTGACATTGTGCTGTAATTTTACAAGATGTTACCACTAGGGAAAACTGGGGAAAGAGTACACAGGGTCTCTCAGGATTGTATCTTACAGCTGCACGCAATTATCTCAAAATAAAAAGTTTAATTAAAAACGTTTTCATCACCTTCAGAAAAGGCCACGAGCCACAGCAGGAGGGCGGCCCTGCTGGGTGTGACTCTGTCCGTTAGTCACCAAAGGCCGCGGACCTCCAGCCTCTGCCGGGGTGGGGGGCACTCAGGGACAGAAACAGCTCGTCTGCTGGCCATCCCGTCTTCCCTCAGCTTTCGTGCGGGAACGTGGGGCCCTAGGGGGCCTGGCTTTACCAGGACTTTCCCCGAGCAGCCACGAGGAAGGGCCCCCTCCCCACAAGGCGTGGACGCCTCACCTCCGCAGGCAGTCCGTGAGGGTTGTGGTTCCCGACGCGTGGCTCTCTCCGTTCACCACGCTGCCCTCGCTCCCAGGGCTCAGTGGCCAGAAGGGGGTGGAAGAGCCAGGCAGGTCCAGGCTGATGTCCCAGAAGGGGTCGATGGTGGTGGAGACCCCACTAGGAGCAAGCAGGGGGCACGGGTGAGCACCACGGCCCGGGGGCGGCGCGGCGACCAGGCCCCGCGGCGCTTGGCCGGCAGCACCGGGGCTGCAGAGGCCGCACTTACTGGCACACTTGGCAGGTGACATCGGACTGCAGCCCCCCTGTGAAGATCTGGTCTATGATGCAGTTGCAGTGGTTAGGGTTGTTGGCCTTCTTCCCATTATCATCACCTGGAAAGAGACGGCGGCTCTGGGACCCTGGGCCCCCAAGGCAGCCAGCCCACTGCCAAGCCGCTGACCCAAGGGGCAGAGCTGGTGCAGCAGGAGGGCCCAGGTTTCCACAGGGGCGCGGGAGGGACGCGCCGCGTGCTTTCAGTTTCTCCCCCTTGCTCCTCCCTGTGAAGAGTTCCCTGCCATCCACCTGGCAGGCCCAGTAACAGGCCCTGAGAAACAGCCCCCACCCTCACCTCTGCAGCGCCTACCTGTGCAGCGCCCACCTGTGCAGTGCCCACCTGTGCAGTGCCCACCTGTGCAGTGCCCACCTGTGCAGTGCCCACCTGTGCAGTGCCCACCTGTGCAGCGCTCACCTGTGTAGCGCTCACCTGTGCAGTGCCCACCTGTGCAATGCCCACCTGTGCAATGCTCACCTGTGCAGTGCTCACCTTTGCAGTGCCGGTGCAAGACGTCCAGGGCCGCGATGAGGAACTCGTGCGCGTCCTGCTGCTCGTAGCCCGCCAGGTGCCGGGCATGCGTCCACACCAGGTGCAGCAGCTTGTATGGGATGTGGGGGGACCGGTGCCCCGAGTAGAACTGCTTGGAGAGAAGGAGAAGCACCCTCGTCAGGAGCACGTGCCTCCCTTGAACACAGACGCAAACGCTCACGTCTGACAGCCGCCCGGAACCTCCGCTGGCGAGCGCGACCCAAACAAGTCATTTCCTTTCCTTTTCAGGCAAACTGTGTTTTCACAGACCTTGAGTCTGCTCAGAGTTTTCTCCATTCCCACCACCTGTTTTCTAGAAATAAGCCAAAACGATGAATGGCGACAAACTTTTGTCAAACACACACACACACACTAAAAGGTGACTTGTGCCGTGTGAAACATGTACCCCCATAAACCTGAACCTAAAAACCAACCTGACAGAGATGAACTCACCACCAACAGTGCCCTAGTGAGGCCCCCCCCATCAGCCCGTTCTCCAAGGCACCCATGTCCCCGTTTTGGCCCAACGATATCATTCAGCTTGCTCACTCCTGTGACCCCAGGAGCCGCTGTCAGGCTAGGCTGTAGGTATGTGGGGACTGGCTAAGCCAGGCTAGGAGTCGGGAAACTTCTGAAAAGGGCCAGACCGTGAATAATTCCAGCTCCACAGCCAGATGGGTTCAGGCAGCCGGGGCCCAACAGGGAAAACGAGAGGACGTGATCAAAGGCTGACAAAACCAGACCCGGCCGAGTCTGCTGGCCCAGGGCCGACGCCTGAAGAACCCCTGGCTCCCCGCAGCACCCGAGGGAGCGGCTGGGCTGCACTCCCGCTCTGAGAAGGGGGGGTCCAGCCTGCGAGCCCGTCGGGACAGAACCTGATGTCCACGGCAGGGGCCCAAAGACAGAGGCCTCTGGTGACACACACAGTCAGCAGGGCCGGTAACAGGAGACCCGCCCGTCCTATGGACAAAGCCGGAAAGCGGCAGGTGACGGGGAGGGGCTGGCACCTGCCACGTGCACCCCTGTGAGGCAGCCGCGAGCCTCTGCAGATGACCAAGTGCCTCACCCAACGATCCCTCTTGGGAAGGACGTGCAATTCCACAGTCGGCACGTCTGTGGATGTTCAGAGCCCACCCCGTGACGGCCCGGCCCCCTCCCGGCCCAGGCGCACCTCCTGGAAGAGGGAGGACATCTCGCAGACCAGGCAGGAGCCAGGGCTCTGCATCTCGCAGCGGTGCCGGTCGGACAGGAAGAAGTCGCGCAGCAGCGGCGTGTGTGTCAGTGCCTGCACGATGCAGTTCATGAAGCACGTGTTCCCGAGGTTGATGAGGCCGCGGAGACCTGGCAGGCAGAGTGCGGGGCGGGGCTGTCAGGGCCCCGGGCCGGCTGGGCCTGCCGCTCCCTCGAGAAGCAAGAGGACTCGGAGGGAACCTACTTCTAACGTCTGCGCTCCACCCGTGGGAAACGTCCGAGGCGTGCGCGTGCCCACCCCCACCAGCCCTCACTGCCCAAAGGCTCCCAGTAACAACGGGGCAGGGCAGGGAGGAGCCTCTGCGACAAGCTGACAGCCACGCTGCACCTCCCCGGAGAATGCACCTCCACCGGGCCGCGCCCGCCCACCTATGGTGCAGTTGGACGTGATCTTCCGTCGCTTGGGGTTGTGTTTCAGCAGCTCGAGCTCCCGTTTGGTCGGCTCCCACGTTGAAAACTTCTCCCCGACGCCTAAGCGGGTGGAAGGTGCCGTTAGCTACGCTCTGATCGTGTCTACGAACCAGCGTGGTGGTAGCACAGCGTTTATCAGATTCAAAGGCGGGCAACGTAGGGTCCTTCTAAGACCCTGTTCCAGACAGTGGAAGGAGCTTCTCTCAGAGAGCGTGCCGTGAATGGGCCACATTCCCAGAGGAGGAGAGGAGAGCGGGACCCTGGGGGACAGCTGCCCCAGCACCAGCGGTCTCCTCTGCCCTAATTACGCCCTGAGCAGAGGGACCACGGCACCAATGCCCACAGGGAGCGCTGGGTGGCGACGGGGATGAAGGGGCGGCCGTACCCACCAGAGACTTAAACCAAGGACGGCAGCAGGGCCACCTGCGCCCCAGCGCATAGCCTACTCCTCAGAGGCACTGGCTCCACGCACCTAGAACTCGACACACTCTGAAAGACGCACCGTCCTGCTGACAGATGGAATCGTGGCATGATTTTAGAAGAACCCTACTTTTTCCTGGGACGTGCATTTCCTAGCCCTGCGGTTTGACTGTTCTGCACGAAGAAATGACATCCTCAGCCTTAGCCTCACCTGCAACGTTACTAAAGGTTGGAGGTGGAAGAGAACAGGAAGCGGGCTAGAGAGACTGTTCTCCAGAGAACATGGGCTCATCGGCTCTGACGACCGACAGCCCTGGCTTGTGCTCCGTTCTCTAACATGGCACGTCTGCAAAGGAGCACAGTTAAGGCAAAACATTGTAAACCACATGCTGGGTTGTGTGTTCTCTGTGGAGAGACGGTCACAGGCCAGTGGGGCTTTCTACACCTATTACTGTTGTGACCCATGACCGTGTGCTGGAAATGAGAACAAGAAATAAAAACCTATCAGGGAAACCAAAAACAGGCGGCTGAGCAAAAAAGAAAAGAGCTGCACAATGTTCACGCGTGCTGCTGACTACGTGCCAGCGAAGGGACGGGAGTGACGGCACGGCTCCACGGCCACCGTGCAGTCAGTGGGACACACGTGCCGCCCCTGCCCCGTCCCCCGCATGAGCCCCGCGCCCTGGTAATAAGGGCGCCTTAGCGGGAAGGGCACTAGAGGAACCTCTTGTCCTGATGAGATGACTCCGGGTGGGCTCCTGGATGGGCACTGGCCACCAGAAAGACCAGGGAAGCTCGGAATTTGCAGCACCCGCACGGCCAGCCCCAACTCCTCCACAGAGGGGAGGGGGCTGGAAATGGGGTTAATGATCCATCAGGCCTCCAGGAAGAAGCCCCCATAACATCCCAGTAGCACGGGGTTCGGGGAGCGAACCAGGTGGGTGAACATTCCACACCGAGTGGGTGATGCACCCCAACTCCACAGGGACCCTCCCCAGCCCTGCCCCATGCCTCTCTCTCTCCATCTGGCTGCTCATCTGTGTCCTTTATCACATCCTTTAATGACCTGGTGAACCTAAGTGTCTCGCTGAGTTCTGTGAGCTGCTCTAACAAACGCTCCAGTCCAGGGGGGTCCTGGGAGCCTCCGATCTACAGCTGGACAGTCAGGAGCACAGATGAGACCCTGGACTTGAGACTCCAGCATCTGAAGTTGGGGAGGGGATCCCGTGGGGCCTGACACCTCCAGGCCGACTGTGTCAGAACTGAGTTGATCCGTAGGATACCCAGCCGGCGCCACAGGGAATTTCTTGGCAGGGAACTGACCCCCCCCCCCAAAAAAAACACTTGGTGACCAGAAGTGCCGGGTGTGAAGGGTTCTGTGCCAGTAAAGGAGACTCACGGGAGAGAAACACTCATCAGGGAAGAGCTGGGTTGTTCCTACACAAGGAGGAAAGCCTGGAGTTCTCCCTTTACGGCTACAGAGGCCCCGCACAGGACGGAGGGCGCACTCCTGAACTAAGGGGCCTCAGCGGTAGACTGTTGCATTTTTCTTCTGGGAAGTTTAAGTCTGTGCTGACACAGACTTAGCATAACCTAACCAGTTAAGAGGGTCTTTTCCAGTTAAGAGTTTTAATAGAGATTCAACGGTAATTCAATGAGAAAACAGTCTGCCCTCCTGGAAGCAATCAGCACACACACATCCTGCAGTCACCGAGGAGCTGCTTCCTGGGCAGCTACCGGGGCGCGGGAGCGCGAAATCCCTGCGGACACTGTGCCTGGTTCAGCCCCGTGCCGGCGACCGGAGAGGGTAGGCTGGGGGTGTCTCTCTCAACCCCGGCTAAGCCCTCACAGCAGCCGCAGGCCTGTGGGCACCGCGCCTGCCTCCCCTGGCCCCCCGTGAGCCTGCAGGAGGGAGCAGGCAGGTGTAGGGGCTCCTCCCCTTCAACAGAACCACCCCCCTCCCTCCCCATCCCCACCACGCCCTGACAGACAAGGGGGGCAGGGAACGCAGGGCTAAGACACAAGCAGCCATGCAGATCTCAGGAAAACCAAACCTTGCATTTTCCAAGCTTTCCGCTGTTCCTCTTTGGCAATGATTTCTATGTCTTTGTCATAAATGTAGTCCTGACACAAAAAGCAGTAGATACCTCCATACATAAGCTCTATGGCTGAAAAGAGAAAAGAGGGAAGAGACAAAATTTAATTAAAAGTCGAAAGGTAATGCTTCAGGACACAAATTAAACAAGCAAGTTTTTTAGGCATTTCACTGCACCGTTTCTCAAAGCAGAGAAGCCCATTATTACAAAAGGCTGTCCCCCCACTTCAGATGGTGTGTCCTAAGCAGATGAGGCACGTGAATTTTTTTTGGAAGCTCCCGCCAAGGGCTGAGGAACCTGAGGGAGAAAGAGGTGCCACGACCATATTTTACGAAGGACCCGACCCCCAGGTACCAGGACCCTCCACCTATCCTCTGAAACAAGGGAAGCTCGCATTCATATCAGCCCACGAGGACGTGGCGTCCGGATGGGCAGCACAGCCCCAAGCAGACAGCCTGGAGGGCGTGCCCAGAGCTCCCGGTGAGCAGATCCTGCACTTTCTAAACTGCATCCTCCACAAAAACAGGCATGAAACCCAGCCCTTAGTTACTTCCTCACAAAGATAAACAAGAGAAAAGTCCTCGAAGCATCTGGAAGGAACTCGCTCAATTCAACAATTAAAAAGAATTCCCCTTACCCTCAGAATGGGCAAAAATATTTGCAAACAATCAACGGACAAAGGATTAACCTCCAAAATACATAAACAGTTCATGCAGCTCAGTATTAAAAAAACAAACAACCCAATCCAAAAATGGGCAGAAGACCTAAATAGACATTTCTCCAAAGAAGACATTCAGATGGCCAAGAAGCACATGAAAAGATGCTCAACATCACTAATTATTCGAGAAATGCAAATCAAAACTGCAATGAGGTATCACCTCACACCAGTTAGAATGGGCATCATCAGAAATTCTACAAACAACAAATGCTGGAGAGGGTGTGGAGAAAAGGGAACCCTCTTGCACTGTTGGTGGGAATGTAAATTGATACAGCCACCATGGAGAACAGTACGGAGGTGCCTTAAAAAACTAAAAACAGAATTACCACATGACCCAGCAATACCACTACTGGGCATATACCCAGAGAAAACCATAGTTCAAAATGGTTGAACTAGGGGACTTCCCTGCTGGCGCAGTGGTGAAGAATCCTCCTGCCAATGCAGGGGACACGGGTTCGAGCCCTGGTCCGGGAAGATCCCACATGCCACGGAGCAACTAAGCCCGTGCGCCACAACTACTGAGCCCACGTGCCACAACTACTGAAGCCCTCACGCCTGAGCCCGTGCTCCGCAACAAGAGAAGCCACTGCAATGAGAAATGAGAAGCCTGCATACCACAACGAAGAGTACCCCCACTTGCCACAACTAGAGAAAACCGGCATGCAGCAACAAAGACCCAATGCAGCCAAAAATAAATAATTTTTTTTAAAAAAAAGGTTGAACTATGGACAAATGCACCCCAATGTTCACTGCAGCACTGTTTACAGCAGCCAGGACATGGAAGCAACCTAAAGGCCCATCAACAGACAAACGGAAAAAGAATATGTGGCACATATATACAATGGAATATTACTCAGCCATGAAAAGGAACAAGATTGGGTCATTTGTAGAGACATGGTGGACCCAGAGACTGTCACACAGAGTGAAGTCTGAAAGAGAAAAACAAGTACTGTATATTAACACGTATATGTGTGGACTCTAGAAAAATGGTTCAGATGAACCTGTTTGCAGGGCAGAAATAGAGACACAGATGTAGAGAACAAACGTATGGACACCAAGCGGGGAAAGTGGCAGGGGGCGGGGGGATGAACTGGGAGATTGGGATTGACGTATATACACTAGTATGTACAAAATAGGTAACTACTAAGAACCTGCTATATAAAAAATAAAAATAAAATTCCAAAAAAAAAAGAGAGAATCCCCTTGACTCAGACTCACCAAGGGACAGCAGACGTCTGCCAGGCGACGGGACGCAGCTCAGAGCACAAACCCGGCCCCGCCACCTGCCAGCTGTGCACCTCTGAGCACCTCTGAGCTCACCCACGTCCCCTGTGGTATAACAGGGACAGCAACAGCACTGACACAGGTCTGCATGGTCACTAAGTTCATATAAACAACTAAGCGGCACGCACCTCCTGGTAAATGGTAATGTCTTAACAAATCACAGCTTTTATCATATTTCATGTCTTTTTTTAAAAATTATTATTATTTTTTGGCTGTGTTGGGTCTTTGTTGCTGTGCGCAGGCTCTCTCTAGTTGCGGTGAGCGGCGGCTACTCTTCGTTGCGGTGCACAGGGCTTCTCGTTGCAGTGGCTTCTCTTGTTGCAGAGCACGGGCTCTAGGAGCGCAGGCTTCAGTAGTTGTGGCACACGGGCTCAGTAGTTGTGGCGCACAGGCTTAGGTGCTCTGCGGCATGTGGGATCTTCCCGGACCAGGGCTCAAACCCGTGTCCCCTGCATTGGCAGGCGGATTCTTAACCACTGTGCCACCAGGGAAACCCCCATATTTCATGTCTTAAGGTACAAAGACACAGGTCAGTGATACTGTGGTGGATCAAAAGCAGATCTATCAAGACTCAAAGTAGCAATTTCAGAGAATCCCAGGCCTACCCCTGCCCCTCCCTAAAAATCTACAAAATTCCGACCAAGTCTCTGCAAGTCCACGTCGAGGCTGCTCTGGAGGCCGGGGCCAGCTGCCCTGCGTTCTGCCCACTCCTGGGCAGTGTCACTCCTGCCCCGGGGACCAGAGCAAGCTGGCAGAGGCGGGCTTACGGTGGGAAGGAGGGACACTTTCAGGGAAGCAGTGGGGTTCAGCGAGAAACAGGCCAGCCGCACGGCGAGGGCAGAGGGAGGAGGCCCCATGTCCCCAGATGAGTCTGCCTCCCACCCGCTGTGTGGGGCTGGGACCGCCAGGAGGGGCGGGGGCCGACAGCGGGCGCTGGGGCCCCGGGATGAAACGAGGAGGCGGCTTCCCTGACCCCAGCCCCACACAAAACTTCACTCCACACGGTCAGCAACCTACATCACAGCTAAAAGTATAAAAACTCAGACACAAACGGGTAAGCGTCACGACCTCAGGTTTGGCAATGGATTCTTAGTCTGACACCAAAAAAGCATGAACAACCAAAGAGAAATGCTGTTATTGCACACTTAAACTACGGTACAGTGTAAACATTATTTTTATATTCAGTGGGAAACCAAAAAAATGTGTGTGCCTCGCTTTATTGAGATATCTGCTTTATTGAGTTGGTCTGGAACCGAACCCACAGTTATCTCCAAGGTCTTCTGGCATCCAAAAGAAATGAAATCGTTATGTCCACAAAGAAACTCACACATGCATGTTTATAGCAGCATTATTCATAAAAGCCAAAGGTGGGAACCCAAATGTCTATCAGTGGATGACTGGATAAACAAACTCTGGAATATCAACACAAAGGAATGCTATTCAACCACAAAGAAATGAACTGACACTTCATGAACCTTGAAAATCTGCCGAGAGATAGAAACAGACACAAAAGGCCGTGTGCTGTATGATTCCTTTTATATGAAATATTCAAGACAGGCAAATCCACAACTGAAGACAGATCAGCGGATGCCAGGGCCCGGAGAGGATTACGTAACAGAGACACGTATTCTTCGAGGAGACGAAAAAGTTTTGAAAATAAAGAGAGATGGTATTTCCACACACCACATGGCAAGTGGCTAAATGCACTGAAATATACTGGTTGAAATGGTTAATTGTGTGTTCTCTGAATTTCACCTCAATATGGAATTCAAAAACCCAATGCAACACCTACAGTCAAGGTAGTTCCTCCAGAAAATTATCTCACAGTCAAGATAACCAAGGACAAAGGCTTGACTGCATCAGGACAAAAGGCTGAGCAGACAGTCAGTGGTCCCATGGTACCCAAGGCGGGGCTGGTTCCAGGACCCCCCGCGGACACCAGGATCCAAGGATGCTCAAGCCCCTTGTAGAAAATGGTGTGGTATCTGCACATAACCTACATCCTCCTACACACTTTAAATCACCTCCAGGTTGCTTTACCTAATACAACGTGAGTGCCATGTAAGTAGCTGCCTGGACCAGACAAATTCAAGTTTTGCTTTTTGGAACTTTCTGGAATTTGTTTTTCGATCTGAGCTTGGCTGGACCTGCAGGTGCAGAACCCATGGAAACAAAGGGCCAGCTGCCCAGGAACCCAGCTGCCTGGATGCGGGCGAGACGCTCCCAGTAAGAGAGGAGGCCGTCAACCCACTTGCCCGGGAACCCAGCCGACAGGCACCAGGCAGGCGCGTGTCCCCCTCCCTCCAGCCACAGGAGGATCCTGAGATGGAGGGAAACGTCACCCGCTCAGAGGGGAGGCCGATACGCTGCCCTCTTATGCCCACATACATCCTCACACCCTCTGGGAAAACTAAAGTAACGCTTCCTAGAGGCAGACACAAAGCTAAAAGCACTCCTTTTACAGCCTCTGTGGCTCACGCAGGTAACATCCACGGGCCCCTGTGACTCGACATCAAATAAAAACCTGTACGAAACTAAGAAGCACGAAACCAAATCTTACTCAGTGACCTGGACCCCAACACCGTCCCGCACAGCAAACCTGCCGGCAGTGGGTCAGGACGGGCCCTTCCTCCTGGGGGCCACTTCCGCCACGTCACACCAGGCAGGGTCACAGGGCAGGTCGGACAGAGGAGCAGAAGCTTCGTCCTCCCACAGGCCGCCAGCAAAGACCCCATAGCTACCGACGTGCTGGTTTTAACTGAACACTCGCAAAAAAGCAAATACTCAGACGAGGCTCCCCGTGGGCCTCTCACGCCCCTCCGCTTAGAAGCCGCAAGCCCTGGGAGAAATCCTTCTAAGCGTCCACGTCAGGCCCCAGGGTTATTCTGCGGGGCTCCCAGAGGCAGGACTCGGCCCAGGAATCACGGCTCCTTGGCCCTCAAACGTCAAGCCGCCGCTCTGAGGGGCTCTAGGGGTAACGGGGAGCAGCTCGAGACGCAGGGCCGGGGGCGGGCGATCCCTTTCCTGCCAGGGCTCCTCTCCCGTGCCCTCCCCTGCCATGTGGACACAGAAAGCTAAGCTTTGGCTTTGTTAACACACACGCACACACACGCTCACACACACAACCTGCAATAAACTCCTGGGCTCTCCCATTTTGTGGTTTTGTCTCTTGAAGAAAACCTTTTAAAACTTATTCATTCTGGCCAAAGTAGAGGCAGAGTTTATCAATCAGGTTGATAAAATTAATAAGCACACCAATTTCTCGAGTGACTTTTGTAGATGATGCTAGGTAACAATAAGATTCTCAGCCCTTTGCAGTGCAAAGGTGTTTCCAATTTTCCATAACCCTTTTAACCACAGTATCACAGCCCCGGTGTGAGAGGAGCCTAAGCAGGTCTGGTCCCAGAATCAGATGGTATTAAGCACAAAGATCTACATTAACTCACCACCACAGAATCCCACCACACCCGTCCTGCCCCATCAGACCTTCCCGCTGGTCCCTCGGTGGGGGAGGGGCACGGGATTGCTGACCCCGGCCCTGCCGGGCAGCCGCTCACCCACAGCCTGTGAAGCACCACCAGGGCCGCCAGCTCTCCTTCCAAAAAGGCCACTTAGCTCCTGGTGACAGGCTGACCCCCAGCACTGGCTGCAAGCTCTCAGCTGCAAATGAAATGAGGCACGGCCTCCGGAGATGACCGAGTTTGAATGAGCCCATTCCTACTACTTAAAAGGCCCGAGAATATCTTTCACTGGAAGGCTAGGTCACACCAAGTTACGTTCTAGAAAAGGGTCTGTGGTCTGGGCCTTCTGAAAGTGATTTTCTTACAGATATCCTAACAACCTCAGCATCGTTTGACAGAAAACACAATCCTCAACGAGGGAAACATTTAGTGACAACGGTCAGAAAATCAAGCCAAGAGCAAAACTCAGCTTCGCGTCACCTCTGGAAGGCACTGCTGTCTGAATATGAAACGTGAGCTCACCTCAACGCCAGCCTCTCTGCAAACACTGACAACACTGCAAACCCGTTACAGAAATCACTGAATTCACCCAGTACCCCCCACCCCCACGCTGACACCAATAACCTAAAGCTGCATTTAAGACCTGTGCAAATTTCTGCCCGACCTAATACCTAACCGTGCTTCTCAGAGAGAAAGATGAGTCTCTGATGCTCCGTTAAAGAAAGTCACCGTTCAGGGTTACACGACTTTACGTGACCTCAGGCACGCCGGGCACGTGCCCCTCTCGTGGGTTCAGTTTCTCTCTTTCCTCTCCCCCTGGAGTTCCACGAGGAGAGCACAAGCTATTTCAGACAAAGGTGGACTCCCGAGAGAGTGGAAGGTCACATTCACAGAACGAGAGTCGGGGAGGTGACCCCACAGCCCAGGAGGCGTCGTGCAGTCTCACCCAGGTTGTGCCTTTTCGCCTTGGCGTGCTCGTGAATGTGCTTCTTCGTGAAGCAGCCAAAGAAGACGCAGTGGAGGCACGAGTGCAGCCGGTTCAGGTGGACGCCGCATACGTGACACACGCACGACTTCGCCTGAAATGCAGAAGAGACAGTTAGAAACCAGGGGTTCTCGGAAACACCAGGGCAAGGTGATCCCAACGGGCGCAGCTCGGGAGGAAGGGAAAGCCCGGATTTCCTCTCAAGGTCTCACTGCCTAAAAGGTCATTTCATTAATCCTGTCAGTTGCCCCCCAAAAGGCACGTAGGTCATTTAGCTCAGAAGTGGCTCCGTGTAAGAGACCTCGGCCCCTTCTCCAACTCAAAGCCGCTCAGACAAAGTGCCTGGAGCTCCAGGAGCTGTCAAGGTCCTTCCGCATCCAACGGGGCCCCCAACCCCAGGTCACCTTTAACCTGCACTTCACTTGCAGTTTGATATTCCAGGTTCCAAGACCACAGCAAAATGCAATCTGCACTGGCAGGCAGATTCTTTTTTGTGTGTGTTTTTGTTTTTGTTTTTGTGGTACGCAGGCCTCTCTCACTGCTGTGGCCTCTCCCATTGCGGAGCACAGGCTCCGGACGCGCAGGCCCAGCGGCCATGGCTCACGGGCCCAGCCACTCCGCGGCATGTGGGATCCTCCCGGACCGGGGCACGAACCGTGTCCCCTGCATCGGCAGGCGGACTCTCAACCACTGCGCCACCAGGGCAGCCCGGCAGGCGGATTCTATAATCCATCAATCCAGATGAATATGAATCAAAGCAATACACAGAAACAAGAAAAAGAACGGTTTATGTCCGAGAACCAGACCATGGAAACCTAAAGTTTTAACCTCAGCGATTATGAGCACCATGGTAAACAATTCTCGTTCCCCCAAACCACCCAGGACGCCTGGCACGACAATTGCACCCGCGCCAACTATGAACCTCTGCAGGCCACCAACTTGAACTCCCAGCCTCTACGATGACACCGCATGACACAACCCTCTCGCTCTGACGGGGATGCAGGGAGCCTGGGGTGAAGGGAGGTGGAAGATGAACAGGGCCTGGGAGGTAAGGTTAAAACAGAAAAGGCCCAGAAACAAAGGACAGCAGCACAAACATGACACGGACACGGGCGCCGGGTACTGGAGCGATTACGCCTTTTGATCCTCACGGCCAACCCCGAGGAAGGCCGCGAGCCCTTCTGACGTGCGTCTGCTGGTGGCCGCACAGCCGGCACGTGGGCTAGGACCTCTTGACCCCGCAGGCCACGCTCCCCCACAGAGCCCAGAAGCAGCCCCTCCGAGCCTCACTCTGCACACACAAGACCAAGGCAGGAGCCACCCGGGGGCCAGGCTGACCGTCCACCCTCGATGGCAGGCGTGGAGGGCATGGCCTGAGGACGAGGCACAAACCTCTCTTCACGTGAAACTCGAGTCACAGTTTTTTCACCAGGGAAAGCTGCACAGAGACTTCGTAGAAGAGCAGGAAGTGGTGCAGGGGAGCTGGGGGAGGGCGTGTGGATGCTCCCTCAAGACGAGAGCCCCGAGGCTGGAGCACGGGTCTGAGGACAGGCACACAGGGTGGCCAGACCACCAAGTTCCTCGATGCCAGGTGCTCAGCTTGAGAAACACAAATCCTCATGGGCAGCCACAGGCCAACAGGCCCTGTCCTGGAAGCACAGCCTCAGGAAAACCTCACGCCCAGGCTGATCTCCCACCTCCACGTACAACTTATCTCTGGATCCAAATGCAACTCTGATCATTACCACCGTATTTCTTCTTGACTAAGAGCTGCTCTCGGGACTCCCCTGGTGGCGCAGTGGTTAAGAATCCACCTGCCGGGCTTCCCTGGTGGCGCAGTGGTTGAGAGTCTGCCTGCCGATGCAGGGGACACGGGTTCGTGTCCCAGTCCGGGAAGATCCCACGTGCCGCGGAGCGGCTGCGCCCGTGAGCCATGGCCGCTGAACCTGCGCGTCCGGAGCCTGTGCTCCGCAACGGGAGAGGCCACAGCAGTGAGTGGCCCGCGTACCGCAAAAAAAAAAAAGAAAAAAGAAGAATCCGCCTGCCAATGCAAGGGACACGGGTTCGAGCCCTGGTCCAGGAAGATTCCATATGCCGCGGAGCAGCTAAGCATGTGCGCCACAACTACCGAGCCTGCGCTCTAGAGCCCACGCACCACAACTACTGACCCACGTGCTACAACTACTGAAGCCCGTGTGCCTAGAGCCCGCGCTCCGCAACAAGAGAAGCCACTGCAATGAGAAGCCCGCACACGGAAACGCAGAGTAGCCCCGGCTCACTGCAACCAGAGAAAGCCCAACACAGCCAAAAATTAATCGATTAAATAAATAATTAAAAAAAAAAAAGAGTCGCTCTCAATGGCTAGTTACTTACCTTGTTTTGACACCAGCAAGAGGTTATCTCTGCAAACCCTGTATGGTCAAGCCCCAACGCAGGCCTCAGCACAGGGGACCCGTGTGTGTGCTCGGGTGGCGCAGGGTGTTCCTGTGGATGGCAGGATGTCCAGCGACATCCCTGGTCTCCACCCTGGGTCGCAGGGGGCGCCTGCCCCCTCCCAGCAGGAACCCCTGCTCTGGGACAATCCCACAGGAGTGCGAGGGTCACTGGAAAGACTTGTCTAAAATGCTGCAACGCTAGAAACAGTAGTTGTATCAGCTGTTTATTCTTCCAATGAGCAATCTAAGGAATTCTCTAACTCTAACTGTCCTCAGTAACACAAGGACGTTTTTATTTACTTATTTTTTAACACAGGGAAATTTTAAAATTACATTAATAGTTACTTGATGTGTAACAAATGATGCTTCCCAGTACCCGTGAAATTTTTCTTTTATATAAATACTGTTAGGAACAGATTCCTGGAAGCTGTTTACTGCTCACTACAGCTACAGATGTAAAGAAAAGATTAAGAGGTATTCCTTATTTTTATCACTCAGGATATATTACATGTGTGATTGTAATTTTATTAAAATTCCTCTATGAACTTAACAAGAAATCTAATTCTGTTTATATAATTCGAGAAAGAATTCAGGACTAGCATTACCCTGAAAATACAGACATATCAGGATAAGTATATAATTTTAACACATCATTTTTCCCCTTAAAACACACAAAAGCTTTAAAAACAGATCAAAATTAAGCCCTGAATTTTAAATGTAAATGTGTATCACCTGTTCTCTTGCAGAACTTCACAAAAGAAAAATCTGCCTAAAGAAGAAAGGCTTCAAGAATTTTAGCTGCACAAAAAAAGAACTACAGAAATTAAACAGAGGCAGATGGGCTACAACCAGAAACAAAGAAACTGGTCACATCCTGAAACAGATGAGGGAAAAGAAAGCCCCAGATTAAACACGCACACACAATTTGACTAAACCTTTTCCACATAAATAAAGCCCATGCTCAGGACTCATTTTAAGGCCGTGAATCCGATTTTATAACTAGGGCTCCACTGACAGGCAGTCCCAAGCACAAACCTATTTTCCATAACCACCAAGGACACGCCACCTGCCCCAGGCGGAAACACTTGGCTTAGCTGGTGCTTCTGTGAACGGCAGCTCCCACAAGCCAGTGACTCCAGCATGATGGGCATGAGGAGGGAGGGGAGACAGCTTGGGAATTCCCGCTGGGCAATTCTGGCCCTATCTGAGCACAAAAATGAGTAGCGGAAAGAATGGGTTACATACACTGTACAAAAAAAGAATCCCCCAGGTCCACTCTGAAACTGACACTGTACACACACGCTGTGCGGTCTCCTTCATGGGAGGGTTCCACCTACCGCAGTAGAAAAGACAAGACTACAGAGCCTTCATTTTATAATCAGCATAGTAATAACTGATTCAGGCAAAAAAAAAAAGGGGGGGGTGAAAAAATACTGGGTCATTCACAATAGTTAAAAGGTGCAAACAGCCCAGCTCTCCATTAATGGATCAATGGATACACAAAATATGGTGTATCCACGCAACGGAGTACTACCCAGCCATAAAAAAAAACAAAGTACTAATTCACGCTACAACGTGGATGAACCTTCGCAACACGCTTAGTGAGAAAAGTCAGACACCAAAAGTCACATACTGTGTGACTCCGTTTATACAAAATGTCGAGAATAGGCAAATCCAGAGAGAGGACAGAGATCAGAGGCTGCCGGGGGCCGGAGGGAGCGTGCAGAGCCGGCGACACGGTTTGAGGCTTCACAGAGGCAGCTGGTGATTGTGCAACGATGGGACTCACTGGTAGTTTAAAGGGATTAATTTTTGTGTGAATTTCACCTCAATAAAGAAAAACATACATCAAAGTATTCACGTGTGTGTATGCATATGCACGTATGTATGTATACTGGGGTGTTGGATATTTTCAAAGTATCACCCCAGAGACTACTTCTGTTAATTAAACAGGAAAAGGGTATGTTTGGCAACAGAGAACTCCGGCCAACACGGCCTTAACCAAACTTAACGTCCTCAAAAGGAAAAGCTTACGAATCCAGATAGATGTACAGCTGACCCTTGAACCACACAAGCTTGAACTGCACGGGTCCACTTATGTGTGGATTTTCAATAAACATACAAAAAATATGTGTGTAGAACACTATATGCAAGACTTGTAGTGAAGGGGACAGCCTATCCTCACATAGGCATAAGGTAAGGGATGTTTAATGTAAAATATTCATTTCTTACTGTTTTAAAACTTTGCTTTCAAAGAATTACCATACAGTATGTGTCCCTTGCTCCCGCTCTCCTCGCAATCGGAGATACTGCGTATCAGTCTATCATCACGGGTAACTTTTTAATTTAACAATGTTTCCAATACAGTATTATGAACATGACTGCAATGCTGTGTACCATAGACATTTTACAATGATTCAATCATTACTGTACAAGCTACTGTACTGACTTGATTACACTCAGCTACCATAAAGCAATCACACTGCTACTTCTTTGTTACCAATACAGAACTGCTCTACCTATAAACTAATATGAATTTCTTTTCCACATTACCTTTTCATTTCTGATGTTAGCTCCATCCTCCAACCTCCATCAACAACCTATGATTTAATCAATCACACCTGTGTAATGATTTAATCACTGCCTATTTTTTAAATAAATAAATTTATTTATTTATTTTGGCTGCATTGGGTCTTCGCTGCTGTGCGCAGACTTTCTCTAGTTGCGGTGAGCGGGGGCTACTCTTCATTGCGGTGCGCGGGCTTCTCATTGCGGTAGCTTCTCTTGTTGCGGAGCACGGGCTCTAGGCACGCAGGTTTCAGTAGTTGCAGCACATGGGCTCAGTACTCGTGGCTTGCGGGCTCTAGAGCACAGGCTCAGTAGTTGTGGCGCACGGGCTTAGTTGCTCTGCGGCACGTGGGATCTTCCCGGACCAGGGCTTGAACCCGTGTCCCCTGCATTGGCAGGCGAATTCTTAACCACTGCACCACCATTAATCGTGACTATATAATGAAGCCTCCATAAAAACCCTAAATGATGGTTCAGAGAGCTTCTGGGTAGGTGAATGCATCAGTGTGCTGGGGGGTGATGGACCCCAACTTCACTGGGACAGAAGCCCCTTTGCTCATCACCCCCCAGACCTCAGCCTACGGATCTCTTCATCTAGCTGCTCACCTGTATTCTTCATAATAACCTTTATAATAAATAGGTAAACGTACGTAAATGTTTCCCTGAGCCTTGTGAGCCCGAGAAGGGGAGAACAGCCTTGTGACTGGTGTCTGAAGTGGGTGCATCCTGTGGGGCTGAGCCCTCAACCTACAGGACTGGCCGCCAACTCCAGGTCAACGAGTCAGACAGATTTGTGTGACGCCCAGCTGGTGTCGGCTGAGACTGGAGAATTACTCAGTCGTGCTGGAAAACATGCCCAAATAATTTAGCTGGAGCATGAACTTCAGAGTCAGACTGACCTAATTTCAAGGCCCAGACCTGGCATTTAATCAGTGACCTTGTACAGGGCAGGAGACTTAACTGCCAAGGCCACCTAAACTGCACCGTGAGTTCCAAAACGAAATTATGTGAGAGATGCTTTATAAAACGCAAAATGCTATGTAAATACAAAGTAGGATAATCATAAATGAAAAACAGGTGAGCCCAAGAGACGTGGAGCCGCCCAAGGTCGAAGGGCACACACCTGGCAGAAGCAACCCCGCCCCTGCCCCATCACCTCCCAACTGTCCATCACAAGTGCCTACAAGAAGCCATCGGATTATCCTAGAACCTCATTTAACCTGTTGCTTCCACTGTCCTCCCCAGAACTGCTAACAGGTGATGAAAGTGACGGACACACCCTCCTCTACAGGTGCTGCCTGGTTAAGATGAGCCAAGAACAGGCATCTGTGAGGCAGGTCACCTCAGCCTCTGGAAACCTCAGCTTCTCAACATCTGCTTGACAACTGCCGCCTCAGGTCTGGGCACTCAAGGCAGCAGGACCTCCAGGAAGAACGCAGCACTGCTTCAGACCTCCCCCGAGGGCTCAACTCAGGTCTGATGCAGCCTCCGAATCGGCTGCCAATTTGCAGGAAATAGAACCAAAGACGAATTCGTGCCCCAAGCCTGCAACCGGCAAATCCAGACCCGGCAAATGATCCCGGCAAAGCCGCAAGCAGATGCCATGTGCGGACCAGGGGTGAGGGGACCGAGACAGATCGGTACAGCCATGAGGGGACCCCACCCAGGGACGAAAGGCTGGGAGAGAGCTGAGCAGGTGAAGCGCGGGGTCGAGGGCGTGAGGTGCTCTGTGAAGCTCGCGGTGGCAGACGCTTCTCACCTGCACCTGCCGCACCAAGTGCAGACCTTAGTAAATAAAGGCTTGGGCTTCCTCTTCAAACCTGGAACCACAGCCGGGAACCATGAGGGAAACATCAGACAAACCCACATCGAGGGACGTCCTACAAAACGCCTGAGCGATACTCCTCAAACCTCCTCAAAACCGCTAAGGGCGTCAAAAACAAGGCAAGTCTGAGAAACTGTCACGCGCACAGGAGCCTGAAGAGACTCAGACCAAATCTCAGGTGGGATCCCAGAGGGGGTTCTGGGACGGATCAGGGAAAAACTAATCAAATCTGAATAAAGTATGACCTTAGTTAATAATAATGTATCAACCTTGGCCATTAGCTGTGACAAAACGTACCAGAGAAATGTAAAAAGTTAACAATCGAGGAGGTGGGGGGTTGATACAGGACCTCTCTGTATTTTTTTTAAATATTTATTTATTTGGTCACGCGGGGTTTTAGTTGCGGCAGCAGGCTGCTTAGTTGCGGCAGGCGAACTCTCAGTTGCGGCATACATGTGGGATCTCGTTCCCTGACCAGGGATCGAACCCAGGCCCCCTGCAGTGGGAGCGCAGAGGCTTATACACTGCGCCACCAGGGAAGTCCCTCTGTATTATTTTTGATAACTTTTCTGTAACTCTAGAACTACTCTGAGCGCAAGTAAAAACTGGGGAAATAGGAATAAATGGGCTGATTGTATCGATATTGACTCGTGGCCGTAACAGTGTATTAGTTTCGCTAGACGTTACCATCAGGGGAAACCAGGTAAAGGTCCTCTGCTATATATATATATATATATATTTTTAATATTTATTTATTTATTTATTTATGGCTGTTTTGGGTCTTCGTTTCAGTGCGAGGGCTTTCTCTAGTTGCGGCAAGCGGGGGCCGCTCTTCATCGCGGTGCGCGGGCCTCTCACTGTCACGGCCTCTCTTGTTGCGGAGCACGAGCTCCAGACGCGCAGGCTCAGCAGTTGTGACGCACGGGCTTAGCTGCTCCGTGGCATGCGGGATCTTCCCAGACCAGGGCTCGAAGCCGTGCCCCCTGCATTGGCAGGCAGATTCTCAACCACTGCGCCACCAGGGAAGCCCGGTTCTCTGCAATTTTTCACAACAGCTGGTCAATCTACAATTACCTCAGAAGAAAAACTGTTTCCATTTTAGACCTTCTACTTGCAACGGCCGGTCCCCTGCTTAGCACGAATGCTGCAATGCTTTGTTGTGATGACTGGGAAGATCCAATTAATCAATAAATAAAGCAAAAGTCAATTCTGCAAAGCAAGAAGTTTTGAAAAGGAAAAAAGTTTACTTTAAGAAAAGGACACATCTAAAAAATGAACTAAAAAAAAAAAATGACGGACAGGAGACAGCTCTCTGCAGCATTCTCGTCACCATCACGTAAGTGCCCGGCAGAGTCAAAAAATACTAATTTAGTCACTGGTGGAGCCAGTAACGCTGGACTTTTCACAGCTCTCGGTCTACCACCTACCAGATGTTGTGTCCTGTCACTTCAGGTATTTTGTCTAAGCCAGTGACAGCTGAACTGTTACTCTCCAAAGATCACTTCTACTAAAAATTTCAAACATAAGGGATTCATTCAGACCTCAGGAGACAGATCTCAGACTCTAGAACTGAAGCAACATTGATAAAAAGAGATGACCTGTAAGAACCCTAGAATAAATCTTCTTCTAAAACACATAGTGGGGACTTCCCTGGTGGCGCAGTGGTTAGGAATCTGCCTGCCAATGCAGGGGACACAGGTTCGATCCCTGGTCCCGGAAGATCCCACATGCCACAGAACAACTAAGCCTGTGTCCCACAACTACTGAGCCTGCACTCGACAGCCCGCGAGCCACAACTACTGAAGCCCATGCGCCTAGGAGCCCGTGCTCCGCAACGAGAAGCCACCGCAATGAGAAGCTCGTGCACCGCAATGAAGAGTAGCCCCCGCTCACCACAACTAGAGAAAGCCTGCGCGCAGCAACGAAGACCCAACACAGCCAAAACTAAATAAATTAAATAAATTAATTTTAAAAAAACCACATAGTAAAGTAACACTGACTCAAGATAAATAAGACCATTTTCCACCTGAAATGACCTCCCTTTCCACACCACAACCAAAGGCTTGAACCATGCTTCTAAAATACTGACTACCCAGAAACAGAAAGACAAATATATCACTTATATATGGAATCTAAAATACGACACGATGAACTTATCTACAATACAGACTCACAGACATAGAGAACAGACTTGTAGTTGCCAAGGGGGAGGGAGGGATGGAGTGGGAGTTTGGGATTAGCAGATCCAAGCTAGCATATATAGGATGGATGAACAAGGTCCTACTGTGTAGCACAGGGAACTATATTCAATATCCTGTGATAAACCATAATGAAAAAAATATGAAAAAGAATGTATACACGTGTGAATGTAACTTTGTTGCACAGCAGAAATTAACACATTGTAAATCAATTAGACTTCAAGAAAATAAATTGAAAATAAAATAAAATGAAATACTGACTACAAAAGCTTCCCTCCTCTTAGGCAAGTGTTCATAGGCTAACAAGCTATACTGTTCCTTTGTAATGATACAAAATGGAAGTTAGGGCATTCCACTTGTACTCTATGAAAGTATGTTATCTTAGACTTTTATATTTTACACTTTTTAAAAATTTCTCTACTGTTTCCCTTACATAAAACTGCACTTTTTAAATGCATCTCAGGTTTGTATCAAGTAAACAAATCACATTTCAATCCCTCAGCAAACCAAAACTCATGCAGTTAAAAGGGTCTTGCCCAAGATTATTCCTTCTTAAAACTGATTACCAGGCTTAAGTTTTACAAATTCTTAGTAAATCCTCCAAACTGAAAGCCTGGGGGGTTGGGGGAGAGCAAGATACACAATACCATTTCCATCCAATGGAATATTAATTGCACAGTTCAACCGAGTGATATCTGTATGCATTAGGAACAAATGAAAAAAGGAACACAGCATGTATATTTACAAGAACAAAAATGTGTAACTTTGCTGTATATGGCTTTGAAGTGTTCTCTCTCTGTTCTTTTTTTTTTTGGCCCTACCACACAGCATGATCTTCCCCGACCAGGAATGGAACACGTGCCCCCTGCGTTGGCAGTGTGGAGTCTTAACCACTGTACCACCAGGGAAGTCCTGAACTGTTCTCTTTTTAAACACTGAGAACATATTCATATCATCACTTCTGCAATTACTTTTTAAAACTATGTGGATTCATGAATTTTAATCTTTCTCAGTAAAACCAACATCTCAGCATCTAGAATTATTTACACATTCCTTCACATATGTTTAGGCTACAATTATCTTATGTGTAGGAACTGTCACTGGACATCTACAAATACTGTAAATTTTAAGGCAGGTATTTAGTATCTTGCTATTTGACACCTACTATTTAAATGGCCTTTAAAAATTATGATTTCAATTCCTCAAGATAGAAACCTGGGCTTAAGAGTTAGTTGGCTCTGACTCAACAACAAAAAAACCACCAACCCAATCAAAAGCTGGGCAGAAGACCTTAAGAGACGTCTCTCCAAAGAACACATACAGATGGCCAGGAGGCATATGAAAAGATGCTCAACATCACTAATTGTTAGAGAAACACAAATCAAAACTACAGTGAGGTACCACCTCAAACCAGTCAGAATGGCCATCATTAAAAACTCTACAAGGGGACTCCCTGGTGGTCCAGTGGTAAAGAATCCATGCAGGGGACGCGGGTTCGATCCCTGGTCAGGGAACTAAGACCCCACGTGCCATGGGACAACTAAGCCCACGCGCCACAACTACTGAGCTCGCGCTCCTCAACGAGAGAGCCCATGGGCTGCAAACTACAGAGCCTACGCACCCTGGAGCCCCCGCCACAACTCAACTAGAGAGAGAAGCCCGTGTGCCGCAAGGAAGACCCGACACAGCCAAAAAAATAAATTAAATAAATATTTTTTTAAAAACCTCTACAAATAATAAATGCTGGGGACTTCCCTGGTGGTCCAGTGGCTAAGACTCCACGCTCCCAGTGCAGGGGGCCCGGGTTTGATCCCTGGTCAGGGAACTAGATCCCACATGCCGCAACTAAGAGTTCACGTGCCACAACTAAGATCCAGTGCAGCCAAATGAATAAAAAACAAATAACAAATGCTGGAAAGGATGTGGAGCAGAGGGAACTCTCTTACACTGCCGATGGGAATGTAAGTTGGTGCAGCCACTGTGGGAAACAGTACGATGGTTCCTTAGAAAATTAAAAACAGAATTACCATACCATCTAGCAATCCCACTCCTGGGCTATACCTGGACAAAACTATAATTTAAAAGGATGCTATAGGGCTTCCCTGGTGGCGCAGTGGTTGAGAGTCCGCCTGCCGATGCAGGGGACACGGGTTCGTGCCCCGGTATGGGAAGATCCCACATGCCACGGAGCGGCTGGGCCCGTGAGCCATGGCCTCTGGGCCTGCGCGTCCAGAGCCTGTGCTCCGCAACGGGAGAGGCCACAACAGTGAGAGGCCCGCATACCACAAAAAAAAAAAAAAAGATACTATACACAGAGAATCCTAAAGATGCTACCAGAAAACTACTAGAGCTAATCAATGAATTTGGTAAAGTAGTGAGATACAAAATTAATGCACAGAAATCTCTGGCATTCCTATACACTAATGATGAAAAATCTGAAAGTGAAATTAAGAAAACACTCCCATTTACCATTGCAACCAAAAGAATAAAATATCTAGGAATAAACCTACCTAAGGAGACAAAAGGCCTGTATGCAGAAAATTATAAGACACTGATGAAAGAAATTAAAGATGATACAAATAGATGGAGAGATATACCATGTTCTTGGATTGGAAGAATCAACATTGTGAAAATGAATCTACTACCCAAAGCAATCTACAGATTCAATGCAATCCCTATCAAACTACCACTGGCATTTTTCACAGAACTAGAACAAAAAAATTTCACAATTTGTATGGAAACACAAAAGACCCCGAATAGCCAAAGCAATCTTGAGAACGAAAAACGGAGCTGGAGGAATCAGGCTCCCTGACTTCAGACTATACTACAAAGCTACAGTAATAAATACAGTATGGTACTGGCACAAAAAACAGAAATATAGATCAATGGAACAGGATAGAAAGCCCAGAGATAAACCCACACACATATGGTCACCTTATCTTCGATAAAGGAGGCAAGAAGTGGAGAAAAGACAGCCTCTTCAATAAGTGGTGATGGGAAAACTGGACAGCTACATGTAAAAGGATGAAATTAGAACACTCCCTAACACCATACACAAAAATAAACTCAAAATGGATTAAAGACCTAAATGTAAGGCCAGACACTATCAAACTCTTAGAGGAAAACATAGGCAGTACACTCTATGACATAAATCACAGCAAGATCCTTTCTGACCCACCTCCTAGAGAAATGGAAATAAAAACAAACAAATGGGACCTAATGAAACTTAAAAGCTTTTGCACAGCAAAGGAAACCATAAACAAGACCAAAAGACAACCCTCAGAATTGGAGAAAATATTTGCAAATGAAGCAACTGACAAAGGATTTATCTCCAAACTTTACAAGCAGCTCATGCAGCGCAATAACAAAAGAACAAACAACCCAATCCAAAAATGGGCAGAAGACCTAAATAGACATTTCTCCAAAGAAGAGATACAGACTGCCAACAAACACATGAAAGAATGCTCAACATCATTAATCATTAGAGAAATGCAAATCAAAACTACAATGAGATATCATCTCACACCGGTCAGAATGGCCATCATCAAAAAATCTAGAAACAATAAATGCTGGAGAGGGTGTGGAGAAAAGGGAACACTCTTGCACTGTTGGTGGGAATGTAAATTGATACAGCCACTATGGAGAACAGTATGGAGGTTCCTTAAAAAACTAAAAATAGAATTACCATACAACCCAGCAATCCCACTACTGGGCATACACCCTGAGAAAACCATAATTCAAAAACAGTCATGTACCAAAATGTTCATTGCAGCTCTATTTACAATAGCCAGGACGTGGAAGCAACCTAAGTGTCCATCAACAGATGAATGGATAAAGAAGATGTGGCACAATGGAATATTACTCAGCCATAAAAAGAAACGAAATTGAGTTATTTGTAGTGAGGTGGATGGACCCAGAGTCTGTCATACAGAGTGAAGTAAGTCAGAAAGAGAAAAACAAATACCGTATGCTAACACATATACATGGAATTTAAGGGAAAAAAAAAAAAAAGGTCATGAAGAACCTAGGGGCCAGACGGGAATAAAGACACAGACCTACTAGAGAATGGACTTGAGGATATGGGGAGCGGGAAGGGTAAGCTGTGATAAAGTGAGAGAGTGGCATGGACATATATACACTACCAAATGTAAGGTAGATAGCTAGTGGGAAGCAGCCGCATAGCACAGGGACATCAGCTCAGTGATTTGTGACCACCTAGAGGGGTGGGACAGGGAGGGTGGGAGGGAGGGAGACGCAAGAGGGAAGAGATATGGGAACATATGTATATGTATAACTGATTCACTTTGTTATAAAGCAGAAACTAACACACCATTGTAAAGCAATTATACTCCAAAAAAGATGTTAGAAAAAAGATACATGCAGGGGCTTCCCTGGTGGCGCAGTGGCTGAGAGTCTGCCTGCCGATGCAGGGGACACGGGTTCGTGCCCCGGTCCGGGAAGATCCCACATGCCGCGGAGCGGCTGGGCCCGTGAGCCATGGCCGCTGAGCCTGCGCGTCCAGAGCCTGTGCTCCACAACAGTGAGAGGCCCGCGTACCGCAAAAAAAAAAAAAAAAAAAAAGGAAAAAAAGAGATACATGCACCTGTATGTTCATAGCAGCAGCACTATTCACAATAGCCAAGGCAAAACAACCTAAATGTCCATCAACGGATGAACCGATAAAGAAAATGCGGTACGTATATACAATGGAATACCACTCAGCCACAATAAAGAACGAAATAATATCATTTGCAGCAACATGGATGACCTAGAGATTATCATACTAAGTGAAGTCAGAGAAAGAAAAATACCATATAACATCACTTACATGTGGAATCTAAAACATGGCACATATGAACCTATATACAAAACAGAAACAGACTCACAGACATAGAGAACAGACTTGTGGTTGCCGAGGTGGGGAGGGAGAGGGATGGACTGGGAGTGTGGGGTTGGTAGATGCAAACTATTACATTTAGAATGGATAAACAACAAGGTCCTACTGTAGAGCAAAGGGAACTATATCCAGTCTCCTGGGATAAACCATAACGGAAAAAAATATTAAAAAAAAGAATGTCTATATGTGTAAAACTGAGTCACTTTTCTGTACAGCAGAGATTGCCACAGCACTGTAAATCAACTATACTTCAGTAAAAAAGAAAAAAAGAGTTAGTTGACTCTGGACTGAAGAGAAAATGGGAGATCTAAAAAAATATGGAATCAGCCCACTTTCTTCCAAAGGGTGCCCGGTCCATAGTTCTTTAAATAGTAGCATTAAGCCCACAAATGCAGAAACAGAAAAAATGATGGAGCAGGCAAGGTCTGACTTCTGTGCCTGAGAGCATCTAGAAACAGTCCCTTCTCTCCAGCCCCTTTTCTCAAACAAAAAACCTCTCATAGATTTTCTACCCAAAGGGTTGCCTTAGTCCCCAAATTCTGTGCCAAGAAACCTTCAAGATAGTTTCCTGTCCTCCAGATTACTGTCCAAATTAAACCAAAATCAGTAATCATCCAAAAGTGCCAAAGCTTCTCCACTTTGTGGTGACGTACTTTGGTAAAAATATTTACCACGGCTACAAGAAGTGCTCCGTATTTTTGAGGACAAACTGCTGGAAAATTTTAGAATCACAGAAACCGTTCAAGAAGACAGAAGGGATTATTTAAAACAACATTACCTGTCCCTCAAAGTGTCTTTATATTCAAAATAGAACACAGACTGGGTTAAGTTATAAAAAACAGAAGAACTGAAAATTCCTGATGTCTTCATTTCCCGTTTCCATTTTCACACACAAACCCTCAAGTGGTAAGACACATGCCAGAGACATCCAGTAGCTCTGAGTCCTCAATCGGGGAACATTTTTCCGTTCAGAAAATTATCAAATCTGATCACGCTCTTCTCCCTCTGTCCACGCAAAGAAAAATCAAAGTTTGGATATAAAAATCATAAACCACCTCTACTTAGAGGAGACAGAGTTTTAACCCCTGTAATTTCACTGTAGTTGAGACCTCACTGCAGCTTCTTTGAGCAACCTCAAAGAAGCTTAACTTAGGTTGAAATATTTTATAGACAACTTCCTGGTGTTAAAACCAAACTACTAAGCCTGCACATCTGCTGAGAAACCTCTGCAAACTGCCGAACGTGCATTACTCACTGTTCACCATTCCTCAGACCAAATCCTCTCTGGCTGGGCCACTAGGGTTGCAGAAATGCACGTTCAGGGAACGACAGATGGAGGACATAAGGGTTCACTGCTGGGATACGACCATAAAGCACTGCAGCATGACAGACCCGAGTTCGGAAACAGGTTCTCACACCACTTCTTGTCTGTCTATAGCTCAAGTTCTTACTAGTGAGTAATACAGACGTGGTTCAGCTTTCAAACTAAGCAACTGACATCTGAAGATTAATCCAAGCCACCCATGAGCAAAAAAGAAAAAGAAAAAGTGATCCTTTCCTCAGGAAATTCGGCAAAGTTGATGATGCGTTAAACTTAAGTTAAAAATTACAGGGGTGGGGGTTGACAAGGAGGGAAAGAGTAAAAAGGGCAGGGGCTCCCGCCTCAACCCAATGTGGAGACGGGTCACATGCATACTGACCAACAAACAATATGGAGCAGTAACACGATTATCTCCTGAAAAACAGTTATCAACCAGGCGATTTCATTTTAAGGGCACAAGATTCCACCAGCAAGAATCTCACTCCCATCCTCGTAGAAATCTGTTTCGTCTCCGATTTAAGTTCATCCTAACAGGCAGTGCTTCCCAACACCAATACCGATAAAAATAAAGAAAACTGGTGCTTAACATTCTCTACATGCTCAGCAGATGTTAGTTTTCCCATAAAAAATGCTACTCAAGGTGGACACTGCCTAACACAGCGCCTGCCCTCAGGCTGCGAACTGTAAAATCGCGTTACACGGTAAAAACAGTTTCTTCAGGTAAGATAAAGAAATAATGTCATTTTCTGATTTCCAAGTCACTAATAAGCCTAATCGCTTAGATGGTACCTACGCCCGAAAAACAGGACACTGTGTACCGTTCCCTCAGTACCTCAGGGAGGCGCCCCAGTCCCACCTGCCTTTAGACAGTCTTTCCTTTAAACCCGCTCCTGCGCAGCCACAGGGGACCCCCTCCCCAATCCCCGTCGCGCTGAGAAACACGCGACTCTAAGCGGCAGAGCCGGCTGGTTTCTAGGACTCGCGGCGCTCTGCACCTGCGCCCGTGCACACCTGGGGGAAGCTGGCGCGTCCCGGAACGTCCCTGCGAACCCTGGGCCCGGGGGTGCTCCGCGCTGAAATGGGGGGCGCCCCGCGCTGAAATGGGTGGCGCGCGTCCCTGCGGAACCTGGGCCCGGGGGCGGCCCGCACTCAGAGGGCGGGGCGGGCGTCCCTGCGAACTCTGGGCGCTCGGCGGCTGTACCCGCATCCCGGTGACCCCGAGCCTCCGACCCAGCAACCCCCAGGCACCAGCCAGGGCAGCGGAGGCTTTGCACAGCGTGGGCGGCACAGGCCTCGGCAGCTGCGTCCTCTCCCTCTCAGCGCCTCCACCCCCGGCCCCACCCCGCCCGGAGGGTCCCTAAGACACGCCCCGCGCTGCAGCGTCGGGGACCCTCCCCCTCCTACCCGGCAGCCCCGGGAGAGACCGCCCCCCCGCACGCACAGCCGCGCCCACCCCGCCCCCGCCCAGCGTGCAGGAGGTGGGGGAGGGGACGGCGAAGCGCGAGTTCCCCCCCCCAACGCAGAGCCGCGCTGCAGGGGGTGCACCTTGCGCTTGCGGGCCTCCGCCGAGCCGCTCCACACGAAGCACTGGTAAATGGCGCGCAGGTTCTGCTTCCAGTTGTCCACCTTGAAGCTGCCCAGGTGCGCACAGCCCGGAGGCGTCACCACCAGCTCCGCGTCCATGGCCTCGCCGTCCGGCTCGCGCCGGGGCGCCGGCGGAGACGAGGACGACGCCAGCGCGACGCGGGGCTGCGGGCGGCACGGCCAAGGGACAGGCCCGGGACAAAGCGGAGTCTCGCGACCGGGGTGGCGGGCGCCGCCCGCGCTGCGCTCGCGGGTAGCCGAGGCCGCAACAGGGCTACGTCATCGCCACCGGGGCGCGCCGCGCATGCGCCAGCCGCCGGCGGCTCGCCCGCCGCCCCCTCCCCCATGGGCTTGGGCAGGCGATGGGTGGAGCTGGAGAGGCTCCGCCCCTTCACCCCCGCCATTGGTCAGCGGCGGCCGCGTGACGTCCCGCCCTCCGAGGAGGCGAGGCGGGACTGGACCTGTTTGCGCCGGCGGGCGCTGCCGCAGGGGCGGAGCTGGCGGGATTGGGGGGCGGCGGTCGCTGGTCCTCACCGGGTCGCAGTCCGGTGAAGCCGGTCAGGCCTGCCGCACGTGGACTCTGGACTTCCCGATAGGAAGCAGGGAACCACAGACTCGCGCGCTCTATCAGGTTTCGCCGAGGCGTCGCCGTCCAGCTCGCTAGCCGCACATTCACGGCTCCGGGAGCTCGAGTCCCGCGTCCTCCGGGTGGGCTGTGCACCTGCCGGCGGACCCCGCAGGTGCGGGAGGTCCGTGAAGACAGGTGCTAACTTCTCGAGGGCTTTTCACTGCGTCCCGCGCCGGCCCACCTCCGCACTTAAAAGACTGAGAAATAAAGATGTTGTAGCGGCAGTTAGAGCTCAGGGCCCGGCGGGAGGGGTGTGGGGTGAAGCTTCTGTGGTCGGGACACTGGCCGGCACGCTGGCCTAGGGCCTTGGTGCCTGCAGCCCCTCCGCCTGAAGCCTGCTCGACCCCAGCCCGTGGCTTTATCAGACGCCGCCTGCCCAGCGAGGCCTTCTCCTCCACCCTACTGGACCTTACGAGCCCCCTAAATCCTTCATCTCCTTACCCAAAGAATTTATTTACTTGTTCTTTTAATATTTGTTTATTTATTTGGCTACACCGGGTCTTAGTTGCGGCACGTGGGATCTTTGTTGCTCTATGCGTGATCTTTAGTTGGCATGCGGACTCAGTTGTGGCATGCATGTGGTCTCCAGTCCCCTGACGAGGGATGGAACCCGGGCCCCCTGCATAGGGAGGGAGGAGTCTTAACCAGTGGACCACCAGACTTCCCTGCCCTGTTTTTTAATTAACTATTCCCAACGTAGCATGAAAACTCCATGACGGTAATGATTTTTGTGTTTTATTAATCTCAGTATCGCCCAGTGCCCAGAGTAGTACTAGTTACATGCAGGTTCTCAAAAATAAATGTTTAATTAATTAATTAACCCAAACAAACTTTTATAGGAGAATCTAATAAGATCATTCTCAGAATAAAATACAGGTTAAGTAAGGCACGTTATGGCTATGTTAAAGAAAGGTGTATCCGTTTAATAAAAAGTAAACTCAGAAATAGTTAGGAATTACAAATTGTATGTGATTCACCTCTGTTAACATTCAATGTCACGAGTATTTTAGTTTTACTGTTCTTGTAAATATGATTCGGTTTCAAGAATGTGCCCTTAGGGACTTCCCTGGTGGCGCAGTGGATAAGACTCTGCACTCCCAATGCAGGGGGCCCAGGTTCCATCCTTGGTCAGGGAACTAGATCGCACTTGTATGCCGCAACCAAGAGTTTGCGTGTGCAGCTAGGGATCCCGCCTGCTGCAACTAAGACCCGGCGCAACCAAATAAATAAATAAATATTAAGAAAAAAAAAAGAATGTGCCCTTAGAATTCAGGCCCCTAATATCTATTGATCACATTTTTTATCAGTATGGTCATCCAACCTTGGGAGAATTTCTGTGCTCTCTACTTGGATTATAAATAATGATTTGAAATGCCCTGTAATCAGCCTCATACATAAATAAGATTAAAACACTATATACCCTTGAAAAGCAGTTCCGAGAAGAGTCATGGATGAAGCTGTTTACTACGGCATTTTTTTTCTAATGGGAAAAAAGCTGAAAACACCCTAAATGACCATTAATAGGCAAATGATTGAGTAAACTATTAACTAGGCATTCTAGGGAATGCTATGCTGCTGTAAAAGAATGACCTAGGTTTCTAAGTACTAATATGGAAAGTCTATAAGACATACATGAATAAAACAAGTTGCCGAAAAATACAGATAGTATGGTGACATTTACCGAAAAATAATACTGTATGTGAGTATCTATTAAAGGGCTGGGAGAAACAAACAAATCAATCATAGTTAATGTCTGGTGAGGGAGAACTTCATCTATGGCATTTGAATTATTTTATAATAAGAATTAATCGTAGTATTTCATACTTAAAAAATCACTAAAACTTGAAATGACAAAATGTTCTAAGGCGGGGAAAGGGGACTTGCTCAAGTTCCACAGCATCTAGAAAACGGGTCCGGAAGTTCCATTCATGCATCCACCCAGAAAACAAGTCAGACTCTTAACCTTCAGTTCTGGCTCCACCACTTTCTGCCTGTGTAACATGAGGCAGATTGCTTATCTGTTAAAATTGGGGTGGCACCAACTCAGTGCTTACCTTAAACGGTTACAGCACAGAATAAACGGTAATGCATGCCAAGCTCTTAGTACGTGCCTGTTGTTTAATTAAGGGCTTGAGAAACAGGGACTTCCCTGACAGTCCAGTGGTTAAGACTCCACACTTCCACTGCAGGGGACTTGGGTTCAATCACTAGTTGGGGAACTAAGATCCCGCATGCGTGCCGCAGAGCAGCGCAGCAAAAGAAAAAAAAAGAAACATTAGCAATTGATCTGGAAGTTGCTGGGCATTGAAATGATTGACAATATCCCACTTTAAGAATCCCACAGTGTAGTGGGATAAATAGGAACACTAGCAGGCAGTTTCAGTACAGCCATTGCTGTGTATCCATAGGTACCACATCCAAGGATTCAAGCAACCTCGGATGGAAAATATTTGAAAAAAAATGCCAGAAATTTCCAGAAAGCAAACCGTGCACTGGCCACAGCTTACATAGCTTTTACATTGTACTTACAACTATTTACACAGCATTTACATTGTATCAGGTATTATAAGTAATCTAGAGGTGATTTAGGTATACAGGAGGATGTGGGTAGGTTATATACCACTTTATATAAGGGACTCGAGTATCTGCAGGTTTGGGTATCTACAGAGCGTCCTGGAACCAGTCCCTTGAGGATACTGAGGGATGACTGAAGTATGAAATTGCAGAGATAGAGGAAAGTCCAGGTAACATGAAAACCCTCCAAGACACCTCTCACCCTAACCCTGCCCAGGCGGTTGCAGTGGAAGGGATCTGGAAATGTTTCCTATGCCTGACCTAAGAGTAGAAGGATGGGCAAGAGCTGGCCAGTTTAAAAATAAGTGATATGGGGCTTCCCTGGTGGTGCAGTGGTTGACAGTCCGCCTGCTGATGCAAGGGACACGGGTTCGTGCCCCGGTCCGGGAGGATCCCACATGCCGCGGAGCGGCTGGGCCTGTGAGCCATGGCCGCTGAGCCTGCGCGTTTGGAGCCTGTGCTCCGCAACGGGAGAGGCCACAACAGTGAGAGGCCCGCGTACCGCAAAAAAAAAAAAAAGTGATATGGTAAGGTATTTGCCTCAAAAGGCATTTCCCACTATCCATGGGACTAACATGGCCTAAAATGTTATTCTCTATATCTGTTTTTTGTTTGTTTTGTTTAGTTTTCAAATTTTTTTAATGTAAACATCCATGGAATTGTGCTTTCAACATGGTCAAGTATATCCTATAATCCTCTCTCAGATAACAACTATGAACTCTTGTCAGAATGCAAACACAAATACCTGAAGGCATTGGAGAATGAGCCCAATTGTGAGGAAGTAGGCGCTTGGACAAAGGGACCTGCCCCGAGGAAGAGACCTGTTTTTCATGGCTTACAGACTGAGGACAGGCCACGCTAGCAGGAGCCCAAACAGGGAGGCTGAAGCTCTGATAGAAAACACACAGTCTTTCTGGACTGAAGAATTAGAGAACAGAGCACAGAAAAACTAAAGCCACTGAAGAGCGAGGACAGAGTCAGGGAAGGGGAGCCCCAGAGTCTGTGGATAAACCACGTGCAAGTTGACCACTGAATCACTCGTGTGGGGGGCAAATTCCAGCAGCCCAACTGGAACGAAAAGAAATGAGTGGAGATTTAAGCTGCTGCCCAAGAAATGGTTAAATTAAAAAAAAAAAGTTTCTGTTTTTTTAAATGTAAGATTCAATACCCACGTTGCTTGATATGGAAATGGTGTGGCTTAGCTGAAACGTGATTTCAGCTCTTAAGTTCAAGTCTTTCTGTGTGTGACTTAAGAAAGTAGTCCAGTTTCATTCTTTTGCATGTAGCTGTCCAGTTTTCCCCACCCTGTTTTTTTTTTTTTCTTGGCTGTGCCATGTGGTATGCGGGATCTTAATTCCCCGACCAGGAACTGAACCCACGCCCCTTGCAGTGGAAGCTCGGAGCCCTAACCACTGGACCACCAGGGATTGCCCCCAACACCATTTTTGGAAGAGACCGTCCTTTCCCCATCGTATATTCTTGGCTCCTCTGTTGTAGGTTAATTGACCATGTCTGAGAGGGTTTACTTCTGGGCTCTTAATTCTGTCCCACTGATCTAGGTGTCTGTTTATATACCAGTACCACACTGTTAATCACCCTAGCTCTGGGATACAGTTTGGAGTCAGGGTGTGCTGCCTCCAGTTTCCAGCTTTGTTCTTCTTTCTCAAGGTTTTTTGTTTTTTGTGTTTTGGTGTTTTGGGGGGCTATTCAGGATCTTTTGTAGTTCCATACAAATTTTAGAATTATTTGTTCTAGCCTATAAATTTTTTTTATTATTATTATTATTTTTTGCGGTACGCGGGCCTCTCACTGACACGGCCTCTCCTGCTGCGGAGCACAGGCTCTGGACGAGCAGGCCCAGCGGCCATGGCTCACGGGCCCAGCCGCTCCACGGCATGTGGGATCTTCCTGGACCGGGGCACGAACCCGTGTCCCCTGCATCAGCAGGTGGACTCTCAACCACTGCGCCACCAGGGAAGCCCAAGCCTATAAATTTTTGTGAGGCTGTTTTCAGTTCTCTTGGGAATATACCTAGGGATGGAATTGTTGGGTCCACGGTAACTTTATGTTTCACCTTTTGAGGAACCTCCAGACTGTTTTCCACAGCAGCTGTACCATCTTACTTTCCCACCAGCAGTGTATGAGTGTTCCAATTTCTCCACATCCTCACTAGCATGTTATTTAAATATTATTTATTTATTTGGCCGTGCTGGGTCTTAGTTGTGGCACACGGGGTCTTTGTTGCAGCACGTGCGCTCTTAGCTGCGGCATGTGGGATCTAGTTCCCTGACCAGGGATCGAACCCAGGCCCCCTGCGCTGGGAGCGCGGAGTCTTAACCGCTGGACCACCAGGGAAGTCCCTCCTTATTCTTTTGTTTATTTATTTATTTATGGCTGTGTTGGGTCTTTGTTGCTGCACACAGGCTTTCTCTTGTTGTGGCGAGCGGGGGCTACTCTTCATTGTGGTGCGCAGGCTTCTCGTTGCAGTGGCTTCTCTTGTTGCAGAGCACGGGCTCTAGGCATGCGGGCTCAGTAACTGTGGCGCGCGGGCTCAGTAATTGTGGCACACAGGCTTAGTTGCTCGGTGGCATGTGGGATATTCCCGGACCAGGGATCGAATTCATATCCCCTGCAAGGGCAGGCAGATTCGTAAGTGCTGTGCCACCAGGGAAGTCCCTCCCCGGCTATTTTAGATAAGAAAAGTGTGGTGATTAATATCCTGAAATGTTAAAATTTCGCCAAATCATGTTACAACTTTCCAACCAGAATTGTTAATAAAGTAATTCCAAGAGTATTATTTGGTTTCAGTTTGAAATTAGTAATGCCCACTACATAAAACACTAAAATTGTTATGTCTTAGGGAAAAAGTTTTTCTAGATGCAACAAGTGTCAACTTCTGTCCTGAGCAGGTTGAATGATCACAATTTCTTAATCAGCAGAGTTCACACTCTTCATTTAAACTCTCAAACTCATTGTTAAATAATAAACCCAGGAGAGTTGGACATTTTCCATCATGCCTTTGGGAAAAGAGAAAGAGGTCGGTGATCCTTGTGGTCAGATGTAACAGATAAATCTTGGAAGTATCTATTAAGAATACAGAGACTCAGTTACAAGACTCCCTCCAGAGCAACAAACTATCAACTAAGATAACCCTCTAGAAATAACGTCCTTCCTGTAGGTTGTTTTGTTTTGTTTTTGCAGAATGTGGAAACAATTTCTAAAGCTTCTGTGTTCGAGTAACACACGCAAGAAAAAATTTATTTTAATCACAGACAGAAGTTGGAAACTGTTATATTCACACCAGTCCCAATTTTGCATCAGAAGATAGGATCTTGTGACCACTCTCAACTTACCATCCTATGAAATTGCATTATTTTAAATTGTTTGTGATTATAACAGATTGTTTAAATAGTTTAGAGTATTTAAGATAGGTTATTTTAAATATTTTATGATGCACAACATTCTCTCTAACTCTTAGATCTTCAATTCTTTCTGAAACTCCCTTTGTTAATTTTTATTTATTTATTAATAATTTTTTTTGGCTGCGTCAGGTCTTAGTTGCGGTATGTGGGATCTTCGTTGAGGCATGCTGGGTCTTTCATCGCCGCGCGGGCTCTTCATTGCAGCACGTGGGCTTCTCTCTAGTTGTGGCGTGCAGATTTTCTCTCTCTAGTTGTGGCATGCAGTCTCCAGGGCACCCGAGCTCAGTAGTTGTGGTGCGTGGGCTGAGTTGCCCCCGAGGCATGTGGGATCTTAGTTCCCTGACCAGGAATCGAACCTGTGTCCCCTGCATTGTAAGGCGGATTCTTAACCACTGTGCCAACAGCGAAGTCCCTCACTCTGCTTTGTTAACTTTATATGGAAGTCAGTAAGATATATTGTGACTTACCATTTTGTCCCTCTAAAGGACAGTGTTGGGGTGAGGGCTGTAGGGTATGTGATCAGCTCGTGGACATTTTTCTGATTGGTTTGTGGTGAGGTGACAGGGTGATGTTTTGGAAATTAACATTATCAACCTTCTGGTTCCAACTATGCGGGGGTCTACATGCTGGTGGTCAGTATGCAATTAACTTCTTCCACCTGGTGGAGGTTTTAGTACAGGCAAAACAGTTCAAGGATATGGCTCAGGATCTTGTGTACAGCCCTTGAGAGGGAAACAAATGTCCTTGACTTTGTTTTATGGCTAAACTATTATTATTTTGTCTTGCTTGCTTGTTTTGTTTCTGTATGTATGTGTATATATATATATGTATATGTGTGTGTATATATATATGTATATGTGTGTGTATATATATATATGTATATGTGTGTGTATATATATATGTATATGTGTGTGTATATATATATATTTTCCCCCCTTTGGCCACACTGCACAGCATGCAGGTTCTTAGTTCCCCAACCAGGGATCGAACCCACGCCCCCTGCAGTGAAAGCACAGAGTCCTAACTGCTGGACCTCCAGGGAAGTCCCGTTTTGTTTTTTTTTTAACTTCTCTGATTAAATTTTTCTTTTAGGGACTTGGGGAAGGCCTAGGATGCTAAAGCTTTTCTACAAACAAGAAGCAGGAGACATGGGGGACATGTCCCCAGGAAGTCTCCTCAGGGTCCTGCTCGGTTTCAGTGCTATAAACCCACTTGGGCTTCCACTGCCAACTGAAAAGAGTCCAGTCGGACCCGATCTACTTCCCCACATCTCATGTCTCAACCTCACAGTAGCCAAATGAAAGAACTGACCATTCCGTCTGTTCCTCTGTGCCCTTGCTAATGTCACAAGGGTGAAATGGACGTGTCCGAATTCTCCCATCCTTCCAAGTCCCACACGGATGTCTCCTCTTCCATGCAGCCTTCTTGGATGCACTTCCTAGCTCCATCTCCTGGATTCCTGCAGCAGTGTGACTGAAACTCCCCTACACTGCATGCCATTTCCTCCTGCCCCAGCTACATGTGGACATGTCTTCTCTCTCCCCAGGTCATGCGTGTCTTGTGGGCCAGAGCTGTGCCTGTATTTTCCTTGTGCTCCCGCAGTACCCTGCACACAGTAAGTGCTGCATAAGCATTGGTTGAATGAATACAAAGGAAATGGGAAGTGAGGAAATGCGGTGCGTTTCTCCACAGGCGACACCATGATCCAGGAGAGCGCCTGTCAGTACTCCTCTGAGCGCTCACGATGTCCTAAGGCCAGGCCTGGACTCCTGGGTTCCACGGAGCTGAGCCGCAGGCTCCTGGGCTCACACTGTGTGCTTTTCCACCCCTCCCTCGCCTCCCATTCTATCTCATAGATCAGATGGTTTAACTGACACAGAAATGTCATGGACCCTGCTGTACCATGGCTGATGGGGCATCTGTGGGCAGCAAGGGTACAAAACAGGTTTTTGTAGATACTTAAACAGAGTGTGTGAGAGTCGTAAGTGTTTTCAAAAACCCAAAATACCTTCTCAGTGGCTGAAAGTCTCTAAGATGCGAAATGGCAGAGGCTGCAGCTTTTTTGAGCCCTGACACCTTGCTGCCTTCCTGGGAGAAACCTTGAGATCAAAGCTTTTTTTTTAATCTCAGAGACAGAATTTCCCTGCCTCAAAGAGGGATGTGACCATCTCAGGAATACAGACATGCTTAGAAATATAAAGTCTCTTTTTTGGGGAAGTCTGTGCTAAAGCAATAGAGAAATATTGAAGTGAGCAGCTCTCTTTTTCCTTGGCCTCCTTAAATGTCCTCTGTACACAGCGAAGGGGAAATGGAATTGCTTTAGGAAGGGGTTTCTTTAGAAGAATATAGAGAATGGAAAGAGTCTACTCTGCGTAGCCAGAATTACTTATGCACAATTCTAGTGAGAGGCGCTTGGCAAGGGGAGCTGCTAAGACTGGAAGAAAGGGACAGACTAGCAACTTGCCCCGGGAGTCTCAGTACAGACGCCTCCTAGTGCCCAGTGGGAGAAGAATGGGCCCGCTCTGAGCGGCACCGTCTGCAGGCACCGTGCCCCACTTGACGCTGGAGCGCCAGGCAGCTGGGCCAGGCCTTTGTCCTGGCTTCATAGTCAAAAGGTCCTCACGTTTTGACTGCAGAGTCACAGAGACACTGACGGGAGAGAGACAGGTGTGGCTCCTCATTGCACCTGCACTCCTGTCCCAGCACAGCCTCTGGGGCAGCTGTCTTTTGGGTAGATTTCCCGTGAATTCTGTAGTTCTCCTGTAAACAACACAGACACATCACACTGTATTTGCGTGTTAAATTACATGATTTCTTAAATGGAAAACTTACAAATGTTCCATAATTACTGTAATCCCATTTGGGGATTTTTTTCCATTTATTAAATACACCCAGAGGCTCAGAAAGTGGAAGTCCTGGGACTGAATATAGGAGAGAGAAGCAAGTCGGACCATGTCCCATGAAGCCAAGATTCAGATGCAGCAACTGTCAAATTGATTTATTCTGATTCAAACAAAACCCAAATTGTTCCTTGTGAACGTAAAATTGGATTGGCTTCTTAGGAGGCCTCCCACACTTTTTGCACACACCTGAGGCGTGTGTGTGTGCGTGTCTGTGCATGTGCGCGTTTGTTGGGGGGATGCTTCTGCGTCCACAGGACCAAGTCAGAGGGCTGACTCCCTGGGCTCGAAGTGGGGACAGCCACGTCCTGGCGCCGCGCTTTCTTTCCGGAATCGGGTGGCATGACTGTTTCCAGGGATGTGCTCTGGGCCAGACTCCCGGGTTCAATTCCCAGTGACCAATGTTTAGTTTTTTCCATTTGACAACAGCTCACTGTCTGACACGCAGATGTCTTCCACAGGACTAGAGATACTTGGTGGAAATAACAGAGGGCAGAAGGGCTGTTTGTCAAGGGTAACGTGCCCTCGCTGTGACTCATCTAGCACATTCCTCCAGAACCTTCTGGGGTGGTAGAAATGTTTTGCATCTGGTGGGACTGGGGAACTGAATTTTTAATTTTTTTTGAATTAATTTACATTTAAAGAGCCATGGGTAGCTAGTGTCTACTGTCCTGGACGGCACCGTTCTAGCCCTAGACAGGAAGCCATGAGCTCCCTGTGGAAAAGTCAGTCTTATTAAAATGTTCATTGCATCTGACACAGCCTTTATGGATATTCCTCTTGAATATTACATCTGACTGAGCATTTGAAGAAATACAGTATAGATATTATTTGTTAGAATAGGCAACAGGACACTACAGGACACTTTGAAAAGTCTTAAACCCTTCCTTCCAGGGAAGGAATATCACCTTTCTTATTTCTGGGAGTCACAGCACTCGCTTTTCTCTTAAGTTTCAGTGAGGAGCAGTAAAACTCCCCTTCCTGCCAAGAGGCTGAACATGTCCTAGGAACACAAGTAACAGAACGTGTGTCTGTGTCTCTGGCTGACACAGCAACAGCTTTCTTCTGTTATCAGATCCCTGTTCTTCTGACTATTTAGTAACCCCGGCAAAACATGGAGCTGGGCAGGAGGTTTCCGGGAGGAAGGGGTGGCCTGACACGTGCACACCACTGAGGAGGGGCCTCGAGTCATCATCCCCCAGTTCCAAGCAGCATCATACAAAGCGCATCACTGAAGAGAAGTTCTTATAACTACAGGAAACCTCTGTCGTTCCCAGGAAAACATGTTTTCTTTTCCGCCCTCATCAGAGGAAGGCCCGCTTATGCAACTTCGTATTCTTGCAACAATCACCCCACCAACAGCAATCAAAGCAACAGCTACAGTTTACTGATCACAGCTTACGTGGTTCTTCACAACTGCCTTTGAGACAGGCAGGGACCTGGGACCCTTTGCTGCAGTGATTGCACCTGGACACACCTCTCCTCCGGCAGCAAAATACAAGGAAACTATATAGGACTAAAAATAACTGAGTGCATGCACAGTTGGGGTAAATTCTGGACAAAAGATACAAAGAGACCAAAAAACCCAGCTGCCACTTTTGAAGAGCAGGGAGCAAAAACAGGGTACTGCGCACGCCCCCTGCTCTGAACACCACCTAAGGGGTGGGCAAAACAGCTAAGCCACCCCTCTGACCCGACCCCTGGACACACCCCTACCTTCACCCCATGTGAGGAACAAGCCCGCCCTCTCTCAGGGAGCTGGCAAACAAGGCAACCTGTTGTTTGTTCTCCCTCCCCCCGCTGCATCAGCGGCCCCAGTAAAGCCTTGCCTGAATTTCTTGTCTGCCCTCTGATCAATTTCTACTGGTTAAGGAAGCCAAGAACTCTGGTGGGTAACACCTTTGGTCTCACACTTGATTATCTTCATTTTAGGTTGAGAAGCCTGAGGTTGGAGGTGGTAAGAAACTCAACATCTGTCATGTGGGGTTTTTTATTTTTAAATTTTAAACCTTATTTGGAATGAATAATTTTAATTTTAAACCTTACTTGGACCACCAGGGAAGCCCCTCTTTGTTCGTGTTTAAATTGAATTGTCCATTTGTTTACTGTTGAGTTTTGAGAGTTCTTTATGTAATCTAGATATGAATCCTTTTTCAGATATATGATTTTCAAATATTTTCTCCTAGTCCTTAATTAGTTTTTGCAGCCCATTAACAGGGTTTTTTGCAGAGCAAAAGATTTTAACATTAATTAAGTCCACATTATCAATTTTTTCTTTTATGGAACATACTTTTAGTGTCATGTCTAAGAACTCGTCAACTCCTAGTTCCACCAAATTTTCTCCTATCTTCTAAAAGTCTTATAAATTTATATTTTAGGGACTTCCTGGCGGTCCAGTGGTTAAGACTCCGTGCTTCCACAGCAGGGGGCACAGGTTCCATCCCTGGTTGGGGAACTAATATCCCACATGCTGCGCACTGTGGCCAAAAAAATCCCCCAAACCCTATAATTTTATGTTTTACATTTAAATTTGGTTCATTTTGAATTAAATTTTACAAAAGATGTGAGGTTTAGATTGATGTTCTTTATTTTTTATTTATTATATGTTTTGCCTATAGATATCCAATTGCTCCAGCACCATTTGTTAAAAAAAGACTATCCTTTCTGCACTGAATTGCTTTTTCAACTTTTTCAAAAATCAGATGGACATAATTGTGTGCAGCTACTTCTGGGTCCTCAATTCTGTCCCATTGATCCATGTGTCTGTCCCTCGACATCACAGAGTTTGAGCTATATAATAAGGTTTGTAATCAGGTAGAGTGATTCCTCCCACTTTATTATTCTTTTTCAAAATTGTTTTAGCTATTGTAGTTCCTTTGCCTTTCCACATACATTTTATTTATTATTTTTTTTAATTAATTTATTTAGTTTTGGCTGCATTGGGTCTTCGTTACTGTGTGCGGGCTTCTCATTGCGGTGGCTTGTCTTGTTGCAGAGTGTGGGCTTTAGGCGCGTGGGCTTTAGTAGCTGTGGCTCACGGGCTCAATAGTTGTGGCACACGGGCTTAGTTGCTCCACGGCATGTGGGATCTTCCCGGACCAGGGATCAAACCCATGTCCCCTGCATTGGCAGGCAGATTCTTAACCACTGCGCCACCAGGGAAGCCCCTATACATCTTTTATTTATACCTAAGTATTTCCATTTTTAAAAAATTAAAGTATAGTTGATTTACAATATTGTGTTCGTTTCAGGTGTATGGCAGAGTGATTCAGTTATATATTTTTTCAGATTATATTGCATTATAGGTTATTACAAGATATTGAATATAATTCCCTGTTATACAGTATATCCTTGTTGCTTATCTATGTTACGTGTAGTAGTTTGTATTCTATTTTCATTTTCATTCAGTTCAATGTATTTTTATTTATTTTATTTAATTAATTTATTTTTTAAAGTTTTTTTTGATGTGGACAATTTTTTTTAAGTCTTTATTGAATTTGTTACAATATTGCTTCTGTTTTATGTCTTGGCCCTTTGGCTGCAAGGCATGTGGGACTCTAGTTCCCCAACCAGGGGTCGAACGCTCACCCCTGCATTGAAAGGCAAAGTCTCAACCACTGGACCACCAGGGAAGTCCCTCATTCAGTTCAATGTATTTTTAACTTGAGACTACCTTTTTGATCCATAGATTATTTAAAAGTGTGTTGTTCAGCTTCCAAGTTTTTGGATTTTCTTTTTATCATTCTCTTATTGATACCCAATTTTTTTTTTGATGTGGACCATTTTTAAAGTCCTGATTGAATTTGTTACAATATTGCTTCTGCTTTATGTTTTGTTTTTTTGGCCACAGGGCATGTGGGAGCTTAGCTTCCTGACCAGGGATCGAACCCACACCCCCTGCATTGGAAGGCAAAGTCTTAACCACTGGACCACCAGGGGAGTCCTGATACCCAGTTTGATCCCACTGTAGTTGGTACACACTCTATAAAATTTCAATTATTTCAAATATGTTGAGGTTAGTTTTTACGGCCAGGATATGGTATATCTTGACTTATGTTCTGTGAGTGCTTAAAAAGAATGTGTTGTCTCTGGTGTTAGCAGGTGTTCTACAAATCTTGATTAGATCCTGTTGGTTAATGGTATCATTAAGCCTTTCCAAATCTTTGCTGACTTTTTATTCTATCAAGTACTGAGAGAGGTGTGTTGAAGTCTTCAACTGTAATTGTGGATTTGTCTATTTCTACTTTTAGTTCTATCAGATTTTTCTTTGCATATTTTGCACCTCTGTTGTTTGGTGCATAAAGATTTAGGGTTGCTGTGTCTTCTTAGGGATTGACTCTTCTATATGTAAGGTATCTTTCCGTCCCTGGTAATTTTCTCTGCTTTTTTTTTTTTTTAACATCTTTATTGGAGTATAATTGCTTTACAATGGTGTGTTAGTTTCTGCTTTATAACAAAGTGAATCAGCTATACATATACATATTTCTCTGCCCTTCAGTCAATTTTATCTGGTATTAATATAGCCACTCCTGCTTTCTCTTAATTAACTTTTGCACAGTTTATCTTTTTCCATCCTTGTACTTTCAACCTACCTATACAATTGAGTTTCTTGTAGCTAGCATAGACTTGGTTATATTATTATTATCCACTCTGCCAATCTCTTTTTTGTATTTAGACCTCTTTCTTTTAATCTTGTAATTATTAATATGTTAAGGTTTAAGTGTATCATTTTATTTTTGCTCATTTTTGTTTTGTTTTGTTGGCTTTTTTTCTTCCTGTGGTTATTTGAACATTTTTGGATTCCATTTTGATTAATCTATAGTATTTTTTAGCGTATCTCTTTGTATAACTTTTTAAGTGGTTGCCCTAGGGATTTCATTATATATACATAACTTATCACTGTCTACTGTTGTCTACATTTTATCAGTTCAAGTGAAGTGTAGAAAGCTCACCTCCTTTTATGTCTGTTTATCCCTTCGCATTTGTAATTGTTTTAAATATTTCCTTTGCATACATTGAGAACCATATTGGAAAGTGTTATAATTTTTCCTTCAACAATTCAACATAATTTAGAAAATTTAAGAGAAGTCTATTTTGTTTACCCATATTTTTACTCTTACAGTGTTCTTTCTATATCTTAGAGCCTAACGTTCTAAGATTCCTTCTTTATCGTTGCCTTTCTGTTTATAGCACTTCCTTCAGTCATTTTTGTAGGGTAGGCCTGTTGGCGACATATTCTCTTAGTTTTCCTTCATGTGATAATGTCTGTTTCCCTTTCATTCCTGAAGGATACTTTTGCTGGATGTAGAATTTTGAGTTGCACTTGAAAAATGTTGCGTCACTTTCTTCTGGCTTCTGGGTTTCTAATGCAAAATCTGCTGTCATTAAAATTTCGCTCTTGTTTTCAGATTTTGTGGATACTTGTGAGGACTTCCATGGTATGTTAATTGACTAAAGTGAATAAAAGCAGCGTGTAGAGTATTATGTTGTTTGTATAACAAGGGACGGTGGGGAGAATGCTGAATATATACATAATTGCTTGACCACACATAAGATGGCTCTGGAAAGACAAGCACAGCTGGCACTGTTACCAAGGTGAAGGAGAAAGGGGTGCCTGAACAAAAGGAAGGGAGGTTTTCAATTTATACACTTTTGCCATCTCTTGAATTTTGAACCATGAGAATTCCCCCCAGTTTCTCTCTCCACATCCTCTTTCCATGCTTCCTCTTTTACTACTTGACATCTTTACAGAATTTATTTGCAAGAATTACTTATATATTCTAAATAAAAGTCATCTTCAGATATACGTATTGCAAATACCTTCTCCACTCTATTGCTTGCCTTTTGCTCTCTTGATGGTGTCTTTCCACGTCTTAAAGTTAACGATGACCAATTTATCAGCATTTCCCTTTAAGGTCGGTACTTTTTAATGTCCTGCTAAAAAGTGTTTTCCTCTCCCACGGTCACGATATTCTGCTGTTTGGGACTTCCCTGGGGGTCCAGTGGTTAGGGCTCGGCGCTTTCACTGCTCTGGCAGGGCTGGATCCCTAGTCCCGTAACTAAGATCCCCAAAACCGCGCGACGCAGCCAAGCAAAACAAAACTAAAAAACCCCGATATTCTGCTGTTGGCTGTTATTTTCCAGAGTCGTGTCTTTCACATTTACGTCTACAACCTATCTTGGATTGATTTTTTTGCGTGAGGTAGGGGTTACGGTTCGTCCCCCAACCCCGCCAAGGACATTCAATTGATCGAGCACTTTTCCTTCAAAATAACTCTTCTATTTCATTACAGTTGCTCTTTTGTGGGGAGAAGACATGTGACTACATACCCGTGGGGCTGTTTCTGGCTTCTCACTTCTTTTGCATTGATCTTTTTATTTATCCTTGGGCCAGTATCACACCGATTTAATTACTAAGGCTTTATACTCCGTAGCACACATTCTTCAACTTTGTGTCCCCTGCCCTCTTCCCCAAGAGTGCACGGAACTCAAACCGCGACCTTCCGAATTTCCCTCCGAAGACGGAGGGACAGCACTTAGGCTGGAGGACGCAATTCAGACCTCCGCATCCAGCCCCTCCTACCTGCGCCTTGAGGCGCGCCCGCCCAGCGCGCATGCGCAGCCTCACGACTGGGCGAGGGAAAAATACGTCACCGGAGAGGCGGGAGGACGGGGTTGATTCGCCATGGCCTCCGCAGCGAGCAGGTAGGGCTGCGGGCGGGGGAACCTCGGAGGCGAGGGGCGCGAGGTCCCGCCCCGAGCTGAGGCGCGCGGCAGGTCCGGGCTCGAGCTCGTCTCGCCCGCTGAGGGGAGAGAAGTGGTGTGGAGGCCGAGCGGAGGCTGCGGACCCGGAGAGGCGCCCGCACCGGAGCCCGGGCTCAGCGTTTTCTGGATGGGGTGCCGCGCCTTCGCTGAGCTTCGAGCCTCGGTTTGCGCGGCTGCAAGTGGGTGTAGGCAGGCGGCGGACCCGATTTCCCCGACTCCGCGCCGTGCGCGGGCGAGGCTGGCGGCACCTGGCCGGTGCAGAGTTAGCGCAGCAGGTACCTTTGTTCGGAGGCAGGGCGGGGTGCTGCCTGCTGCGTACCCGCGGGGTGGCCACGGCATCTCTTGCTCCTCCTGCCCTTGCTCTGCCGTTCCCAAGCTGTGCGGCTTGGACCAGTGTCCTCAGCTGTAACTTTGGGAATAAAACGCCCCCCCCCCCCCGCAATGAGTTTGTCGAGAAGCGTGGTGAGATTGCGCATGGGTGGTACTCAGCTAGCGTTTGGCACAGAATAGGTGCTCAACAAATGGTATCCATACAACCCTCTTTTTAGTTTCGTTTGCTATGGTGATTTGAGAATTGACGAGTTACTTTTGTTACGAAATAGTTAACGAAATAATTTTTGAGCTTCATATACACGTGTGTTTAGTGAACATAATACTTGTTTCTCTTAATGGAATTACCAGGAAGTGCTTTTCACGTCTTCCAACCTGTGTATGGGCAAAACAGAGGAAGTCAGTTTCTAGAAAAGTGGCAGATAGAAAAAGGGATCCTCAACTTGGTGATACAGGGATAGAATTAGCAAAAGTGATCTAATTCTTAAGGATAGGCAGGGAACTAACTTTTTTGAGCACCCACCAAAATGACTGTTGTAGATATCTCTTATTCCTCAGCACGAGATAGTATAGTATAGTGAGTGGTATCACGATATTTTCCAGCCCAGTTTTGGGTGCTGAGAGCACCCACAGCAAATAAGTGAGGGAAGCAGGCTTTTAAAACTAGGCTTCTGTATAAAACAAACTAATTCTAGTACAGGGGTTGCTTCTGAAGAGGTCCTTGCTCAAGAATTTATTTTTTTAAAATATTTTTTAAAAGTTTATTTATTTTTGGCTGCATTGGGTCTTCGTTGCTGTGCGTGGGCTTTCTCTAGTTGTGTCCAGAGGGGACTACTCTTCATTGTGGTGCGCGGGCTTCTCATGGCGGTGGCTTCTCTTGTTGCGGAGCACGGGCTCTAGGCGCGCGGGCTTCAGTAGTTGCAGTACGCGGGCTCAGTCGTTTGTGGCTCACGGGCTCTAGAGCGCAGGCTCAGTAGTTGTGGCGCACGGACTTAGTTGCTCCGCGGCATGTGGGATCTTCCCGGACCAGGTCTCGAACCCGTGTCCCCTGCGTTGGCAGGTGGATTCTCAACCACTGCACCACCAGGGAAGTCCTGTCTTCATTTATAGTAGAAGAAATGGACTCAGAGATGGGAAGAAATTTAGCACTGAACTAGTAAGGGCAGAGCCAATTCCACGTCACTCCAAAAGCTAGTGCTTGTCTATGTATTTCATTAATTCCTTCACTTCACAGATATTTATTGAACAGCTGGTCTGTACCAGCAGGTGCTAGGTGTTGGGGATACACTGATGGCTAAAGCAGACACAGCCCCTGTCTTCAGGTAGCAACTTGAGTTGAAGTAGCAACTCATAAGCAATGAGTCTAGCAAGGGAGACACACAGAAAATAGAAAATGACCAACTAAATATTGGCTGTGGTCGTGGTACCCGCCATAGGAGACAGTAGAGGGCGCTGTAAGAATATATAATGGGGTCAGTGGCAGCAGGCCGGGTGAGGAGGGACAGGGTCGCCTTTCCTGAGGAGATAGTAGTCAGCTGAGACCTTAAGGACTGAGTTGGAGTTAAAATGGGCAAAGAGAGGGCTTCCCTGGTGGTGCAGTGGTTGAGAGTCCGCCTGCCGATGCAGGGGACACGGGTTCGTGCCCCGGTCCGGGAAGATCCCACATGCCGCGGAGCGGCTGGGTCCGTGAGCCATGGCCGCTGAGCCTGTGCGTCCGGAGCCTGTGCTCCGCAACGGGAGAGACCACAACGGTGAGAGGCCCGCGTACCGCAAAAAAAAAAAAAAAAAAAGGGCAAAGTGAAGAGGAGGGACGCACGTGAGGCCTCGAGGGTCGGAGGGGCTGTGACTGGTAGCTTCGCAGCGACCCATGTGGCGGGCAGTGGAGTGCTTCCAAGGCAGAAGCGGACACAGGTTGGATCCCAAACGAGCAGTGCTGCGCCCCAGGGTTTATTTGCTTCCCAGGACATATAATCATCTCCACAAACTGTGTCTGTGTTCCAGCTCCCGGCCTCCTTCTTCAGACATGGTTAGGCCTCTGGTTGCCCTGGGTGGGGACAGATGTGCGGAGGGGCAGAGACCTCAGTGTGACACTTGCTCAGTGTTGGTTACTTGCGTGGCAAAGCTGAATAGACAGGAGTGCCAGTATTGTATTTCACCCTATTTGTCTCTGGTTTGCAAAATTATTTAACATTTTTGAGTCTCCCAGTGGTCCAAGTCCTATGTTAGCTACCTAGGATACAAACGTGTAAGGATAGTTATTAATTTAATTCATGTTTTACTTGCTTTCCATTTAAGATGCTACAGTTGTTTTACCAATATTATTCTGCAGATGTGTTTGTTTATCATCTACTATGTGCTAGGCACTGTGCTAGGGACATAGCATGAGCAAATAGACATGGTCTGTGTCCTCCTGGAGCCTAAGCTCCCAGTTGGGGCTGGAGGACGGAGAGGGAGGGGGAGCGACTCAGGGAGATGGGATTGGAGAGGTAGGCAGGGGTCAGACCATGCAGGCCTCACAGGTCATGCCAAGTATCTGGAGCTTCTCCTAAGGATGGTGGGAGGCCACTGAGGAGTCTCAGGGAGTAGAACCAGCAGGTGTGTGTTTATGAAAGATCACTCTGGCTTCTCAGCGGAGGCGGAAGTCGATGGGTGTGAGGGCTGTTTAAAAGGTAGGATCAGTGGGGCTTGGTAATAGGTTCACTCTGGGGTAAGATGGAAGAGGGAGGTTCAGGGCTGATTAATTTTCTGGCCTGTGTATCTGAGATCAGAACTCAGAGGAAGGACATGAGTTCAGTTTTGAGTAAGACATCTTTGAAATGATCCAGGTAGGGTGTCACAATGGCAGGGATGTAGGAAGGTCTGGCACTCACATGACCGGAATGGCTGAGTCTCTAAAGCTCTTGTCAGAGAGGAACATCTTTCCCATGTTTTTTTTTTTTTGGGGGGGGGCTGTGCCGTGGGGCATGTAGGATTTTAGTTCCCTGACCAGGGATCGAACCCGTGAAGTGCGGAGTCTTAACCACTGGACCGCCAGGCAAGTCCCCACCTTTCCTTATTGAGGGAGCTGTCAGGGTGGGACCTGTGAGGTGGTCCAATCCACATTTATGTTGGGAAAAGGTAAAAATAAAATCTCCTGCCAACCTAGGAAATGCTCTCCACAAATGCGGAAAGAAAAGAATTCTGTTATTCAATCATTAACCGAAACTGGGATACAACACAGGTAATCTGCAAATGAGACTACAAAAACAGAAAAAAAAACAAAAACAACCCACCATTTACAGCCCATTACATACATAATCTCAAGGTTAATGGTAATTTGTTCTCTTGTAGAAAGACTAGGCAACACCATTTGCTGTATGTGTTTTCATCCTAAATTTACCTGGTGGTTGGGGTGGCCGTCTGTGCTAGTCAGCTGCCTTTCTCTGAAAGAAAAATAAAACATCCTTAACTTCTATGAGCAGGTAGTCGAGGTGCCTAGGCTAAACTCCCACGACGTTACCTTAAGAGAGATGGCTCCCAGGCCCTTCAGAAAAAAATTCTTGGGTTTTACTTGTGGCTGGAGCTAGCTTATTTAGCCTTTAAAAAGGTTTGCTTACATATCAAAGGGACAGAGGAAGGACTTACAAACTCTAGGTTTTTCAGAGAAATGCTCTAAGAAAAAGAGAAAAATCTCTTTCCCTTTTTGCAACAGGGAAAAGTCAGTTTAAAAAATTTACTTCAACAGTGCAGAAAAATGTTGGACTGGAGCTCTCACAGTATGGGAATCGTTCTGGAGATGATCGTTAAGTGAGTTCCATGGAGTTGTGCATACTTAGGATGCCTGCAGGTGGTCACATCTAGCCCATAATTTCTTGTACATTGATTTAAAGAAAAATACAGATACAGATCCTGCTGGTTTCCAGTCAGAACTCTTGTCTCTGGTAGTTAACCCTTCCAGGACTTGTCCTCTTTAATGTCAATAATGTCATTTCTCACTCCTACCCATTGTTAAAAACATAAAATTCAACTGAGTAAATTTTTTTAAAATTAATTAATATATATATATTTGGCTGTGTTGGGTCTTTGTTGCTGCGCGTGGGCTTTCTCTGGTTGCGGTGAGCGGGGGCTGCTCTTCGTTGTGGTGCACGGGCTTCTCATTGCGGTGGCTTCTCTTGTTGCAGAGCATGGGCTGGGCTGTAGGGCGTGTGGGCTTCAGTAGTTGTGGCATGCAGGCTCAGTAGTTGTGGCTCGTGGGCTCTAGAGCGCAGGCTCAGTAGTTGTGGCACATGGGCTTAGTTGCTCCGCAGCATGTGGGATCTTCCCGGACCAGGGCTCGAACCCGTGTCCCCTGCACTGGTAGGCAGATTCTTAACCACTGCGCCACCAGGGGAGTCTCTAACTGAGTACGTTTTAAAGATGTTACTGGCTTTCTTTGAGTCATGAATCGGCAGCATCCCATCTAGCAGATAGAGAGGAGCTCCGAGGAGCTGTACAAAGTGAGACTTTTACAGGTAGAAGGAGCGGGAACAGGAGGCTCTACTTGTGAAAAAGTGGGTTGGTTGTGGCGAGGCCACCCCCCCTTAAGGGATGCAGGGGTCCGCCAGGCAGATGACCTCACTGTGCTGACCAGGCGATTCCTGATTCCCTGGTTTAAGATTCCATTTCTGGGAGAGGCTGAAACTAATTAAGTTTGGTGATGTGGGGCTCAGCGTCGGTGACTCCACTTTGAGCATATTTTCTTGTTTTTAACACCAGTTCTTCATATATGAGATATTTGGTAGGTAAAGTTATGATTTTAATGCAGAAATGAACTCTCCACTAATCTGTTCTGGAAGGTCATAAATGTGGGGATGGAAATTGAAATTGAATGGCATGTACATTTAGCTTGGAAGCTGCTTTCCACTCACCGAGGTAGTAAATTCAACAAACTCTCCTTTAGATTCTACCTGAGCTATCCCTTCCATCTTCTTAAGTTCACGGTAACCTGAGACTTGGCCACTAAACTGCTTACTGGAAGGAGAGACCGCTGATGGCAGCTGAAGTGATTGAACATTGCTTACCAGTAGTTTGAACTTGTTTGCTGTTATCAGCCTTTTTTCATCATTAGTGTATAGGAATGCAAGAGATTTCTGTGCATTAATTTTGTATCCTGCAACTTTACCAAATTCATTGATTAGCTCTAGTAGTTTTCTGGTGGCATCTTTAGGGTTCTCTTTGTATAGTATCATGTCATCTGCAAACAGTGACAGTTTTACTTCTTCTTTTCCAATTTGTATTCCTTTTTCTTCACTGATTGCCATGGCTAGGACTTCCAAAACTGTGTTGAATAAGAGTGGTGAGAGTGGACATCCTTGTCTTGTTCCTGATCTTAGAGGAAATGCTTTCAGTTTTTCACCTAGTATATCTTCTTTGGAAAAGAAAGTTTAGAGAAGAAACAGCTCATTTTTTATCTGGGTTATCTTTTATTCTTGTGTTGCACGAGTTCTTTTTATATTCTGGACACTTGACCCTTATGAGATACATGATGTGCAAATATTTTCTCCCATTCTGTTGGTTGTCTTCACTTTTTTGATAGTTTTCTTTGAAGCACAGAAGTTTTAAATTTTGATGTTCAATTTATCTTTTTCTTTTGTTGCTTTTGCTGTAGTGTCATAGCTAAGAAATCATTGCTTAATCCAAGATCATGAAGATTTACACTTAAATATTCTTTAAAGTATTTTATAATTTTAGCTCTCACATTTAGGTCTTTGATCATTTTGAGTTAATTTTTATATATTGTGTTCTGTAAGGTTTCAACTTTATTCTTCAGTTTGTGGATATCCAGTTTGTTCCAGCATCATTTATTAAAAAGACTGTTCTTTGCCCATTAATTTACCATAATGTAAAAGTCAAAGCCATTCTTTAAAAACTCACTTGATTACTAAAAGATTTCTATTTCATTTATGGGAAATGGCTTATGAGCAGTCTTTTTTTAAGGAACTGCCTAATTCTCCTTGAGTGATTTTTTTCCTTTTGTTTCAAAGAAAATAAAATGAGCAAGTGGGATGTATTCCATGAATGCAAGGTTGGTTCAATATTGGGAAATTGATTACTATCTTATACAGCATTATTAAGTATTAGGAACAATGATATGATTATTTCTCTAGATGCTGAAAAGCCTGTCAAAAAATTCAATACCCATTATAATAAAAGCACTTAGAAGATAGAAAAAAAAAAAAAAAGCCTTTATGCTGTTACATACCCTAGCAATAAACATGGTGAATGTACAAAATACGTTTTTGATTTAAGGTTTTTTTTTTTCTTTTAATATAGGCTCTGGAATTTGCCAAGTAATTTTTTTCAATCCTGAAAAGGCTCTGAGAGAGAAATAAGGAGGGAAATATGCATGGGGAAAAGTAAATCTGCCAACAGTGTTTGGTGAAATAAACATTGTTTGATGGCTTACTGTGGACATGTCCTGAGGCGACGTGGCCCTGTCCTTAGGGAGCTATTTGGTGGGATGCTGGGAAATAAAGTGATAGGTCACCGGCTAGGCTATTTTTAAATGAAAGCTTAGAAGTTGGCTCTGGAAAACCCTCTCAGGTTATTATGCTCCCCTCCTCCTTTAGTCCTCCAGAATGTAAGATTCCTTTCCACATGTTTTCTGGCATTAAAGTCAGGGCACTCTAAGTTTTAAGTGGAAACATTATTAAAAACTGCTTCAGAGTAAAGGGCATTTCCTAGTTAAATTTCACAGTTATGTTTCCCAGTTCCAAAAATAACTTGGGGGACTCCCCCGCACTCCCAATGCAGGGGGCCTGAGTTCGATCCCTGGTCAGGGAACTAGATCCCATATGCCACAGCTAAGAGTTTGCATGCTGCCATTAAAGATCCTGAATGCTGTAACGAAGATCCCAAATGCTGAAACTAAAACCCGGCACGGCCAAATAAGTAAATAAATAAATTAATAACAAAAAAAACCCCTTGGAACTCAGAGTGAACCGTCATCCTAAATAAATTGTCTAAGAGAGAGAACAGTGGGCAAATGATTTATCCAAATTCATGAGGAAACTAATTTGTTAGAATTTTAAAATAATCTGATTTCAACCATGAGCCGACTTGAAATTAGACAGCATTTAATGTTTAACCCTTTATGAATGACACACTTAAAAATTTTTTATGGTAATAAAATATACATAATTTGAATTTACCATCTTTTTTTAAAAATTAATTTATTTTTAATTTTTGGCTGCGTTTGGTCTTCGTTGCTTCTTGAGTGCTTTCTCTAGTTGGGGTGCGCGGGCTTCTCATTGCGGTGGCTTCTCTTGTTGCAGAGTATGGGCTCTAGGCGCGCAGACTTCAGTAGTTTTTTTTTGTTTTGTTTTTTTTTTTGGCAGTACGCGGGCCTCTCACTGTCGTGGCCTCTCCCGTTGTGGAGCACAGGCTCCGGACGCGCAGGCTCAGCGGCCCAGCCTTTCTGCAGCATGTGGGATCCTCCCGGACCGGGGCACGAACCCGCGTTCCCTGCATCGGCAGGCGAACCCTCAACCACTGCGCCACCAGGGAAGCCCAGACTTCAGTAGTTTTGGCACACGGGCTCAGTAGTTGTGGCTCACGGGCTCCAGAGCGCGGGCTCAGTAGTTGTGGCGCACAGGCTTAGTTGCTCTGTGGCATGTGGGATCTTCCCGGACCAGGGCTTGAATCCGTGTCCCCTGCATTGGCAGGCGGATTCTTAACCACTGCGCCACCAGGGAATCCCTGAATTTACCATCTTAACCTTTTTTTTTTTTTTTGTGGCACGCGGGCCTCTCACCGCTGTGGCCTCTCCCGTTGTGGAGCACAGGCTCCGGACATGCAGGCTCAGCGGCCATGGCTCACGGGCCCAGCCGCTCCGCGGCATGTGGGATCTTCCCGGACCGGGGCACGAACCCGTGTCCCCTGCATCGGCAGGCGGACTCTCAACCACTGCACCACCAGGGAAGCCCGATCTTAACCATTTTTAAGTGTATAGTTCAGAAGTGTTAAATACATTTATAATGTTGTACCACCATCACCACCATCTGTCTCCAGAATTCTTTTCATTTTACAAAACTGAAATTCTGTACCCATTAAAAAATAACTCCCCATTTCCCTCCCTGCTCCCAGCCCCTGGCAACTCCCATTCTACTTTCCGTCTCTAAGAATTTGACTACTCTAAGTATCTCATGTAAGTGGATTCATACAGTATTTGCTTTTGTGTCTTGCTTATTTCACTTAGCATAATGTCCTCAACGTTCATCCATATTGTAGCATGTGTCAGAGTTTCCTTCCTTTTTAAAGCTGAGTGATACCCCATTGTATGTACATATCACATTTTGCTTATTCATTCATTGGTTGGTGGACGCTTGGGTTGTTTCTGTGTTTTATCTATTGTGAATAATGCTGCTGTGAACATGGGTGTACAGATATCTCTTCGAGACCCTGCATTCAATTCTTTTGAGTATATACCCAGCAGCGGAATTGCTGGATCATATGATAATTCCATTTTTAATTTTATTAAGGAACCTCCATACTTTTTAAAAAAAAATAAATTTATTTTTTTATTTTTGACTGCGTTGGGCCTTTGATGCTGTGCGCGGGCTTTTCTCTAGTTGCGACGAGCGGGGGCTACTCTTCATTGCGGTGCACAGGCTTCTCATTGGATGGCTTCTCTTGTTGCAGAGCACGGGCTCTAGGCGCCCGGACTTCAGTAGTTGTGGCACGCGGGCTCAGTAGTTGTGGCTCATGGGCTCTAGAGCGCAGGCTCAGTAGTTGTGGCTCACGGGCTTAGTTGCTCCGCGGCATGTGGGATCTTCCCGGACCAGGGCTCGAACCCATGTCCCCTGCATTGGCAGGTGAATTCTTAACCACTGCACCACCAGGGAAGCCCCTCCATACTTTTTTTTTTCAGTGGCCATACTATTTTACATTGTCACCCACAGTGCATAGGGTTCTAATTTCTCCATATCCTCCCACTTATCGTTTTCTGGTTTTTTGATAGTAGTCATTCTAATGGGTGTGAGGTGGTATCTCATTATAGTTTTTATTTGCATTTCACTAATGACTAGTGATACTGAGCATCTTTTCATATACCTATTGGCTGTTTTTATGTCTTCTTTTGAGAAATGTCTGTTCAAGTCCTTTGCCTTTTTTTTTTTTTTTTTAATTTATTGGGTCTTCGTTGCTGCATGCGGGCTTTCTCTAGTTGTGGCGAGTGGGGGCTACTCTTCATTGTGGTGCGCGGGCTTCTCATTGTGGTGGCTTCTCTTGTTGTGGAGCTTGGGCTCTAGGCGCACGGGCTTCAGTAGTTGTAGCACATGGGCTCAGTAGTTGTGGCTCGCAGGCTCTAGAGCGCAGGCTCAGTAGTTGTGGCACACGGGCTTAGTTGCTCCGTGGCATGTGGGATCTTCCCGGACCAGGGTTCAAACCCGTGTCCCCTGCATTGGCAGGTGGATTCTTAACCACTGTGCCAGCAGGGAAGCCCCCTTTGCCCATTTTTGAATCAGGTGGTTTTTGTTTTGTTTTAAATTTTAGGAGTTCTCTATTTTAGATATTGCTCCCTTATCAGATATATGATTTGAAAATATTTTCTGCTACCCTGTGGATTATCGTTTTACTGTGTGAATAGTGTCTTTTACTGCACAACATTTAAAATTTTTCATGAACCAATTTATCTGGTTTTTCTTTTGTTACCTATGCATTTATAGAGTCTTATCCAAGAAATCATTACCAAATCCAATGTCATGAAGCTTTTGCCTATGTTTTCTTGTAAGAAACATGTTTTAAGTCTTACATTTAGATCCTTGATCCATTTTGAGTTAATTTTTGTATAAGAGTCCAATTTTGTTCTTTTGCAAGTGGATATCCAGTTTTTTAAAAATTAAAATTAAATTTTTTATTTTTCGGCTGTGCCATGCGGAATGTGGGATATTATTTCCCCAACCAGTGATCAAACCCATGCCCCATGCATTGAAAGCACAGCCTTAATCACTGGACTGCCAGGTAAGTCACTAGATATCCAGTTTTCTTAGCATCATTTGTTTGAAAGACTGTTTTTTCCCCATTGAATGGTTTTGACATTCCTGTCAAAAATTATTTGACCATATATGCAAAGATTTATTTCTGGCCTCTCTATTCCATTGGTCTGTGCCTGTCTTTGTGCCAACACCACACAATTTTGATTACTCTAGCTTTATAGTAAGTTTTGGTATCAAGAAGTGGTTCTTCCAGCTTCTTTGTTCTTTTCCAAGATTCTTTTGACTATTCAGGGACCTTTGAGATTCCATGTGAATTTTAGGATGAGTTTTTCTCTTTCTGCAAAAGGCATTGTTGGGATTTTGATAGGGATTGAATTGAATCTGCAGGTTGCTTTGATTGGTATTGACATTTTAATAGTAATAAGTGTTCCACTCCATGAACATGGGATGTATTTCCATTCATTTATGTCTTGTTTAATTTCTTTCAGTAGTATTTTGCAGTTTTCATTGTACAAGTCTTCACCTCCTTGGTTAAGTTAGTTCTTAAGTATTTAATTCTTTTAGTTGTTATTGTAAATGGAATTGTTTTTGCATGTATAGAGATACAAGCGATTTTTTTGTGTTGACTTTGTGTCCTGCTACTTTGCTGAATAAATTTATTCTAACACATTTTAAACACATTTTTGTGGAGTCCTTAGGGTTTCCTACATACAAGATCATATCACCTGCAAACAGGTAATTTTACTTCTTCCTTTCCAATTTAGATGCCTGTTATTTCTTTTTCTTTCCTAGTTGCTCTGGCTAGAATTTTCAGTACTATGTTGAATAGAGGTGGTGAAAGTTGGCATCCTTGCTTTGTTCCTGATCTTGGAAGAAAAGCTTTCACTCTTTTACCATTGAGTCTGATGTTTGATGTGGTTTTTTAATGTATGGCTCTTACTGTGTTGAGTAGTGTCCTTGTATTCCTATTTGTTGAGTGCTTTTATCATGAAAGGATGTTAAATTTTATCAAATGCTTTTTCTGCGTCAGTTGAGTTGATCGTGTGGTTTTTTCCTTCAGTTGATGCGGTACATTGTTGATCATCTTCATATGTTGTAGGATCCTTGCATTCCAGGAACAAATCCCACGTGATCAGGATGTATAATCCTTTTACTATGCTGCTAAACTCAGTTTGTTAGTTTTTTTTGTTGAGGAGTTTGGTGTCACTCTTCAAAAGGGATATTGTTCTGTAGTTTTCTTACAGTGTTTTTTCTTGGTATCAGGGTAATGCTGGTCTCATGGAATGGGTTAGAAAGTGTTCTCTCCTAAAACGGAGGAGTCACTAGCTAGGGCTGCCCTGGGCCGGTTGTGTGCCATGTGGCCAGCACACCAGCTTGGGTGGTTTTGACTTTGAATCAAAGCTTCAGGTGAGGCTCATCCTCTAGACAGGCCACCTTATCACAATTCCAGTCGTTTAATTTTTGTGTTTCTTTGTTTATCGCCACTCTGTCTAGGCGGTGAGCTTCACGAGGTCAGAACCCACGTCTTCTTGGTCCATCGCCCTGCAAACCCGGCCCCGCCAGCACCCGGTGTGAATGGCACCTCATGTGCCTTAGGTGAACAGGTGAGCCAGAGCCATCCTGGAGCTGAGAGGATGCTCAGCACGTGAGGTGTGGATGTAAAGTAGGGAGCTTTGTCTTTTTACGAAACGCCGTTAACGCTGCCTGTGTGGGGACTTCCCTGGTGGTCCAGTGGTTAAGACTCCATGCTTCCAATGAAGGGGGTGCAGGTTTGACCCCTGGTCAGGAAACTAAGATCCCACAGGCCGCATGGTGCAGCCAAAAAAACCCAGCTGCCAGCCTGGCTGCCTTTGTTCAGTTCCTGTCTGAAATCCTCTCTGGAAATGCTTTATTGCTTTTTTATAGTTAGCTTATGAGTCAGCAGGACCTTAGCATTTACAGAGTGCTTCCCATGTGGTTTCTCGTTGGAATAATCACCCCCATTTTGAAGTTAAGACACTTAGTTGCAGAGAATAAATCTGCTTGCGTCACACAGCAGGGACGTGACAGGGTGAACGTGAACCCTGCTCCCCAGTGCCAACTTGGTGCTTTTTCTGCTTTACACCCACAGTGGGTGCCTTGTGTGGTTTCCGTCGAGGGGTCTGGGCCTCTTGTGTGCTCTGGGAAAGAGGGCAAGATCATTCAGGCATCTTCCAGTAATACTAAATTCATTTTATAAAGCACATTAGAAACCAAGATTGTGGGGCTTCCCTGGTGGCTCAGTGGTTGAGAGTCCACCTGGCGATGCAGGGGACACGGGTTCGAGCCCGGGTCCGGGAAGATCCCACGCGCCGCGGAGCAGCTAAGCCCTTGCGCCACAACTACAGAGCCTGAGCTCTAGAGCCCGCAAGCCACAACTACTGAGCCCATGAGCCACAACTACAGAAGCCCACGTGCCTAGAGCCCGTGCTCCGTAACAGGAGAAGCCACTGCAACGAGAAGCCCGTGCACCACAATGAAGAGTAGCCCCTGCTCGCCACAACTAGAGAAAGCCTGTGTGCAGCAACAAAGACCCAACACAGCCAATAATAAATAATAAACTAAAAAAAAAAAAAAAAAAAAAAAAACCAAAATTGTTTTTTGTGACAATGTGTCTAGGTAGCTATCATAAGTGCTGTTTTTAAAAACTGAACAAAGACTTTGACCCATAATAAACGGTTAGCCTCCAGCACCCTGTCCAAGTGTCAGGAGCCCGCGCTGCAGGGTCTGGAGCTGTGCTCAGCACCTCTTATCCCACCCTCCCAGGCTGGGCATGCTGTGCAGCGGGGGCCCAGCATCTTACTGGAGAGCATTGCTTGCTTCTCCAGGACTGGATGCTCAGGACCTGGTCTGAAATACTCGCAGGCCTTCCTTTTGGTTCTGTCTTCACTAATGCCAGCCTGCACTCCTTTAAACTGGGGGCCCTAAGGCTGCATCCCAAAATACACCCCATAGACCACTTGTTCATGGCTCGTTCCAGCGTTCCAGAGAGGGCCTGCTGACCTGAAGGTATCCTCTGGTCCAAGTTACTCTGCCCTGGGTCGAAAGACCAGAGTAGACATGGGTGCCGGGAACTGCCACTGGTGAAGTATCTGCTGTCTGAGATAGGATGCTATCTTTTCTTTTCAGTCAGAGACGGCCTTAGCTGCTGCTTCTCATACGCTTGAGACCAAGAAAGAGTGGCTTTACTCTGCTTTTACTTTCTGAAATTAGATACATATTTTCAGATATGGGTCATAAGCATGACCTGTAGCTTACGTCACCTGTAATAGAACAGCTGGCTGTCAGCGCTAACACACAAGAGTGGATGTGGGCTGTGGGAACTGAGCCTGACTGCTTTTGCTGCCAAGCCCCTCCTTGCCCTGTGGCCTCAGTCCTGCCGTCCAGTTGGAACCCCTCTCTGCCCTTTAGCCTGATTTTCTTGTGCATAACATGGCAACTTATTTCATGACTAATCCTTCCAGACCTGAACTCATTATCATTTTTTTTTAATTAATTAATTTTATCTTTGGGGTCTTGGTTGCGGCGAGCGGGGGCTACTCTTGGTTGCGGTGTGCGTACTTCTCATTGCGGTGGCTTCTCTTGTTGCGGAGCACGGGCTCTAGGGGTGTGGGCTTCAGTAGTTGTGGCACACGGGCTCAGTAGTTGTGGCTCGCGGGCTCTAGAGCGCAGGCTCAGTAGTTGTGGCGCACGGGCTTAGTTGCTCCGCGGCATATGGGATCTTCCTGGACCAGGGCTCAAACCCGTGTCCCCTGCACTGGCAGGCAGATTCTTAACCACTGCGCCACCAAGGAAGTCCCTCATTATCATTTTTCACTTTGGAGGGTTTTCAGATCCCCTCCTTTGATTTTCAGATGTAGCTCTTAATGGTTTAATTTCCATGTGTGGTTTCTGAGTAGATTCTAACAACTTGTTTTTATTGACGGTTCAATTTATTTTATTTTTGTAACTGAGAGAAGAAAGGAATCTTAGGAACAGATTCCATCTGTGAAATGCAATGTAGAATTTTGGCCAAAGGGTTGAGAATGGAACAGATGGCATAAGAGGTGACGTGCCTGCTCCGAGTTGGTTTCTCGGTGACGGTCTTGTTTCTAGTTTGAGGTTCCGAAAGCCTCAGTAGAAAGGAGGAGAGCAGTGCAGACCCACAGACTTTCCGGCCGCCTGGCCCAAGTGACAGGCACCTGTGAAGGTGCTTTTCCACCTTCACAGTCTTTTGACTTAGGTCTGGAGCGCCATTGTGTGTGCTGCGAGAAAACACAGGCAGACACCTGGGCCCGTGACTTCCTCTCTCTGGCCACTTCCTGTGTGGGGAGTGAGTGGGCGTGGCTGGTGTTGGTGGGCGGAGCCTGCCTCCCCTCTCTGCACGTGCCTGTCCTGCTTTTGGCTCTGGCTCACAGCACTGCTGGGCTGACTGTCCCTCTGTGCTATAAGCTCATCTCCAAATGCTGGGAATCGTGAGCAAGATTGTTTTCCCACTCCCTTTTTTTACCACCAGTCTTGTCTTCCAGTTATATCTGAAACTAGCAGTTTTAAGAAGCATTTTGGCATAAAATGCAAAATTTATAAGCATGTTATATGCCATTTTCAAAAAAACCCAGGCCCCTTTTGACCTTGCTTTACATAGGAGATCTATTTCCTGATCTGGAAATGTGGCCAGCCAAGACTTAGTTCCTTTCTTCCACTTGGGAGCTGTCCCTTTTGCTCAGAGAAGGCCCCCAGACACCACAGCAAGTCAGTGGGTCTGAGCTACTTCTTTGTCTAGCTCTCTTGGCCATCATAACTGCTGACGGTGAGACAGGAAGGAGTTGGCACAGCTACCTCTGAGAGTCTGGGGGACCCAGGGCCCATCGGTGTGGCCATGTGTACTGCAGAACAGAAGGACAGGTGGGAGATCTTTAAGAATTTGGAAAACTCCCAGGAAGAGTTGAGATTGTCTATATGAGCAGCTTCACCTGGTCAGGGGAGTTACGCTGAAGTTGAACCTGACTCTAAAGTTAGTGGCTTGCTCTGGGGTGTCTTTTCCCACCATCATCCTGAGTTACTGGGCAAAGCTGCACTGGTTTATAGTTTATGTTCTGATTCTGTGAGAACTTGCCAGACTGAATGCAGATGCACTGTCCTTACAGAAAGTGGGCTGAGGATGGACCCCCTTAACCTGGTGCCATATTTGCCTCGGGCAGAGTGGTCCCTGGGGCCAGGAGACCAAGGCTGGCTTGCGATGTTGGGTCAGGTGCTCAAGGAATACCAGGCACGTACAAGACGGTGTGTGGTTTCTCTCTTTTCTTCACGTCAAGGGTTGCTGGCTTGGGCTTTGAACAGGTGCGTGGAGCTCTGGTTGTCTCAGTGGGGCGCCTTGCTGGGTGGGCTTATCTTCATCCTGATCCTCCCCTGGGTATGAGAAAGGGGTGGACAGCGCACTGTGGCCGTTGTCTGCTCTCTCTTTGCCGTGTTGGCCTCCATGACTGGTGTGTTGGCCGCATTTTGTTTGTTTCTTTTTTATTTTTTTTAAGTTTATTAAATTGTAGTTGGTTTACAGTGTTGTGTTAACTTCTGCTGTACAGCAAAGTGACTCAGTTATAGATACACGTATTGTTTTTCATATTCTTTTCCATTATGGTTTATCAAAGGATATTGAATGTAGTTCCCTGTGCCATACAGTAGGACCTTGTTATTTATTTATTTATTTTTATTTATTTAGTTTTTTGCGGTACGCGGGCCTCTCACTGTCGTGGCCTCTCCCGTTGCGGAGCACAGGCTCCAGACACGCAGGCTCAGCGGCCATGGCTCATGGGCCCAGCTGCTCCACGGCATGTGGGATCCTCCCGGACCGGGGCACGAACCTGTGAACCCCGGAATCGGCAGGCGGACCCTCAACCACTGCGCCACCAGGGAAGCCCCGGTTTGCTAATACCTTGTTGAGGATTTTTGCATCTATATTCATCAAAGATATTGGCCTATAATTTTCTTTTTTGATAGTATCTTTGTCTGGTTTTGGTATCAGGGTGCTTGTGGCTTTATAGAATGTCTTTGCGAGTGTTTCTTCCTCTTCAGTCTTTTAGAAGAGTTTGAGCAGGATCAGTGTAAGTTCTTCCTTGTATGTTTGGTAGAATTCGCCTGTGAAGCCATCTGGCCCTGGACTTTGTTTGTAGGGAGTTTTGTTTGGTCATTTGTTTTTACAGATTTTATTTCACTTCTAGCGATTGGTCTGTTCAGGTTATCTGTTTCTTCTTGATTCAGTCTTGGTGGGCTGTATGTTTCTAGAAAGTCGTCCATTTCTTCTAGGTTGTCAAATTTATTGGCGTATAATTGTTCATAGTATTCTTTCATGGTTTTTTTGTATTTCTGTGGTATCAGTTGTGATTTCTCCTCTTTCATTTCGTATTTTGTTTATTTGGGTCTTCTCTCTTTCCTTCTTAGGGAGCCCGGCCATTGGTGTGTTAATTTTTGTTTACCCTTTCAAAGAACCAGCTCTGGGTTTTATTGATTTTTTTTTTCTATTTCTTTTAATCTCTATTTTATTTATTTCCTCTCTGATCTTTATTATCTCCTTCTTTCTGCTGACTTTAGGTTTTCTTTGGCCACATTTCCTTTTCTTTCTTTCTTTCTTTTTCTTGGCCATGCCGTGCGGCTTGTGGGATTTTAGTTTCCCAACTAGGGATCGAACCTGGGCCCTTGGCACTGAGAGCACGGAGTCCTAACCACTGGACCATCAGGGAATTCCCATGTTTGGCCACATCTTCTGTTACAAAACTTGGGATATGGGATTCTGATTCCTGACAAAGTTGGGTCTCTTTCTTCCTAGTTGTTCATTTAATTAAACCAGAGGGCTTATGAAACCATAAAAATTAAATTATAGTGAACTATATGTTTAATGAGTTTGCTTTATGTCATAAACCAGGGCCCCTTTCAGACAACCTTGGAAATCCGATTGCTGGCTTTCAGTTAGTGATGGGTCATGATGATGCTGGTGCCAGCCGTGTTTACTGAGCTCTTACCTTGAGCCAGGGACTGCACACACACTTCTATGTGTTAATTCATCAGACCACAACAAACCTGTTTTTTTTTAAAATTTATTTTTGAATGTGTTGGGTCTTCATTGCTGTGAGCAGGCTTTCTCTAGTCGCAGCGAGCGGGGGCTACTCTTCGTTGCAGCGCGCGGGCTTCTTCTCATTGCAGTGGCTTCTTGTTGCGGAACACAGGCTCTAGGCACATGGGCTCAGTAGCTGTGGTTCGCGGGCTCTAGAGCGCAGGTTCAGTAGTTGTGGCGCATGGGCTTAGTTGTTCTGCAGCATGTGGGATCTTCCCGGACCAGGGCTCGAACCCGTGTCCCCTGCACTGGCAGGCAGGTTCTTAACCACTGCGCCACCAGGGAAGTCCAACGAACCTGTTTTACAGACAGAGGTGTCGAGGCCTCAGCGGTGCGGCCCTGACCCAGGCTGGTGAGTAGCTGAGCCAGGATGTGAACCCAGCCAGGAGGCGAGGGCTCATCTTTGCAACCCCTGTGCTGCCACTGCCATTAGTTGGTGTTTTCCAGGTGGTCTCTGAAACCTCTAAATTTTTAGAGGCAATAGGGCTGCGTATTGGTGCTTGATCCCTTGTAGCCTTCATTGAAGTTCTGGCTTAGCCCCGGGTTATGGGTCTGAGACAGGCAGACTCCACAGGGCTGTGATCTCCATGGGCCTGTGTCCACCCACAGACCCAGAGGCTGAGCCGGTTGTCTTTTCCTGAACAGTGTCCCCACCTCCCTGGGCTTCCTGGGCATTGTCTGGGCCCCGGGTAATTTGAGCCAAGCAGGGTGGTCCACCTTGGGACCTACGTGGTATAAGGATCTGGGATTGCCCTGGGGATAAAGCTCTTCCCGCACAGCTGTCCCGCTGGGCTGAAATGCACCCCACAGCCTGCCGTCTTCAGGAGCTGTGCCCTGTGAGGGCCCCCAGGCAGCACACCCACAGACCCACGGAATGGCGGAGGTGCTCCTGCCTGCTCTAAGCCTCTCTGAGGTACTACCAGGTGCCAAACAAGGGATCTTTGTTTTTGTTTTTTTAATTAATCAATTAATTAATTTGGCTGCGTCGGGTCCTAGATGCGGCATGCGGGATCTTCTTGCGGCACGTGGGCTTCTCTCTAGTTGTAGTGCACAGGCTTCAGGGTGCGTGGGCTCAGTAGTTGTGGCACATGGGCTCTCTAGTTGTGGTGCACGGGCTCTAGAGCGCAGGCTTAGTTGCCCCACGGCATGTGGGGTCTTAGCTCCCTGACCAGGGATCAAACTCGCGTCCCCTGCTTTGGAAGGCAGACTCTTTATTAACCACTGGACCACCAGGGAAGCCCCCAAACAAAGGATCTTTGGGTCCTCACCTCTCCCATGGGACTCGGCCCTGCCTGAATGTCTAGTTGAGGGCAGGGGTTGGTGCCAGTGGTACCCGGGTAATGAGCTCGGCACTTCAGAATCCATTTGGATTGCCAGGGCATCCACGTGTGGGTTTGGCACAGTGTAGGGTAAGAGGGAAATGTGTCCACTTAGCAGACAGTAGCCGGCGTCTTTCAGAAGTAGATTAAGTGGAGGTTGATAGGAAAGAGTCGTTTTTGCAGATGTTCGTCCAAGGATGTTAATTTTTCATAGTGGTCAAGAATTCGGGTGTGTTTGGAAAGGGAGGTGAAAAATTAAGCTAAATACTAAACTAGCTTAGTTGACAGTTCAAACCGGAGCAGAACGTTTTAGCTTAGATCGGGACGGCCCCTCCCAAACCTGGACTTCAGAGTCAAAGCAGCTCAGGGCACAGGCGGATGCATGCTGGGATCTGTGTGTTCTTGGCTTCATGGTATCCACAGGGTGGGTGCTGTCTTGGGAAGGGAGCAGAGGTACGTTTTTAAATATGTGGAGTTGAGGGCTTGGGAGGTGGGCGAGGGCTTATGATTGAAGGCTGCAGCCTTGTTCGCGGGCGCTGTGCACTTACGTCGCAGCCCCTTCCTCCCCCGGAAGCTGCCGTGCTTCTCATATCATCGTCCTGGGGGCCCGGGGGCATCCCGAGGCGGCATGCACGCTGCTGCTCCGCCATAGCTCCTCCTCAGCGTCCCTGTAGCCCCGTGTCTCCCCTCTTGGCTGCTGCTCTGGGCCCAGGGCCGTGGCGGGTGGGAATGAGGAAGGGAGGGGCAGTTGTAGAAGGAACGGATGTTTCCTAAGTGTGGACCCCGCATGGTAGCGCTCGCCACGCTGCCGTGGGCTCCTGATTGGTCCGGCTGACACAGCTCGCCAGTGGCACTTGGTGGGCACAGGCCACAGCGCAGCGGGGCCTCCACTCTGCGGCCTGAGTCTGCGCGCACTTGGCAGAGGGCTGCCTCCCCTGCCGTGAGTCGCCCAGGCATCTGGAGGCCTGTGGCTGTGGAGGAGCCTGTCCAGGGAGCAGTGTAAGGATCGATCGGTACGGCTCCATTTTCCTTTTAAGAAAAGTGTTTAGAAGAACTTTCCTAGTTTCACGAATATCAGGAATTGAAAATGATACCGGCTGGTATTAAGTTCCTCAAAACAGATTTCTGCAGGAGGCTTGGGGCCTCCTTCACACTTCAGGAGCTGGTCCTCAGCCTGCCTGGGCGACGCGCGTCTGCGCCCCGCCGCCCGCTCGCGTCCGTGCAGAGAGGAGACTGGTTCCACCACGCTGAACGGTCCACACGGGGCGCGGGGCCTGGGGAGACACTGACGGGCTCAGAGCTGAGGTCCGCGCGAGAGATCTGGGCTCTGTGTCAGACTTGGGGGAGGAGGGTTGGTGAGTCCCTGGCGTCCTCCCACCTCGTCACTGATTTATCTGATTTGTTCTTCCAGAACGAGTCTGCTGAGGACAAGGATCATGGACTTCATCACCTCCATGGCCACCCTGCCCCTGCTGTTGGGCTGCGTGGGCGTCTTCAGCCTCTGCAAGCTGCTGCAGTGGCTGCGCACGAGAGCCTACGTCCGGAACGCCGTGGTGGTCATTACCGGCGCCACGTCGGGCCTGGGCCGAGGTGGGTGGTGGGGCAGTGCTGGGCGGGGGGCAGCGGTGTGGGTGCAGACACATGAGGTGGGCTGGCAGCTGGGCAGCAAGGGTGGCACTGCCCTTGGTCCAGATAGAGACAGAGAGCTTAAGCGCAGTGAGAGATGGCCCTGACCTACGGCACCAGGGCCGGAGGCGGAAGCCAGGGAGGGGGCCGCGTGTGCACGTGGGGCAGCCTCAGCGCCGGTCGGTGTGGAAACAGGCATTTGTATGTGGAGACTTTCAAAAATGGACACTAACTTAGGGCCAAACAAAACGTTCCTTTCCCTAGGTTCAGCGAGCATCCCAGGTTTATGGCTTTGGTATCACCTTCAGCTTTCTGTCCCCTCACGGGGCCGTGCCTCCAGCCGTGCCCTGGCACCTTGGCAGGTGGGGACGGGATCAGTGAGGCCTCAGCTGTTCCTTAGCTGGGTTCTCCAGTTGAGCTCAGATCTAACCTAGTGACCACGTGGAGCTTCTGGGTCCCAGGCCCACCCCACACGCCTGTGCCAACCATGGCAGTGTACCAGGGCAGGTGCAGGTGTGTCAGCTTCCGCACATGCTCCGCGCCACCTCTGCACGCCCCCCATGCTCACACTCAGTTCCATGGAACGAGGCCGAGGGGCGCCCTGAGTTGGGGTACACCCAGTGCCCCTGCGTCTCCTGGCCAGTGAGAGTACAGCCAGTGTGGCCCTGGGCCACGTGCTGGCCCCTAGGCCAGGTGCTGGAACAGACGGGTGTGAGGCAGGGTCCCTTCCCTCTGGGAGCCCATGGTCTGTGCAGAGAGGAAGGACTTCTCTCCGTGTGTTGCCCTTTCAGGACGGGTGTTCACAGCGGGCTGGCAGGGGAGGCACCTAGGTGCGTGCTGGCTTGGGCTCATCTCCCTGAGTCCTCATAGCTGACGCTCAGAGAAGGTGCGACTTGCCCTGGGACTTCTAGGCAGGAGCGCGAAGCCAGGACTCAAGCCCTTGTCTTGTCTCCCTGGGGGAGGGGGCAGGGTGGGCCGTGAGCATGGGTCACGCAGGGGCTGCTGGCACTTAAGAGCTACGGGAACACAGGGGAGCAGACGGGGAGTGGCGTGCAGGCGGCCAGGGGACCCGGGCAGAGTGCGGGGAGCAGGGGTCCGTGCGTGCACCAGCATGGCGTTCAGGTGAGCCTCGGGGTGACCCAGGGTCTGCCATCAGATCTCCAGGCCCCAAGCCATAGCCGGCCTCTGGCCTTACTCAGCTGCTAAATATAGGGTGCCAGCAGCCACTGCTCCACCGCAGAGAGAAGTGGGTTATTACTGTCCTTGAAGTGTGTCAGGGGTTGGCTGTGAGGGAAAGGCACACTGCGGCGCCGATGCGCACACGCGTGACGGAGGTGCTGCTCTCTCTCCATCCGCGCTTCCTCCTGTGACACCAGGGCCGGGAAGGGGATGGAAGACACAAAGCCCGCGTGTCTGTGTGCGTCTGTGCTCTTCCCACCATCTCCTAGATTCCATCGGAGGGCCAGGATGGCGTGTATCCCTCCCCCTCCGGCTGTCTCAGTACAAACACCCCTCAGCGACTGCCCAGGAGGCGTGGGGAGGAGACCCCGGCCACCCTCATGGCTCTGCCCAGCCTGTCGGCCGCCCTGGAGGCCTGGGTGACGTGCTGAGTATTCGGACAAATCTCGTGTTTCTCCTGCCTTGTCTCCTGGCTTGTCCTTGTGGACTGGCAGGACACTGGGTGAAGGGACATGTCTCGGTCCCGAGGCCATGAGCCTAGTGGACTTATAAGCTGGTAGTGCTGGTGGCTGGGGAACGGCTGGCAGCCCAAGATAAATGCATTCCTTTTTCTCTCCACCCTCCCGCCTCTTATCAGCTTTTTCAAGAAATGAAAATGGAATTTTCTCAGCCTGTTGGCATTTCTGTCATTCTCTACATGAACTCTTAATTTCCTCCCTTGGCTTTCCTTGGGAAGCAAAGCTTAAGCAGAACGCGGGTGACCAGTTTCCAGAGCTGTTCAGACACTTGCGTGTCCCCCACCTTGGATCTTGGTGGCACCTCACTGAATGTCCATCGTGGTGGCCAGGTCGGGACAAAATGGGGTGAGGAAGCCAGTAGGGCTTTGGGAGTGATAGGAAACGGGCCTCAGGAGCGCCTGCCCTCAGCCCCACCCCCGAGGAGGCTCCGCAGGGCAGGTGGGATGGGGGCCGTGACCCAGGCAGACCCCGGGGCCAGAGCGGGGGCTGTGGCTCCGTCTGGGTTTGTGCCCTCGGTCAGGGTGAGCTTCAAAGAAGACAACACCGCACGCCTGGAAGTGCACCGGTTTAGTTGAGTTGAACCTCCTTCCAGAAGGCTCCATCTGGGTCAGGCTGGGAGGCGCCGGCCCCGGGATAGCAAGTGACGCTGCAGGAGGCGCCGCATCTGGAAAGAAGGCTTTGCCGCCAGGGAGCCTCCTCCCTCCTGCCCTGAGGGAGGCTGGCATTCTCCCTGCTTCGCTTTCGCTTTCGAGGCATGGGTGGGGGAAGGACCCCGTCTGGACCCCAGAACCTCCTCCCTTCCTGGATCCCTGACCCTCCGGTGGGCTCCTGGGGCCGGCCTTGCCCTCCTAGCAGCCTGCGGCACCAAGACTCCGCTTGACCAACCGGCCCCTGAGACTCAGTCTGGGCCCCGGGGGTGGCCGCATGGTCAGCTGGGGCCGCACACACCTGCTCTTGGGCACCTGAGGGAGACTAGGCCTCTAGCGAGGACAGACTGTGCCCCTTTAAGCCCCACATTTCCATTCTCACTAACAGCCAGTCTTTGGAACATTTTAAGAGGGCAGCTTAGAAGCACAACGCAGCCCTTGTGCAGTGCTTTCTCTCCTTGCGGTGCTGGCCCGGCCGCTGTAACCCGCTCAGTCCTAGCGCTGCTGACCTGCGCCTGCAGAAGAGGGAAGTGGGGACCAAGAGGTCGAAACTTCCCACGTCACAGGGCCGTCAGGGCTGGGGTCTGAGTCGGACACAGGAGGTCTCGCTCGTGTCCGTCCTCTTGACCGCAGGGCTGTGCGGCTCTCCGCGGGCTGTGAGCTTCGGGGCACCAAGCGCTCGGCTGTGTTTGGGGGCAGGGCGAGAGGACCTCAGCCCCTGCTTCCTCCCTCTCCCTGCCCCTCCTGTCGTGGCCTTGGGAGTCACATGTGACCCTGGCTGGCCTAGTGCTAGTGATGCTGCCCCCACCAGGGCTGACCTGGTCCCTCCCAAGGATTTGGACACCAGAGCTTGGAGGGAACAGGCCAAGGGCACCCTTGTCTGGCCGGGGAGTGGTGTCCACAGGAAAGCAGCGCTGTCTGCAGCCCCGCCCCCATCTGGTGGAGAGGCCAGGCTGGGAATGCAGTGGGGAAGGGACCTGCTAGCATTCAGAGAGCTTGATTCCTGCTGCCCAGGACTCTGGGCCACCACCACTCCTGTCCTTCGCATCTGAACCATTCAGCTCCTTCCCTGAATTCCTGAGCTACCCTGGAATTCTCCTGATAAATCCTCTTTTTGCTTTGCCCCGGGTGACTTGAGTCCCTTTTCTTGCCACCAAAGAATATTGACTAAGAGAGGTGCCCAGATAGTTCTGGACTCCCCCGCCATGGCCTTCATCAGTTGTCACCTGGATGCTGTAGTGACTCAGAGGAACCCCCAGCAGGAGGGAACCTTTTAAAATGATGCCACCCTTGGACTTCCCTGGTGGCGCAGAATCCTCCTGCCGATGCAGGGGACACGCATTCAGGCTCTGGTCCGGGAAGATCCCACATGCCGTGGAGCAACTAAGCCCGAGAGCCACAACTACTGAGCCCGCGTGCCACAACTACTAGAGCCCGTGCTCCGCACCAAGAGAAGCCACCGCCATGAGAAGCCCGTGCACCGCGATGAAGAGTAGCCCCCGCTCGCCGCAACTACAGAAAGCCCGCGCGCAGCAACGAAGACCCAACGCAGCCAAAAAAAACTGATGCCATCCTTAATGCCGCCCTGCTGCGCGGGCGCTCGGCATACTTCAGCTCTTTAACCTCCTCGCAAGGCTGTCAGCCTCCCCACGTCCTGTCCCCGCTGCGTGTGTCCACGAGCCTTCGGGCCTGTGTACTCTCGGGAGGAACAGCCTGCAGGCTTCAGGCCTCGGGGGAGCCTCTCCGCCCCTCTCACCAGAGTCCTGTGTCCCCTGTGCGTCCATAGAACCACAGAAGCAGCCCCGGCAGGTACGTGCCTGCTGCGTTGAGGTGACGGCATCCCCGAGCTGGCGCTGCCTGACCGTCGGGCACATCCCTTGCCTCACTGAGCTCCTCGCCATGAAAGTGGGGATACTGCTCGCAGGGTGGATCAGAGCTAAAGGTTATGCTGGAAAGTTCTGAGCCTGGTACCTAACAGTCTGTCCCCCAGCTGCTGCCTTCCTCCTGCCCGTGGACGTCTGTCACAGCCCCGAACGTGGGCTCTGCAGTGGTGACAGCAGAGCTCCCTGTGCCGGGTCCCTAACCCTGCCCCACAGCCTTCCACGGCGGGCCGGTGCCGATGGCTGGGGAACAAGTAGCCCTATGGTCTGGGGCTGGGGAGCTGGGAGCTGGGCTGATGGTGAAGGCCTGGGCCTCCCCAGCTGCCATGCTGCTTTCTTCTTCCTCTAGAATGTGCCAGAGTTTTCCATGCTGCCGGTGCCAAGCTGGTGCTCTGTGGCCGGAACGCCGAGGCCCTGGAGGAGCTCACCCGAGAACTTGCTGCTTCCCGGGCTACCGAGGTGAGCCCAGGGGTGGTTTTCATGGGGAAGAGGTGCAGCCCTGGTCGGCCAGCTGGGCTCAAATCCACCACTTCCGCAGCGCCGCGAGTTGAGGGAGGCCCCTCTGTTAGTGCTTTCTTCCTCCCCCATGTCTCCGCTAATACCTGTTCACCTCTTGGCGGTGGTAGCCGGGAGACTGGCGATGACTTTTAACATTTTAAGTTAAGATGACATTTAACATTTCCTTTCCAGTTGAGGTGCCTTTTATCCTTTTTCTTGTCTAACGGCTCCGATGAGAACAACAAGCTATGCTGAATAGCTGCAGTGAAAGCAGACACCCTTGTCTTGTTCTGGAGCACACTGGAACACTTTCAGTCTTCCACCACTGGGCATGATGTTAGTTGTAAGTTTTTCATAAATACCTTGGGGGAATTTCCCCTCTGTTCCTAGTTTTCTGAGAGCTTTTATCATGAAAGGGTGTTGGATTATGTCAGATCTCTTTTCTGCGTCAATTGAGATGCTTACGTGGTCCTTCCCCCTTCGTTCTATTAATGTGGTGGGTTACACTGATTGACTTCCTCACGGTAAACTACCCTTGCCTTGCTAGGATAAATTTAGCCTGCTCGTGATGAATAATCCTCTTAGTACGCTGTTGAATTTGATTGGTTAGTATTCTGTTGAGGATTTTAGCATCGATATTCATAAAGGAATTTGGTCTGTAATTTTCTCGTGGTGTCTTTATCTGGCCTTGGTATCAGAGTAATGCTGGCCTCACAGAATGCATCGGTAAGTGTTTTCTCCTCTTCGGGGTTGTTTTTTTGTTTTCTAAATATTTATTTATTAGGCTGTGCCAGATCTTAGTTGTGTAATGCGGGATCTGTTGTTGCATTGCGCGGGCTCCAGAGTGCGCAGGCTTCGTTGCTCCGTGGCATGTGGGATCTTAGCTCCCTGACTAGGGATCAGACCGCATCCCCTGCACTGGAAGGCAGATTCTTAACCACTGGACCACAAGGGAAGTCCCTCCTCTTCAGTTTTTTGGAAGAGTATAAGTATTGGTGTTAATTCTTCTTTAAAATTTGATAAAATTCACCAGTGAATCTGGTTCCGGATATTTTTTGTTGGGAGGTTTTAGGTTACTGATTCAGTTTCTACCTGTCACATGTCTGCTGAGATTCTGTTTCTTCTTGGCTCAGTTTAGGTAATTTGTGCGTGTCGGGGAATTTGTCCATTTCTTCGAGGTTATCTAATTTGTGCGTTTCGGGGAATTTGTCCATTTCTTCGAGGTTATCTAATTTGTGCGTTTCGGGGAATTTGTCCGTTTCTTCGAGGTTATCTAATTTGTGCGTTTTGGGGAATTTGTCCATTTCTTCGAGGTTATCTAATTTGTGCGTTTCCGGGAATTTGTCCATTTCTTCGAGGTTATCTAATTTGTTGGCATACAGTTGTCCATAGTATTCTTTTATAATCTTTTTTATCTGTGTAAGGTCCCACTTTCAGTTCTAATTTTAGTTACTTGCACCTTTTCTTTTTTCTTTGGTCTAGCTAACGGTTTCTCAATTTTGTTGATCTTTTCAGAACACCAACTTGTGATTTCATTCATTTTCTTTGTTTTCTATTCTCTCTATGTATATCTTTGTTTTTAAATATTTTATTTATTTATTTATTTGGCTACGCCGAGTCTTTAGTTGAGGCACTTGGGATCTTTATTGCCGTGTGTGGAATCTTTAGTTGCAGCATGTGGGATCTAGTTCCCTGACCAGGGATCGAACCCGGGCCCCCTGCATTGAGAGTGTGGAGTCTTAACCACTGGACCACCATATTTAAGCACTGGACCCCTATATTTTGTTTATCTTCTTTCTAATCTGCTTTCCTTCCTCTGCTAGCTTTGAGTTTAGTTTGCTCTGTTTCCCTAAGATGCAAAGATATATTAAAGATATGTTATTGAGGGGCCTCCCTGGTGGCACAGTGGTTGAGAGTCCGCCTGCCAGGTTCGTGCCCCAGTCCGGGAAGATCCCACATGCCGTGGAGCAGCTGGGCCCGTGAGCCATGGCCGCTGAGCCTGCGTGTCCGGAGCCTATGCTCCGCAACGGGAGAGGCCCACGTACCGCAAAAAAAACAAAACAAAACAAAAAAGATATGTTATTGAGATCTTTTTTTTTTTTTTTCCCAGCCATGCTGCATGGCATGTGGGATCTTAGCTCCCCAACTAGGGATCGAACCTGCACCCCCTGCACTGGAGGCGCAGTCTTAACCACTGGACTGCCAGGAAAATCCCCTTCTTTTTTAAATATAGTCATTTATAGTTATAAGTTTCCCTCTTAGCACAGCCTTCACTGCATCCTGTAAGTTTTGGTATGTTATGTTTCCATTTTCATTTTGTTGTAAGTATTCTCTAATGTCCCTTGTGATTTCTGTTTTGAGTCAGTGGTTGTTTAATGTCCCCTGGTTTCCAGTTTGCATGGTGTTACTGGTTTCTAGCTTCATCACTCTGTGGTTGCAGGAGATAATTTTTATGATATTTATCTTTTAAAATCTATTGAGACTTGTTTGCGACCTAACATGTGGTCTGTCCTGGAGAATGTTCCATGTGTGCTTGTGAAGCGTATGTATTACACTGTTGATGGGTGGAGTGTTCTAAATATGACTCTCAGGTCCAATTTGTTTATAGTGTTGTTCAGGTCATCTATTTCCTAATTGATTTGTCTGGTTGTTCTATCCATTATTGAAAGTGGGGTATTGCTATATCAAAATATTATTGTAGAACTGTCTATTTCTCCCTTCAATTCTGTTGATTTTTGCTTCCTATATTTTGAGGGTCTGTTATTAGGTACATAAGTGTTTATAACTGTTATACCTTCTTGTTGTAATGTACCTTTTAACATTATTATATAATGTCCTTCTTTGTCTCTTGTAACCTTTTTTGATTTAAAGTATTTTTTTGTCTGATATTAGTTTAGGCACCCTACCTCTCTATTTGGTTACTATTTAAATAGAATATCTCTTTTCATCGTTTTCCTGTCAATGTGTCTTTGGATCTAAAGTTAGTCTCTCAAAGACAGCATATAGGGGGCTTCCCTGGTGGCGCAGTGGTTGAGGGTCCGCCTGCCGATGCAGGGCACACAGGTTCATGCCCTGGTCCGGGAGGATCCCACGTGCCGCGGAGCGGCTGGGCCCGTGAGCCATGGCCGCTGAGCCTGCGCGTCCGGAGCCTGTGCTCCGCAACGGGAGAGGCCACAACAGTGAGAGGGCCGCGTACCGCAAAAAAAAAAAAAAAAAAAAAAAAAAGACAGCATATAGTTAGGGTTTAAACTGTTTACATTTAAAGCAATTACTATTTAGGAGGGACTTGTGCCATTTCGCTGTTTTTTTTCTATATGTCTTGTAGCTTTTTTGTCCATTTCCTGCATTACTCTCTTGTGTTTAGTTGATTTTTTTGGAGTGAAATGCTTTCATTCCCTTCTCATTTCCTTACATGTATATTCTATAGCTATTTTCTATGTGATTATCATGGAGATTACATTGAATATCCTGAAGTTGTAACAGTCTAATTAGAATTTATACCAACTTAATGTCAATAGCACACAGAAACTCCACTCTGTCCTCCCCCATTTCTGCTATTCATGTCATAGATTACATCTTTATACAGTTTGCCCAGTAACATAGATTAATAATAGTTTTAAAATGCATTTGTCAAATTATGTAGAAAATAAAGAGTAGAGTTACAATCCAAAGTTACAATACTACTAGCTTTTATAATTCCCCATGTATTTATTTTCCTGGAGATCTTTATTTCTTCAAATGGCTTTGAGTTACACTGTATAGCTTCCTTTCATTTCAAACCTGAAGGACCTCATTTAGCGCTTCTTGCAGGGCATGTCTAGTGGTAACAAACTCCCTCAGCTTTTATTTATATGGGAACTTTAATTTCTCCCTCATTTTTGACATTATAGAACATAGATATAGAATTCTTTGTTGACATTTTTCTTCTTTCAGCACTTTGAATATATCGACCCACTGTCTTCAGGCCTCCAAGGCTTCTCATGAGAAATCAGCTGATAGTAAGGATTTCTTTTATGTGAGGAGTAGTTTCTCTCTTGCAGTTTTCAGATTCTCTGTCACTTGGCTGTGATTGTGATGTGTCATAGTGCGGGTCTCTGAGTTTATCCTACTTGGTGTTGAACTTCTTGGATGTGTAGATTTATGTCCTTCATTAAATTTGGGACTTTTTCAGCAGTTATTTCTTCCAGTGTTTTCTCTGCCCCTTTCTCTCTCTCTCCTCCTCCTCAGATTCCTACTAGGAGTGTGTTAGTCCACTTGGTGGTGTCCCACAGATCCCTTAGGCTCTGCTCACTTTTCTTCATTTTTCTTGTTCTCGGATTTGAGAATTTCAGTTGTCACCTCTTCAGATTCATGGATTCTGTCTTCTCCTTGCCCAGATCTGCCTTTGGACCCCTGTAGTGTATTTTTCATTTCAGTTATTGTACTTTTGAGCTCCAGAATTTTTAAATAATTTCTGTTTCTATTGATATTCTCATTTTGTTATACATGAGTTTCCTGCCTTTGTCCACATCTTCCTTTAGCACTTTGAACATCTTTAAGACAGTTGTTTTAGTCAGTTCATTGTCTGGGCTTCCTGAGGAATGTTTTTCTGGGGATTTATCTATATTTTTGAATACCAGAAGGCAAGTGCAACTCCATTAAACCTACTGGAAGCCACTTCAGCAGGTGGTGGTTAAAAGAGTGCAGGCTGCTTCCATGCTGCAGCTCGGAGATCAGAACAGCATCCACCATCAGAATGCAGTCCTGATATGTGGAAGACAAGGTCCTTATTGTCTACCTTGGCTCCTTCAAGCTGCAAGAGAAATGTGGGTTGCCTTTCCCACAGCTGCCCACCACAGGGTGGGGCCACCATGGAGCTAATGGTTGAAATTGGCCAAAATTGTCTATACTTTGCCAGCCGAGCACTCCCCTGGAAGCTTCAAGCGTTCAAACAGACTTCAGAGTCATGACGTCATCTCACTCCAGAGAGTTGCTGCCAGTGCAGCTGTCCAGGCAGAGGGAGGGCTCCAGGCACTTCCGTCTCCGTGCTCCCTCTGACTCCATCCCCTCCCTCATCTTCTTAGATTCTGCGACAGCCCCTGACTTAGACTGCTTGGCTAGTCATTCTCTTCAATTACAGAATTTGTCTGTCTTCCCCACAAGACTGCGTGCTTTAGGAGGACAGAAGCACGTCTGTCTTGCTTTCTGCCATGTCCCCAGTGTTGAGCATATAGGGGCATATAAAAATGTTTTGTGGGGCTTCCCTGGTGGCGCAGTGGTTGAGAGTCCGCCTGCCGATGCAGGGGACGCGGGTTCGTGCCCCGGTCCGGGAAGATCCCACATGCCGCGGAGCAGCTGGGCCCGTGAGCCATGGCCGCTGAGCCTGCGTGTCTGGAGCCTATGCTCTGCAATGGAAGAGGCCGCAGCAGTGAGAGGCCGGTGTACCGCAAACAAACAAAAAATGTTTTGTGACTGAAGAATGAAACTGATTTGGCCTGAGGAGGGTAGCAGATCTGTGACGTAGGACAGTGCAGCGCCAGGCTGGCACAGGGCGGCAAGGGGGGCCATGCTTCCATCATATGTGACCCCTGCCCCATGGCACTTACAGTCAGTTAAGGAGAAAGGCTGCCCAAGTGAGGTATGAGCAGGGGTGGCAGGCTCCTCCAGGTCACATCCTTCAGAGGAGAAGTGTTGTGACCTGTCCCTTCACAGCCAGGCCCTCCCAGCACTGAGAAGCAGGGCCTGTGGCTCCCACGCCCGTCGCTCTGAAGCTACGTTTGGCTTCTGTCGTTCTTGCCCAGGTGCAGACTCACAAGCCTTACACGGTGACCTTCGACCTCACGGACCCTGGGGCCATAGTGGGGGCCGCTGCAGAGATCCTGCAGTGCTTTGGCTATGTGGATGTGCTCATCAACAACGCCGGGATCAGCTACCGCGGCACCATTGTGGACACCAGCCTGGACGTGGACAAGAGAGTCATGGAGACAAACTACTTTGGTCCAGTTGGTCTGACGAAAGGTAACGGTCTTGGGTGAAAAGGAAGACGAGCACGGGTACGTCAGCATTCTTTGTATTTCCCTTGGTTCCTTCTTCCTAGACCTGGCCTGTCCCATCCCTTTGACCCTGGAGTCAGTGGTGTCCTTACAGCCTGGGTGTTGGCTTTTCTGGGCTTTTATTTGCATTTTCTGCCACTGCTTTATGGTCTTACTGCACAGTATTGGCTCCACGTCTTTCCACTGTGTCTGCACACCTACAGAGTGGGGCGTTCTGACGTCCGGCCACGGTTCTCACTCCAGGGAGAGGCCTTCCCTCCCCTCCTGGGCGCAGGGGGCTAAGAGTTCCAGTAAACAGTCCCCCCGCCCCAGGCTCTCAGCATGAGCTGCAGTGACCTCTCCCCTCTCCCCACAGCGCTCCTGCCCTCTATGATCAGAAGGCGCCAGGGCCACGTTGTCGCCATCAGCAGTATCCAGGGCAAAATCAGCGTTCCCTTCCGATCCGCGTGTGAGTACTTCCTTCTCCTTCCCACGTTCCCTTTACTGTTTTCTCCCTGTTATGAAAACAACACGTTCACCGTCCAGAATTCAGACGTTAGAGAAACACTCAGCACGGAACGTGCAGGGCCGTCATCAGCGTGTGCTCCTGAGCAGAGGCCTGGGCTCAGCCCCAGCTCTGCTCCTCGTGCCACCTGTGGCCCCCGTGCTGTGCCCCCCGAGTGTCGGCCCCTCTCAGTGCCACCACCGTCGGCCCACAGGTGCTGCCCCACTGCCACTTTACCGCATGTGCCTCCAGAATTCTTCTACATGGGATCAGATGTGCAAAGCTGGGGCGCGTTATGTGTAGTTTTGTGGCCCGCTTATTCCACTGGACCGTGTCTGTCTGCATTAGCACACATGGATGTGCCTGGCCCCTTTAAGTGGGTGTACAGTCATTAATCGAATGGACGTGGCATCATTTCCTTAGTAGTTTCCGTGACACGTGAGGACTTTCGTCCCTTCAGTCGGTGACCAGTAGCAGTGATGTGCTGTGTACAGCATCCTTCAGCATTTTTATCTCTGGGCTCTCATGGGAGGGTTTCAGTAAGATTAGTTCCAAAAAGTGGACATAGGACCAAAAAATTAACGCTGCCAGCTTGACTTCCGTCCCGACTCTCACCTCCCTGCGTGAGTGGCTACGCCAGAATGTTGAGATTGCGCCATCACGAGCACCAGCAAGCAGATTCTACTTTTGTTAAAAGATTTGAAAGGTGATTTCACAAACTGTCCTGGGAACTGCATTCTTTGCTCCACCGTCTGCAAGGAAACACTCAGCTGTAACAGTCTCCCCCTCTCCAGATGCTCGGCGTAGCCACGGGAAGGGAGGGGAGGGGTGAAGCTGCCTCCACACCGTGAAAGGACGGCCACGCACACCCAGCTGGACGACTGGGAACCACCTGTCAGCCTGAACGCAGCGCAGCTGTCCTCCTGGTGCTGGCTGTGTCTGGGTCAGCCGTGGGACTCGTCTGAGCCCGCACTGCCCCCTCATGTCATCAGACAGCCTCCACGGCCGTGCTCAAGACAACGCCGTATCCGTGCTTGTTTCTGGGGCGGTTATTTCCCTGTGCCAGTTTTCTGTTTCACTTCGTTGGCACAGGACAGCCTCCTGAGGAATAGATATGCAGGCATCACATGTGACAGAGCAGATGAGGCAATAATAGGAAAAAGGGTATACAGGGTAAAGGAGTTCTTTGTAAAGTGTTCTTGTACTGAATTATTTCCAAACTTCACTTGGATTTAGTCCCACTGAGTTTTGTCCTCCCCTTGGCTCTGACTGCGTAGGTCACACTTGGTTGTTCTGGGTGCTTTATAACCACCAGGCCGGACGAGGCGGTGCCTCCTGGGCATGTCGGCCAACTCAACGGGCGGCAGTCTCCCCACTCGTGAAGTGGGGGTGGCTTCGTGTACCTCTCGGGGCTGTTGTGAGGCCGAGTGGGAGGATCCAGGATGTGTGTAGAGCACGTGGAGCCCTGGGGACCACAGTCACGGCGTTTAGGTTAGCACAGCCTGGCCGAGGACCTACATACAGCCCGAGAGCCGTGGAGACCGGGAGTCAGGGAGGCCCCCAGGGCCTCGGCCTGGGCCGTGCCTCTGGAATCACGGCTGGTAGGAGCGTGTCTCGAGCCACCCACCCGCAGAGCGTTCGTTCGGCCAGGCCACTCCTCCAGAGGCTCTGCAGAGTCTGGACGCTGCTGGGCTGCTCACAGGACCTACAGTTACGTGGCTGATGGATGCCCTTTCCTCAGGCTCGAACGTGTGGACTCCAAATCTGGAAACCGTCAGTGGAGATGCTGGTTCCCAGGAGTGCCATCGTAGGGTTCCTCTGTCCCCTCAGAGCACCCGACGCTGTGCAGAGAGGCTGTTGCTGGGGAGCGGAGGGGGCCTGGACAGCGCTTCCAGATGAAAGGCCATCCTGTGGAAGCTGTCAGGCAAAAGACGTGAGAAGGCCAGATGTGGGTTTGTACACACGCTCCTGCACGTGCAGGGAGCCTCCCTGGACGCACTGTTGCAGTGTGGCCTGTGACCACGAGGGGCATGGCAGCTGCCCCGTCTGTCCCCCGCTGGAGAGAGCTACGTGCAGGAATGACACGGAAACAGGCACAGCGTGAGGCCATGTCCGCACAAATATGACTTGTGTCGCACCCCGTGTAGGTACCTGGTTGATGTGAGAAATGAATGCTGAGAAACCGGCAGCCTGGCTCCCTCTGGGGAACCGTACTGGAAGGCACGAGGAGGACTTTCACTTGGTTACTTTATTTCCTCCTGAACTGTTTTGAATATTTTACCCAGTAGGCATTAAGTGTTTTTTTTTTAAAAAACTTTTAATTTAGATTAATTTCACACTTAAACCTTGCAGGAACAGTACAAAGAACACCCATGCACCCTTCCTACACATCCCCAGTGGTTCGCATTTGACCATGTGCGCTGTGTCATGTTGTGTGTGAACGTACCTGTAGGTCAGTGTATCGTGTACAGTGTTTTCCCTGAACTACACGAGAGCACGAGACCTGACACCCCTGCGCCTGTCCAGGGCCCAGGCTGGGCGCCTCTGACTCAGGGAACGAATGCGTCCCCGCCCCTCACTCACCTGCCTCTCTGGCCACTGACCTTTGCAGACGCGGCCTCCAAACACGCGACCCAGGCCTTCTTCGACTGTCTGCGGGCCGAGGTGGAGCAGCATGACATCGAGGTGACCGTCGTCAGCCCCGGATACATCCACACCAACCTCTCCCTCAACGCCGTCACGGCCGACGGGTCCAAGTACGGAGGTTAGGCCCTGGTGTCGCTTTTCTTCTATGCAAAGCTACCTGATGATTCTGTGGTCGTTTTCATTTTCTTTCAGAAAATAAGTTTAAAACTAAACCACTTGACGTGTGGGTGTTGGTCGTATATACTGAAGACTGACCTCACTCGGCATGAACCCGAGCTCAGTGAGTCTCTCGTTTCATTTCAGTGATGGACAAGACCACGGCCCAGGGCCGAAGCCCCTCGCAGGTGGCCCGAGACGTGCTGGCTGCCGTGGGGAAGAAAAAGAAGGACGTGGTCCTGGCCGATGTGGCGCCTTCCCTGGCTGTTTACCTGCGCACTCTGGCTCCCAGGCTCTTCTTCAGCCTCATGGCCTCCCGGGCCAGGAAGGAGCAGAAACCCAAGCATTGCTAGTGCCTGTCCGGGCAGGTGGCGCGGCAGCACCGCTGCTCCACAGGGACAGGTGTGTTTGCGTGGACTGTACTGGATTCTTGCCTCATGGGGAGGTGGGGGAGGGAGTCATGCCTCTCTCGCAGACCCCCAGCCTGTCCTGCTGGAGGAGGACAGGCTTCCTCCGGGGGGAGGGGTAAAATGCAGCTGGATCTAAACTCTAGGACGTGAAGTAAAGGGTTGAGCTGTGGAGCTGTGATCCCTGAGGGCAGGCAGAACCACGCCTCCTTTGAATTCGGGTCTTGAGATCAGAAGACTTCCTGTCATCTGACCCAGTTCTCGTATTTGACTCACCTAGCGCTGGGGGCTTGGGGAGAAGGCTGCTGCCGCCTTCACGCCGTTCACGGGGTCCCCCAGCATGTTGTTCAGCGCGGCCAACAGTCAGCGCGTGGCTGGCTTCTCGACGTGTCCCATCGTTCCGTGTGCTGGAGCCGCCTATCCACACCTGGCTTGTATCTGGTGACAGCTTCTGCTCAGCTGCCCCAAGGTGGCCACAGCTGGTCCGTCTCCAGCTGCCTTACCCATGAATCTGATCTGCAGGCAGATCACAGGCTCCCTTTCCAAATCTGGCCTATTACAGAAACACCTCCCAGTCCCACCCAGCAGGCTCAGGAGGGTGGTGGGCACTGCACGGTCAAGATAGGTCTGTTTAGGATCACTGCCAGTTTACCCTTGTTCCAGACCGTTTGCCACCCAGCACCCAACTGAGGGACCAGCATTTCCAGGCCCCTTGGAATTAAGTCAAAGTTTCTCACTCTTCTAAAATCTCTGGCTCTCCTCCTGTGAATAGATGGCCCCATCACCCCCATACACCCTTTTGACACCTTCCCAGCACCCCTTGTTACTCTCTGGTGTCTGATCTTCCTGAGGGATCCTTTAAAACCACGTGAACATCAGTCTGGTTGCCGCTTAGAAAAGTGCCCCTTAGGGATGACCGAGCAGAGTCTCGGGCCGGCATGGCCCCCTTTTCTGTGGAACACGAGGCGGGCAGCAGGTTGAACTCAGGACACATCAGGACAGCTTCAGTGCTTTAAAAAAAATACAGATGTTCGTTTGTGTTCTCCTAAATCAGAATCTGGACAAGAGGCCCCAGGCCCCAGCTCTCCAGGTGAGCCCAATGGAGACCCAGCGACTGCCAGGCCTCGCCACCTACCTGTCCTGCCACACCCCTGAGCGGCACTGAGCTGCGCCGCCTCGGACAGAGCGTGAGGCTGCTCTGGGAGGGGCTGGGCCTGCCTGGCGAGAGGCCTGTTCGCCTGTTCGCGCTACAGGTGGTGCCCCTCCTGCCACCTGCATGCTCCCACCAGGACCGTCACGGAGAGAGCAGACACCTGGAGGTGAAATTCTTATAATTTTAATGGTCAATAGCTTCTGGTTGGCTCTGGATGGTACAGTTAAACAACATACTTAACGACCCCCCAAGCGCGTTCACATCCCCTCAGTAGCGTTGCTTCCATCACATCCTACTGCCTGGTCGGCCTTCCACAACCTCAGGCCCCCGCGGGTTACGGGAATCCACATCTTAATGTGATGAGCTGAAAAAACCCCTGGTACACTTGTGATCTGTTATTTCTTTAAAATAACCAACGTGCAGCCAGACGCCTTCCCGGGCTCCACTCTGCCACCTCGCGGGCCGGGCTGCCTGCTCCCCCTGCGCTGCCCCGATCATACGGCGCAGAGCTCGTAAACCTTCCTTACACAGTACGCCAGCGCCGCCAGCGCTATCGTGTTGTGCAGTCTCTTTCTGTGCAAGTCGTCCTTCCGGACCAGCACCACCGGGGTGGAGGAGGTGAGCGTGTGCAGGGGCAGTCGGGACAGTTTGTAGGCGTCGTACTCCACCTGGTACTTGCAGCAGGGGTCGAACTGCCAGGAGATGCCGTAGAGGGTGCAGCAGGCCAGGCTCAGCACGCCCGCAGGCAGGGAGATGTAGTGGGAGTACTCCAGGGGCAGCGCCAGCGGGGTGAAGAGGCAGGCGGTGCCCGCCAGCACGGTGGTCTTGTGTAGGCAGTTGCCCACGGTGATCCAGCGGGCTGTCTCGTCACCGATGCGTGTGGGCTCGATCACGATGTACTTGTACTGGGCTTCCAGGGCCTGCTCCAGCTCGTACTCAAACTGGTCTTGGGCGTTCTCCCCGTTGTAGATCTCATGCACAATGTAACAGTCTGTGGCCGACAGGCTCACCCTTAGGAGGAAGGGGTGGGGAAAAAGGAGCTGGTTAGAGGCTGCTGCTCTGCAGAGATGCCGTCCCCAGAGGAGAGGCGCCTGCCCTGAGCACACCAGGCGGCCGCTGGGAGCGGGGCTCGGAGCTGCCTGGTCAGCGGCTGCACGAGGGGCCGCGCGCGTAGGTACCAGGGAAAGCTTGTGAAGCGAGGTCACCCCAGAACCTCCAGGGTCAGCATTTCCTTCAAAGAGGAAAGCTGTTACGCGTTCAAGGCAGTGGAGACCGGACTGTTGGGTAAACTCCCGAGAGGAAAGACAGGCGAGGGAGAGCTGGCCACCGGTGCCCGCCCTTTTGTGCTCCCAGGGGGATGTTTTGGGGAGCCGTGCTGCATGGCATGTGGGATCTTAGCTCCCCAACCAGGGATTGAACCCGCGCCCCCTGCATCAGAAGCATGTTGTCTTAGCCACTGCACCACCAAGGAAGTCCCCCTCCCCATTTGGTTTTAACTCAGAATGGAGACAGGCTCCCAGGTGGGATCCAGCACCTTACAAGGCACCTTAGCAGACAAGCAAACCTAAGAGGCAGGGCCTCACTCCCGGCAGGAGCATCTCTGGCGCAGAGATTTCCTTTGTGTTCTCAAGTTCATCAGCCAAGACAGGCACAGGGAGAGAAGCACGGGAAAATGGAGGGTCTATGCCGCCCCGCTGACCGTCAGAGTGAGGCCAGGGGACGATGCCTCCCTGTCAGCGTCCAAGGTGAGCTTTCCGGCCACAGAGTCCCTCTGGAACGCTCAGAGCGAGGCGCGGGTGTCAAGGCCGGGATTAGAGAACATTCTTGTCCAAACCCTAACCTACCTGAGTGCAGTGACAAAACAGGCCCAACAAGGAAGCACCAGTTGAAGCCCCAGCATCTCGGGGACACGTCAGTGGGCAGACCCCACCCTCACCTGGTGCTCACCCAGGCCTTCCTTTCCCGTCTGCCCCACCCTCGCCTCTGCCGCCGCGCTGGCGCCCACCCCAGGGGCGGGCTCCTGGTTCCTCCCACAGCGTGCTGGGCGAGCCCATCTCCACAGGTTGGTGGCTGTGCCCCCAAGTCCCTCCAGGCTGCTGGCTCAGCCCTGATGGCACGGGAGCAACTACCAGTGGACACGGGCAGTCGGGACTGCACAGCTGAGGGTGTGTGGATGGCGTGCTCACCCACCAAAGCCGCCTGGAGCCCCAAGTCTTACGGTGGGCCGGTCACCCCACTCCTGTCCGTCACCGCCAACCAGTGACCAGCCTTCCACAGCGCGGAGAACCCTCCCCGGCGCCTTCCAACACAGCAGGCTCAGGAGCCAGCCAGCCCAGCGGGCACACCGCCCTGGGCTCACCACCAGTTCTGCTTTAGAGGCCAAACCTGCTTTACCTGCTCAGGAAAGGATGGACCGTGACACATAAAGCAGCAGATTTCCAGGACTCCACACACTGTGCAGGGAAGGGAAGCAGCACAAGGTCCAAAACAGACCCAGACCCACCAGCAGGCGCCCCCTTTGTCAGAGGACCCACCCTGCGGTCAGCACCCACAGCCCCACCTGCTTGGGGGGGCCGGGGAACCCTCTGCCCTGCAAATGTAGTTTCAAAGGCTGCCTGGACCACCAGATTCAGTCCTGCAGTTGACAGGGACTGTTGCTTCTCAAGCCAGGTGGCCGAGGACTCGAGAGTGAGCCATGGCCGCCTCTGCCCGGCTACCCCAGCGCCCACTGCATGCGGCCTGCTTTGTTTCTGGGTCAAAAGTAACCCAATTAAGGAAAGAACCCAGTCAGAAGTTTGCCGTGAACCATCTCAGAGCACCACCAGCCAACCCCCAACTTGAACCCTGTACACAAAAGCAGATGAAAAAACCCAACAACTAATAGCTAATTGGGATCCTTTGAGTCCTGGGCTTCCTAAGCGACTATATTTTTGCATTTTGTTGCAGGTGTGAAGTGACCAGCAAGAGAGCATAGTAAAAAGGGTTCACGTTGAAAAAACTGAGAGCGCATCGATAATGGAAAGAGGTCTTTAAAATGAAAAAGTCAGGTACAGACCAGTGTTTGTAGCCTGTGATCTTCAGTGCCTTTCTGAGAAAGTGTACGTTTGCTTTTAGATGCACAGATGTTTCTGGGCTGATATACAAAGACCCAAGAGTTACGACTGTCTCTGAGGAGGGGAATGGAGGGGCTCCAGAAAGAAAAGGGGCCCCTTCTTACCAAATGACTTTAGAACTCTTTGAATTTGGCAGGTTCCATGGAGCTTACAGTACGGAACTGGCCTGCACAGAAGAGCACAGCCTGCCGGGCCACAGGGGCTGCTGCAGGCGCTGCCTCGGGTCAGGGTCACGGGCTCCCCCTGGGGGCTTGTGAACCTGCCTCCAGCTGGGGTCAGTCTCCTCCTCTCCTCGTCAGAACTAGTTCCAGCAGCACCCAGGAGATAGTCCTCAAAGGAATCCTGGGGAACCTGGCAGCCACCACGAAGAGCCCACAGAACAAACCTCATTTTGCCAGCACAGAATCCGGCCCAGGGGATCCCACGCCATCTCGAAGCCAGTCTTGAAGGAACCTGGGATTACAGGAGCCTCAGACATGGGACCCACAAAGTCGGGAGACAGCTCCAAAAGTCAGGGGTGCACAAGAACGTTCAAAGCAGCACTCCAGGTGAGAGCAGAAGACTCGAGAGCAGAGAGAAAGAGACCGTGACTCAGCCAAGGGAGGGAAAGCCGTGGAGGCAGCCGCCCAGTCCCTCCCGACCCTGAGGGGGAAGTGGGTGCACCACACCCGTGAACGCCTCTTTCTCTCTCTCTCTTCTCTCTCTCTCTATCTCTCTCTCTCTCACACACACACACACACACACACACACACACACACTGCAGAACCAAGCACATGCTGTCACGGAGACGATGGAGGATTCAGGAGTAAGGTGGCTGCTGCCTGCGCTCGGGAGGGAAGTGTGGGCCAGGGAGATGCTAGCACTTGGTTTATTAATTTTTTTCTAAATTATGGTAAAATACACATAACACAAAATTTACTATCTGTAAATTTTGTGTTATGTGTCCAGTTCAGTAAGGTTAAGTACACTTAGACACTGTTGGGCAACCAATCTCTTTTTGTCTTACAAAACTAAAACTCTGTCCCCATTAAACCACAACTCCCACCCCACCCCACCCTTCTACATTCTGTCTCTATGAATCTGGCTGCTCAGGGAGGGACCTCATGTAAGTGGAGTCACACAGTATCTTTTTTTGTGGCTGGCTTCTTTCACTTAGCATAACGTCCTCAGGGTTCATCCACGTTGTAGCAAGTGTCAATTTCCTTCCTTTTTAACGCTGAGTAACATTCCCTGTGTGAGTAACATTCCCTGTGTGTATAGACCACGTTTCGTCATCCATCCATCCGTCGATAGGTTGCTTCCACCTTCTAGCTATTGTGAACGATGCTGCTAGGAACACGGGTGTAAAAATATCTGTTTTAGTCCCTGCTTTTAATTATTGTGGATATATACCTAGAAGTGGGATTGCTGGATCATGTGGTAGTTCTATTTTTAATTTTTTGAGGAACCTCCACACTTTCCCACAGTGGCTGTACTAATGTACATTCCCACCAACACTGCACAAGGGTTCCCTTTTCTCCATATCCTGGCCAACACTTTTGTTTTTTCCATAGTAGCTATCCTAGTGGCATGAGGTGGCATCTCATGGTGGTTTTGACTTGTGCTTCCTAAATGGCAGCTTTATTGCGACAGATTCACCCATTTAAACCGCACAAGTCAGTGGCTCGACACTTTTCACTGAGCTGTGCAACCAACACCACGATGCATTTTAGAACATCTTCCTCACCTCAAAAGTAACCCCGTCACTCCTCATTCTCCCCTGACCTCCGTCCATGGCGATCACCAACCTACTTTCTGACTGTGGATCTGCCTCTTCTGGACGTTCTGCAGGAACGCATCACGTGGCACGTGGGCTTTGGAGCTGATTCCTTCATTTAGCCTCGTGTTCCCAAGGTCGTACATACGGTAGCAAGTTTATAACTTTTCATATGGTAAAGACATACTTTTGATGGATTTAACATATAATTTTTAAAATTCCAAGACAAAATATCTGGTGGGAAGCATCAAAAATGCTCTGCATAAAAAAAAGCCAATAATGGTTTTCTCTGGATGGTGGCCCAACAGGTAACTTTTAAATTTTAGTTTTCTGTATTTTTCAAAAAGAAAAAATAAATTTTTTCATAAAAAGAAAAATTCTGTCCAATAGCTCTGTATCCCTTGGGGTGGAAGAGACCAGACAGGGCAGGCCCTCCCAGCCGAGGAGAGGGGGCCCCCCTCCTGCTCCAGTGGGCACTGGCCCTGCAACCCACCACCTTTTCTGGTCATGCTGGAACCAGAAGAACCGACCCAAACACCTGCCTTAAGGCCCCTTCCTGGAGCGGCCCTGGGCTCACAGTCTCAGCTCAGAGGAGGAGGTGATGCCAAGCTCCTTGAGGGCAGTGACTGTTTTCATTGCAGTCTGCTCCGCCCCACCCCACCCTGGGCCTGAATGTGACAGGTTCCCAACAGACTTAGGAAGTACGTTTGAAAGGACTGACAGGAGACGAAAAACAACAGTAATTAAGAGCACCTGTGGCTGAAAATTAAACTAGGTCCATGCATCAGGTTGCTTTCCACCCAATAAGCACAGGGTCACGTGACCAGCTGTGACATGCCGCGTGGTGCCACCCCTGCATCCCTGGTCTAGGGAAACCCACTTTTGGCAAACCCCAAATCACTTCCTTGGGAGCCAAGGAAAGCAGTAAACTCCTATGCTGTGGATTCAAAGGCCAGTTAGGACTGAAAGGCACAGCCTTGTAGCTCCAAATACTGAGGATGTTTCCAAACTGGCACCTGACGTTCTCATTGTTTCAGAGGAAGCCACGTGCCAGGGAACAGGCTCCCCGTGGTGCTCCAGGGACCGGGCAGCTCTGCTTTGGGGACAAGACCACGGTGCACCAAGAGTTCCTCTCAGTCACTCACTGGCTTTGTGTCCAAGGACAAACCCCCTTGCTGCTCTGAGCCAGCTTCCGACGTGTCAAACGGTGCAAAGGCCCCAGCCCGCAGAGTGCAGATGGGGTGAGATGGGCTGGGCCGGGCACGCACACAAGGTGACAGCTGCAAGGCGCCACCCAGCGCAAGGCCCGAGCACTGTTTAAACTTAAGTAAAATGGAGTGGAATTGAAAATCCAGTTCCTGGGCTTCCCTGGGGGCGCAGTGGTTGAGAGACTGCCTGCCAATGCAGGGGACGCGGGTTCAAGCCCTGGTCCGGGAAGATCCCACATGCCGCGGAGCAACTAGGCTGGTGAGCCACAACTACTGAGCCTGCGCGTCTGGGGCTTGTGCTCCGCAACGAGAGAGGCCGCGACAGTGAGAGGCCTGCGCACCGCACCGCGAAGAAGAGTAGCCCTCGCTTGCCACAACTAGAGAAAGTCCTCGCACAAAAACGAGGACCCAACACAGCCAAAAAACAAAAAATTCAGTTCCTCAGACACACCAGCCACATTTCCAATGCTTGACAGCCGCAAGTGACCAATGGCTGCCCTAGTGGACAGCCCTGAGCAGAATGGCCGAGACTGCCCAGGAGGCAGTGCAGAGAGGCCCGGTTCAGGACACGAGACCACCCTCCCTCCTTCAGAAAGTCAGGCCTGAAGGACTGAACTATAGAGGCACGAGTTACTGCCATTGGAACCCCGACAGCTTGAACGAATCAAGGAAAATGGAAATTCACCCCAGAGGACGAACCCCAGCAGACCCTAACCCACAACATCCAACTTCCAGGATCAGAACCTTCTGGCAGCAGCCAGCTGAGCGGGACCCACACCCTCAGGTCTGCACACCCGCGCACCCGGGTGCAGATGCTGCACTGGCACGGCTCTTACAGACCAGGAGGAAAGAAAGGCAAAAGAAAGAAGACATCCAAATCCCCTGGAGGCCCTCAGCTCTAAAGGAAATGACCAGGTCAGAATGAGGGGAACACTGCCCTGGGAATGTTAGCCACCTGCCCACGTGGCTTGCGGTCCACCTGTTCTGGGAACTAAACCCTCCACCAGCCAGCCAGAACCACATCCATCCAGTTCAAAGATTACAGCAAAGCTGTCGAAGAGGACGGCCCAGTCCCCGGGAATAAGGTGTAGCACAGAAGATGTGGAAGTAACCCCACAGAACTGGCTGCCTAGAGATGCTGGAGCAGACACCCGCATAAGCCGGGGAGGGGAAAGGCCACAAAAAGTGGTTTCACCCTAAAGCCTGAGCATTCAGTGCAGCACGCCCGGCCCTCTGAACACTCCAGGCCTTTAAACAGTGCTGCGGCCTCGCATCATGATCAGAATCAGATCCCATGCACCCTCACGGGCTGCGCTCACATTCAACAGTCACAGAGAACTAGGGACACTCGGGGGCCCTTCAGGAGGAGGACAGGCAGCCCACATGGGACAGAGGGGCGACTCTGTGAGCTGGCCCAGGTTGGCACCAAGCGGCAGAACACACAGATACCTGCACCGCGCCTTCCCAGACGGGCAAGTTTGTCTCAAAGAGGCCGACAGGACAAGTGGCAATCTGTTTGCTGTGCTTGCTGCCAGTGTGCGGAGTTTTGGACAAGAATTCAGGTTACAGCTCAGGGTCTGATGTTCTTCATTACAAACACTGTGGGTTCCCTAGATCTAATGGACTGAAGAGAAAACTCAACGTGCAAGCAGCTCTCATTTTGCTATTTCCACCCCTCTCCTATTTTGGTCTAGACCAGCGCTGACCTTTCTGTTCTCTATCTGCGCTGTGCAATGTATTAGCCACGAGCCATGTGCTGCTACCAAGCACTTGAAATGTAAATAGTGTGACTGAGGAGCTGAATTTTTCACTTTATTTAATTTTAATTAATTTAAATTTAATTGCTGCAAGTGACTAGTGGGCACTGAATTAACACAGCTCTAGACTCAAGAACCAGGTAAAGCAAGAATTCACACACTATGTATTCTAAACTGGACCATCATTAACACACAGCTGACAACAGTAACTCCTGCGGAAGGTCTGGCACCAAGCAGGGCCTTCAGATACAATGCAGGCTTCAGAGTTTGCAGCCACAGGGAAATCTGGAAAGTCTGCCCAAAGCGTTGCTCTGCTCCAGCCAATGCCCCAAATTAGACGACGTTTCCTTGGGTGTCAGCATAAAGCAGATTCCAACCAAGTGTGTGCAGCAACTCGGGAAAGTGGTCTTACAGTGTGGAGCTGAAATCTGAGTCAGCACAAACATGCCATGGAACAAAGTCATCTAAGGACACCATAATCAGCCTACTTCGGTCACAGGAGCCACTAGGTATGCTTGGGCCTCAATCTATGGTGTGGGCTATCAATTAATCCAGCCTGCCCCACCCGGAAGTCTTCCCACCCACTGAGCAGGAATGGAGGTGTGCCCAGGCCAGGTTTCCATCCCCTACTCAGCGTGGAGGATCTCAGGGAAACAGCCCAGGCAAACACTCCTCCAAAAGAGCCCAGCTAGGGCCTCATGGCAGAGGCAAACAAAGGGGTACCCCCAGCCACTCCCGGTTATCTGGAAGGATGACAGATGGTGCCCCCCAAACCACAAAACCAGACGCCCCATTCCTGGCTGACACACGACATATGCATGTGCAAGCAGAGCCTGCCGTTCAGGCCAAAGGGTGCAACCTGAACACCTAAGGAGACCAGGCAGGTAACTGCAATGAGTCAAGCTGGCAGATGAGGAATGATGAGCACCTGCCCTGACCAAAAAGAGCCACCACGCAGCTTTTCCAGAGCAGTTTTATGTGAACTATTTCCATTTATAACCACTGGCAACTAACTTAAATTCTCTTAAAAACTGAGGATCACAGTCAAGGACTAGTTTCAGCCTTTGGGATCCTGGTTTGCAAACTCAGTTTCGAATTAACACTTGTCTTAAACCAAAGAGGAAAAAAACCCAATATCCAATTTCTTAGATCAGTAAAATTGTAACTTTTGCTGGCACGGCCCCTGTATGGTGTCTGGGGCGTCCTCATTTGGCCCTTTCTGCTGTTTGTATCCAGTAAGGAGGAATGCTTCTCTCTCTGCAACTAAGTCTTCTAAACCAGTTATTTCCTATTATTAAAGGATTAATGTTTGCATTAAAGATCTTGAAAATGTTTGCTAGTTTTTAAGGCCACCTGGAAACCATCGAGATCTCTTCTTTAACTTTTTATGGTCTGATCTAAGAAATAACCACGTGGGAGGTGGAAAAACAAAAATACTTGCTGGCCATTCACTGCTGCTTCTCCAAGAAAAAGTGCGGCAGGGACAAGGCTGGGTAACTCCGAGCTCGAGAATAAAATGCAAGCTGGAGGGGTCTATCAGCACAGCTAACCAAACAGGAAGGCGACCACAATGAGTATGTGATGCAATCAAAGAGAGAGAATAACGCAGAATAGTCGAGAGAAAAAGAGAGCGGGGCGGGAGGGGAGGAAGGGGGAAGAGAAAAGAAAGAGAACTTTTCTGTTCAACAATCCTCACCAAAAAACCCCAAACAAACCCGGAGATCCTGCTGACCTATATCTACCGCACCAGCCCACTCGTAACAGAATGGTCAGGACAGTGCAAACCGGATGACTCCACGAATACACATCCTTTCCCAAACTTCTGGGGCCTGAACTGGTTCTAGTGGCTTCTACTAGCTGAAACTGTTTTCCAAAAGCAAAAACTGTAAATTCAACACGAAACACGAAAACGACGACTCCAATCTTATCTTCTAGAAATGAGTCCTTCAAATCGAGATCTACCTTGTTAAGAAACAAGCTCCCGGCTCCCTGCCCTACTCACGCACCGTTCGTTAGGAAAGGTCGCGGCAAAGGATTTCCACGGCAGGGGCGCTGGCGGAGACGCCTCCAAAGTCCCAAGGATCACCCCCGGGGGAAGCGGCCGGCTCCCCGCCCGGAGTCACAGCGCGGAAGGCTGAGGCCCCTCGGTGACCGTGCGAACCACCCCGCCCGCCCCGCGATAGGAAGGCTTCCCCTGCCTCCTGCGTCCCAGGAACCACTCCTCGCTACGGCTGAGAGGACCACGCGCGCGACCAGGCGGCCGGGGTCTCCGGCGCCACTCGGTCCGCGGCATTCAGGCGGGTCCCGCCGCGGCCCGGCCGTGCCCAGCCCGCCATCGCCCCTTCCTGAGCCCTCCGCGGAGGCCGCGTCGGCCAAGACCGGGACCCCGCGCGCCCGGCGGCGGACCGGGGCGAGCCGCGGGGTGGAGGCGGGGACGGCGCTGCAGCCTGAGGAGCCCCGCCGGCTTCCAGCCCCGAGCCGCCCGCAGGGAGCAGCCCGCGCCTCACCTCTCTCGGGCGCCGGCGCCGCCGCCGCCGCCGCCGCCGCCGCCGCCCGGGCCAAGACGCCTCCTTCCCCACGCGGCCATCTTGGAGACTCCCCGCTCGCGAACGCCTCACGCCGGGCGGCCTCGCGACACCGCGCGGGCGGGAGGGAGTTGTAGTCCGGCCGCCGCCCCGGACGGCGCGCCGGCTGGGGATCGGGCCCCGCGGGACTATAAGGTCCACAATACACTGCGCGCCGGAAGCCCACCCCGAGGCCGCCTGGGAAACGCGGGCCCAGACAGGAGGAGCTGAGGGCCCACTTCCGGACTAGCCGCTGCTAGGCCTCCTGCGCTTCGAGAGCTTCGACCGTCGAGGTCACCGAGGGGCCACTCTCGCTCATCCCCCAAATTCTCGGGAGGCGAGACAGACGCGGTCCCCGCCGCCAGGGGTTCCCTGCTGGCAGGCTGTTGGCAGAGAGTGTCTGGAAGCGGAGAAAGGGGAGAGTTTAACGTGTGATGACTGCTGGGAGAGACAGGGCGCCGCGCACGTCGCACCCTCGTCCGGCCGTGGTGGCGAGGACACAGCCCCGCACTCGGGCGTCTTCGAAGGCGGGTGCTGGCTCCTCACCCCGCCGGCGGGAGCCCTGCCTGGACCCTGCCGAGTCGGGAGGGCGGACGGAGCCCAGTGACTCCTGCCCGCTGTCTCCTCCGAGCAGGGGCTGATCCGGGGGACCCCTCGCAGCTCTGAAGTTGTAGTCCCTCCCCTGCTTCCGACCGACAGCGTTGCTAGACATATTAATTGGTCCCATAAGCATTTGAGCAACTCTCATGCTGAAATCAGCGCCGTGTCCAGGGACGGGAGAAGCACGGCGCCTGCTCTCAGCCCCCGGGTCTGGCCGAACCGGGCGAACCAGGGCCCGAGGGCTGTCGGGTGTAGATGCGGCTCCCATCGTTGAGGATTCCTCAGGATTTCCTTTCGGTTCATAGTCTACAATAGTCTTAATAGTCTGGCACGGGCCCTCAGTACCTACAAGATTCAACTCAAGCTCCTAAGCGCAACCCAGAAGCCCCTCCGTAATGTGGAGGTTGCTCCCCTCTCCAGCTTCAACTGCCTCCCTTCCCTGCCCAGAGCCAGGTTAGCAGATTCGGAGGTCCCCAGACGGTCCATGCTGTGCCTAAAATGCCTTTCTCTCCCTGCCAACCATCCTTCAGCAGTACCTGCTCTTCCTGTTGGGTCGCAATCCCGCCTCCAGGTAACAGTGTGCGGCCCTGCTTAGAGACCTCCGAACGATGACCATCTCGCCTTGTGATTAGTCTGTTTTCTCTGGACCAGTTTGCTGATTCAGAGGGTTTCTAGGGATTCTAGAACAGTTGGGTTTGAAGCATGGATCTGGACCTGGGGCTGCTTTTTGTGTGTGTGTGGGGGGGGCTGCTTTTATAACCTCTCTTTCTCAGCCTCCCAGTTTGTAACCTGGGTGTGATACTAGCACCTCTCCTCAGAGGACCAGTATGAGTATTACATAAGGTGACACCTTAGAACGCAGAACACCACACAAGGTAACACTCAACTGACGTTTAAGTCAGGCCAAGCCCTGTTCTAATTATTTTAAGTGATTAACTCTTAAATCTTCACAACAGCCCTGTGAAAGTGATAGTTTTTATCCACATTCTCATTTTGCAAATGAGGAGGACCTACCCGAGTGACTCGCTAAAGTCATGCGCCAGGATTTGAGCCCAAGCTGTCTGGTTGCCGAGATTTCGCTATGCTATGGTGTCTCTCAGGAAGAGTCAGGCCAGGATCTAGTGCACAGAGGAAAGTGCTCAAGCAACTGTGGGCCTGGGACCATCTCCCCATCTCCCTGCTCTTGCACTTAACTTCTAACAGGCCATCTGCCGCAGTCTGCTGACTTGAGTGGAGACGCCCAGAATGTCACCTGTTCATCACTACTAGTGCACAGACACCTGGAAGATTCATGGGCAGGGTGATTCCCTCAGCGTGTAGTAACTGAGCTCCCACTGAGGGCACAACCTGAATGGTGGGAGTTGAAATTCCTGTGGGCCCCCAGAGAGCCCTGATTGCTGGCAGAGAAGCAGCCAGCAGGAAAGGTGGGTCCTAGCTGGTGCTCAGAAATCTCTGGCACTTCCCTTACTCCTCTGTTCATTCATTCTTATAGCAAATAATTGTCGTGTGCAGTCAGTACCAGGTACTCTCAGGCACCAGAGTCACAGCATTTAGTAAGACAGACACTTCCTGGCCTCATGGAGTTTCCAGTCCAGTCGAATAAACAACTAAGTAAGAGTTTTCAGTGCATGATAAATACTAACAAGAAACTAAGCAGGATGATGTAATGGATGACTTGGAGATTACAGCTGGCTAGAGGTCTTTTCAAGAGGTGGCATCTGCATGGGGCCTGGATGAATGTGCAAGGAAGAGCTGGGGACAGCATTGTGACCCAGTAATGGGACCAGAGGGACAGAGGAGAGGTACTGGGTTTGCTTTTGGTTAGTCCTTTCCTCTCTCTGAATGTCACTTTTCTCAACTGTAAAATGGGGGTAGTTTTATCTATATTAGTCAGTGTCTAATTAGGAAAAGAAATCCACCCAAGGTATTTCAAACAGAAGGGATTTAATACAGGCCATTGTTTGTGGAGGTGTTGGGCAGGCTGGCTGAGTCACTATCTTGAACACCTGAAACTTATTTAATATTGTACATCAACTATACCTCAATTTAAAAAAAAACCTGCTTTCTTTTACCCAAAGGCTGCACGCTGTGCCTGCAGCTCTGTCCTGCCGTTTAACTCCAGGCTTTGAACCTCTCAGGACCACCTTGCCAGCCAGGCTGCCTTGAGGGGACCCTGCCCCACGCTGTGAGCAAAGAGCCCTCCCCCAATCCAGATCCCAATGGGGGTGCGTTTTCCTCTCTCCCCATCCAGGCCTCAGAACGCAGGCTCCTTGTTTGTATGGCTGGAACTCACCCCTAGCCTGCCCTGCAGCGGTGCTGGGAACACGAGGGGCCCCTGGGCCCCATCCTGCCCGTTCCACAGCTGGACGTGGTCGGCTTTGGGGATGGGGACTCTGCAGGCTGGAGGGGACATGGGCCTCTGAGTTGCTGCTCAGAGGAAAGCCTAGTCACACCCACGTGGTCAGGAAAGAGCTGCAGAAAGTGTGCAGACTCCTCGTGAGAGGTGGCCACTGGGAAGCAGGACGAGGAGGGCTGGGTGGGCAGGGGTCACTCAGCACCCATGACTCCTGCCCCGGCTGCCGGCTCCTGCCCTCCCTCCTCCCGGTGGGACCTTTACTGGGTCTGTCCTGTCCCTGCCCCACCGTTTCATTCTGGTTCAGGGTAGACGGTAACTTAGGTTTTACTTCTAGACCCCAGGCTGCTGCAGGGTGGGTGCTGGGGGTGTCCCCGGGTATTGCCCTGTGAAGTCTCTGCCACGGGATGCAGACGTGGAGGGGCAGGAACTGGGTGTGGGTCCTGGTCCCCTCGCCTCCCTGCAGCCTTGTGACCCCCCCGCCCCCAGCCTCTGGTCCCCAATACCTGGTGTCTCACGGAGTTGCTGTGGGAGCCGAGCTGGTCACGATGGAGGGCTGGCAACCTGGTGACTGCAGAGCCCCCTCCTCTCCGTCGGGGCAGCGATGTGACCCCCTCACCCTCACCCCCACCCCCACCCCCGCCAGGTGGACCTAGAGGAACACGCCCCATCCAGGAGTCCTCAGGCTCCAGACACCATGCCGGAGGCTCTCCATCGATTGTGTTCTGAGTGACGCTTGCCCCTGGCCTGTGCCCCCCGGGCCAGTAGCTCCAAGGGAAGGCTTCCTGGGGAGGGAGGGACAGGGCTAAGAGCAGCAGCTGGTATGACCTGACGGCCTCTTCCTGGTCACCCCGTCCAGCCACTCCCAGCGAGGGGAGCCAGTGCCGGGGGCATGACTGTGGCCTTAGAGGGGCCCGTACCTGGGAGGAGGCACAGGCCGGGCCGGCAAAGCCCCCAGATCCTGACGCCACCTGCGCCTCTCAGAGCCTTGCTTCCCCTGCCGCCAGCTAGGATGCGGGAACACAGAGCACCTGCCAGGTCTGCCCTCTCACTCCTCCCTCACACCTGAGGCCCCCCCCCACAACCTGGGTGGAGCCCGACTGTCATGGGGGTGGAGCAGAGGCAGGGGCGGGGGAGGTGGGGCGGGCGGGGGTGGGGGGGTTGTGCCCCTGCCCTTCCAGAAGCAGTCCTGGAGCTGCACTGGGTCACACCTTTTATTGAAATGTACGTCATGCAATCCGTCTGGAGACCAGCCCTGGCCCAGACGCCACCTGCAGCAGGTCCTGAGTGGGAAAGGCACGTGAGTGACCACCTGTCTCGACCGGGTGAGAAAGAGAGAGACCCACAAAGTCAGCTGTGGCAGGAGGGCACGGGGCCTCGGGGGCGATCTGCTTGGAGGGCCTGGGTGGGTCTCTGAGTGTCCCCCTGCCCTGCCGGTGGCACACAAACTGGCCCACGTGGCCTGCCTCCTGAGCAAGGGTTCCCCAGGTGTCCCGGGATGGGTGGGGCTGGGGGCCGAGGCTGGGACGCCAATCAGTCAGAGTAGCACGGGGGTGGGGGGCAGCCAGCCACAGCGGGATGGGGTTGGGCGTGCTGGCAGGGGGGGCTGGGGCTCCGGCGCGGGGGTCTGCAGTGAACCCGGCCCGACCTGGGAGAGTTGGCCGTTGCTGCCGCCGAGGGCTCTAGCAGAGCAGCAGCGGCACTTTAAGGCAGCCCGAGGCGAGGAGGCCCGGGTCGCACCTGCAGAAACTGGGGACAGGCTGTTCCTGGGTCCAGTGCCGCAGGGGCCCTGGAGACCCCGCACATCCCCTGGTTCAAGTACTAAGTGTTTTGTCTGCATGCCGGCTGGGCACCCAGTCACCTGCTGTTAGAACACAGGTGCAGGCTGGGACAGGGGTTGGCGGGCCCTGGTGCCACCCAGCCCTGGGGTCCCCTGCGCCACTGCTGCAGGACACCCGCCTATGGACAGCGCCCCCTGGAACTGGGCCACCTTGCCCCAAAGGCTGCAGAGGGGTCAGCACCAGCTCGCTGAGCTACTGGAGAGAAGTTCTCATGACGGAGTCTGTGCTTGAACTTGGGAGGGATATGTGGACAGGGAGGGGGTGGTGCTGGAGAGGGAAATGGCTCAGAGCCTGGGATGCCCGTCAGTCCACTATCAGGCCTACAACCCACTCTTTCCTTATGCTGCACCAGGAAGGGGACACCCCCGGGCTCGGCGGGGACGCAGCAGCCTAGCCCACCTCCTGCCAGCACGGTAGAGGCCCAGGGGCCTCCCTGACTCCGCCAAAAGCCCTTTGCAAACAGAGCTGGGAGTGCGGTGGGTGCCCTCGGCCCTCTCAGGGATTCCTGGAGGCCAGAGGGGGGCTGGGGGCTGGGACCTGGGAAGGGGGGGTGCTGAGGACGGGGACCCTGGGGCTGCCAGGCCTTCAGGCACGCAGATGGAGAGGTTCCCGCCACCAGGTGAGAAGGCATTTGCACACAGGTGTTTGGGGGCCCCAGGCCACTGAAGTGGAGGAGGGGGGCTTGGTGCAAGACTGGGAGCGGACGAGTGCGAAGAGGACACAGGCCAGTGCCTGCCGAGGTCAGGCAGGGAGGCGTCAACGGGTCAAGCAGCCCACCCTAGCCAGAGGGCTGAAGGGGCCACGTCACTCATGGCTCACCCCAGAGGGACCGGACTCCTGGGCTCCCCTCCAGCCCCACAGAAGAGCAGGTGTGGATTCAGCCCTCGTGGGGAGCGCGGCAGCGGAGGCTGGTACCCTGAGCCCTAACCAGCCCCCAGAAAGGCTGGCCCCACAGGACAAAGGGTGCTGGGGTGCTTGCTCCCCAGGCTGTTCCCAGGAAGGCTGGTCCAGGAGGGGGCCCAGGACTCCTGACGGGCCACGAGCTCGCAGGAAGGCAAAGACGCTCTGATGTCTGGCGGCTGCACAGGAAATCCCTCTGCAGAACTGCTTCTTCCTCTTGGGTGGTGCGGATGGTTCGTGGAGGACGGTTTTCTCCCTCCCACGCCAGCTCAGAAGGGCCCTCTCTGAGAAAGCTCAGCCACAGCGAGGGGCGGGGACCCCCAAGATACTCGGGCTGGAAGGGGGAGGGCAGCCACGGGGGGCCTGCCTCTTGCAGAGCTGAAGGGCGTTGCAAGGAGTAAGGAGACATGTGCGCGCGCGCTTGGCCCGACGCCCCCAGCAGTTGGCACACAAGGTTCCTCGTGGCTCCTCATCTGCGGAGAGGACCCGGCCTGGGCATGTTGGCAGGGCCCCAGATAAGCCCCCTGCCCATCACGGAGCGGGGAGCAGCAGGTGGGACCCAGAAAGACCAGAGGGACGCCCCTGTCCGCGTTCCGGTCCTGACTGCAGGCCCTCACGGTGTCTGCAGAGCAGGAACAGCCGGGCCCCGTTCGCCACGGCAGCTGGGCCACGGCCACAGACAAGCGTCCTTACAAAAATAACTCTGAGTCTGTCCCCGTGGGGACCAGGGTTCCTGAGAGCACGCAGAGGCCAGGGCGAGGCCCGGAGGGAGGGTCCGGTGGGCGGGCTCGGGCCCCGCGGGGCCGGGGCTACGGCTGCAGGCGCTCCAGGTACTGCGGCAGGGGGTTTTCCTTGACGAACTTCTGGATGTACCAGCACGTGACATGGGCCCTCAGGTCCTCCTCCACTACGAAGTCCAGAGCGGCCTGGCAGCCGGGCAGAGAGAAGAGCGGTCAGGGCCCCCAGCGGCACCTCGGCTCAGAGGCCCAGCCCCTCAGGCCCCGGGCTTTCCCTCGGGTCTGCGATGGAGCCAGGGGTGCTGCCACCACCCCCGTTACAGTCGGGAAGCCGGGGCAGGAAGCTCTAGTGAACTGCCGGAGGAACAAGGCAGGGAAGAGAGGGGCCAGGGTCGGATCCGCCCCGGGAGAGCCCCGCCCGCCCGTCTCCACAGCGAGCCGGGGTGCCAACCAAACTCCTCTTCTCCGCTAATTCTTCACTGGACACTCCTCTAGGAGCCTCCCCTATGGGCTGGGTTGGGGCGCCCGGGGCTCCCTCTGCTCCTGGCAGAGGTCACTCAGTTTTCACAGGGATCCCAAGGGCAGCAGCCGGGGGTGGGGATGTCAGCGTGCAGTTGTCGTCCTGGTGGGTCTGGTGCACCTCCCTGCCCCAGTGCCCTGCACACACTGGTGCAAAATAAACGTTTGCTGAAACAGTACAGCACAGTCTGGGTGTAGCTGGAGGGTCTGATGACGAAGGCCGAGGGCTGACTAGGCGCCTGGGCTCCTGGTCGGCCGTCTGACCCTTCGGCCACCCCCCAGCGGCCCACACCTGACCCCGGGTTTCAACCCGAGAGCCTCTAGTGACAGGATTCCAGGCTCTTCTCCCATTTTGCAGATAAGCGCCCTCACCCCTGGCAGATCCCTTCTCCTGTTACCCAGGTAGCAACTCTGGGTTCCTCGCTTGTAACGGGGTGGGCCCACAGACCAGCTCGAGCTGCTACTGAAAGACACCTGTCCCCCGCCCGGGGCCGGGGGGAGGGGGCGGAGGGAGCAACGGGGCAGCAGGGGGAGGGGCTAGGCCCCATCAGCCGTCAGGGGAACGCAAGGCCGAGCTCTGCTCCAGGTCAAAGCCCCTTGAAGCCCAAGCTGCTCTCCTAGCGGCTGGGGATGCAGGGGCAAGAGCCAAGTCACTCCAATGTCTGTCCACCTGTTCAGCAAGGGTTCACGGAGCACCTACTACGTGCCAGACACGGGGTCCCGGCAGTGAGCTCCCGGCACCAGGCAGGTGTGTGCGTGTGGTGGTGGGGGCCCGGAGGCCCAGCCCCCAGAGGAGGGGAAGGGGGCGACGCGGCCGCAGCCGCTGGAGGAGGGCGGGGCCTGGCCCCGAGAGGAGGGGAAGGGGGAGAGGCGGCCGCAGCCGCTGGAGGGCGGGGCCCGGCCCTCGGGGCGTGGTGTCCTGTGAGTGGGGGGGCGGCCCCCACGCCCCTACCTTGGCCAGGTGCTTGGCGATGCCACGCCCGCGGTAGGCGTCGGGGACCTCCGTGTGCTGCAGGTCCACAATCCGCTTGCCCACGTACTCGTAGAGCAGGACAGCCCGGTCGTGACACCCTGTGGGGAGGGGTGGTTGGCGGGTGAGGCCCGAGCCGGCACGGAGGCCTGGGCCTTGGAGGCGCAGGCGTTTGGAGCCCGGCTGGGGAGCTGGGTCTGGAATCGCCTCTCTGCGCCTCAGTTCCGTGTCCATAAAGTATGGATGTAACAGAACATTCCTCATTAGAGTGTGTGGAGGGTTAAATGAGGCAATTTCCGTAAAGTGCTTATAACAGCGACCGAACATACCGAGCCCCGCGCGGGCCTTTCCCGCTACCCTCCAGCCAGCATCCCAGGGCCCCCGGCGCCCCCCAAAGCCCAGCTCTCTGCATCCCCACCGGAGCACCTGCCCGAGGGACTGGGAGCCCCAGGCCCAGCGCTGGATGAAGAGCAGAGCTCAGCAAGTCGCCAACTAAACCAGAGCCTGAAGAGACAAGAGAGCAGGACCTCCCACCGGACCTGGGGAAGGGCAGAAGGAGGGGCACACAGGAAAGCCACGCCAGGCACGGGAGGGAGAGCAAACTGGCCTTCATGCCCTCTCAGGCCTGGCACTCTGGTCTACCCTGGTTTCCTGCTGGAAAAACATTTAACTGGAGTTCCTCCAACCAAAGTCTTCAGTTCCTCATCCGCCTGTCTGTCTGTCCATCCAACCACACACCCACCCACCCATCCGGCCCCCATTTGCCTGCCCATCAACCTGCCAGGCATCCCATCCACCCATCTGTCCACCTGTTCCCCTTGACAAAAGTTCACTGAGCCCCAGACACTGTTTCAGGAGCTGAGGACAACTCCATGGGTTACTATTTCAGGAAGTTTCAACTGTATGAAGGAAAAAATAATCTGGGCCAGGGGAGACGGGCATTTAGCCAGGGTAGTCAGGGGAGACCTCCCAGGAGGAAACCTCTGAGCTGAGGGGTAACTGGGGAGCAGCAGACGTCTGAGGGAAGAGCAGGGGAGGGGTGGGCAGAGGGCACAGCCAGCACAAAGGCCCCAAGGCAGAATGTTTACGCAGGGCAGCAGGCCACGTGGGGGCTTCACAGGCACTGCGCGGACCTCCGCTTCTGCACCCAGGCCCCCTGCAGACGGGGCAGGGTCTGGAGCCCTTGTCAGCCTTCTCGCGGTCCCTGCTCACTCGCTCACCCATTGCCTCCCTCAGCATTCCTGAGTGACAACTTGGGCCACAGATGGACCAGATCCCAGGATGGCCTGGGGGATTCTCTGCCCCTCCCACCCCGCCAGTTCCTGGTGGTCCCAGGGGCTCGGTCACCACCACATCCCCAGTGCCCAGCCCGGGGCAGATGCCCAAGAAATACCTGCCCCACAAACTCCTGCTGTTCTCTGTGCCAGACACAAGCAGGAGCTGAAGGCCGGCTCGTGGCTGCTGTACGCCCAGTACCTCCCCGGAGCCCGACCCCACGCCCTTGGGGACACCGGGACAGGACAGATACAGCTCACACTGCTGGGGCGCACTCAGCCCCTGCACACACCAGCCCTCACGAGAACCTTACAAGATGGGCAGGGTTCTCACAGCCCCGTCGACAAACAGGGAAACCGAGGCTCTGAGAGGCTATCGCGCAGCTCGGCACGTGTGGAGCTGTCTGGGGACCCCGGGTCTTGCGGCTGAGAGGAGCAGAAGGGCATCGGGCCGCGGGGCAGACGTGGCTGCGTGTGAGGGACAGGGCGCGACGCTGTCCCCGCTCCACGCCTCCCTGGGCTGCGGAGGAGGCAGACGCCAGTGGATAGCCCTGCAACACCTGGGCCTCAGTGACCGCAGAGGCTGCCCAGTGCCAACTGCCCCACGCTGCCTGGAGACGGCCACCCCCCGAGGCGCTTCTCATACGTCTCTCAGCCTCTGCTCTGACCTCCAGCAGGCCCGTGGGCACAGCTTTCAAAACATGCCCGGAATCTGGCCACTTCATACCTCCGCCGGCCCCTGGGCCCCCCGTGGAAGCCGAGTCACATCCCGTCCATCCTCTGCTCAGGGGCCTCCTTGTGGCCCCTCACGTCCACCCAGCCTCGGTCGGGTGCTCCCTCTGCCTGGCGCCTCCCACCGGAGAACCCCCTGACCTGCCCCCCTGGGCACCACGGCCACCCCATCCCCGGCTCTGGGTCCATGGATCCCACAGCCTCTGCGTGTGGCAGCCTGGCTGGACCCCAGGCCCTTCTCCGGGCTGGGCCAGTACTTGCCATGTGGGGTCCATGGAGCCAGCCAGGGCCCCGGCTTCCAGTCCCAGCTCTGCCAGGAGACCTCAGACATCACCAGGTCTGGGACAGCGGCTACCTCCCTCCTGAGAGTCACGTCGAGATCATGGGCTGTGACTGGTTTTGAGAAAAGTTAAAGCAACCTGGCAAACGAGGAGACCTTCCCTCCGTCTCCACCCTGCCTGCACCAGTTCCGAGAGCAGGCCCGGCAGATCAAAACGCCTGTTATACAGACGATGTGGCTGAGGCAGAGGGGCAAAGCCAGAACTCAGGCTCTCTGCGCCCTCTGGGGCGTAGCTGGTCAAGGACAATTGGGCCAGGGAGCCCAAGGCGGGCGGCACCGCCTGGCTTCTCTGGGCATCTCCACCTGCAGAGCCTGCTGTGGGCAGGGGCCATGTGCTAGCGGCTCAGAGCTGGGAAGCGTGAGAGGGCAGACCCTGGGGGCTGCCCAGGAAGCCCACCCACAGGCCCAGCTGGTCCCATCCCCCCGCAGGCACCCTGCCCAGGGACCCGCTCTAGCATGCATCCCAGGACGTGAAGGGCATGAGGGTGCCCTGGGAGCACAACTTGGCTCGAGCAGGGGCCTCCTGCCCGGGAACTGGGATCTGAATGTAGGAGGCCTCTGCTGCGCTTTCAGCCCTGCTGCCCCCAGGGCCTCAGTCTTCCCATCTGCAAAGTGGGGGCTGGGGAGGATGTGGAAGGCGCTGGGTTCCAGGACCCCCAAATGACGCTTCTTGGAGCAAGTGGGACACTCGGCGCCGTCTGAGAGGGGAAAGCAAAGGCCAAGGGTGGGGCCACCCAGGGGTGGGAGCTCAGTTCTGGCTTTGTGCTTTCCCCACTGATGAAATGGTGATACAAGCTAGCTTTTCAGACCCTGGATCTGGGGACCAGACAAGCCTGGGCACCTGCGTTCTCTCACAGCCCACATCAGCAAGACCCATCCACGCTTCTTTCAGCAACCATCCAGGAGCTGGGGTTTCTCCCCTCCTCTCACACCGCCTGCTCCAGAGCAGTAGCCATCCTTGCTCCTGCCTTGCCCCAGAGCAGCCAGAGGGAGCCCAGGACATTCCACTCGCCCTCTGCTCAGGACCCTCCCAGGCACCCACCTCACCCGGAGTCAAGGCCAAGTCCTCACAATGCCTTCCACAGCCCCGCACCACCTGCCCCCAAGACCTCTTGACGTCCTCTGCTATGCGGCCTCTCCGTCCTCCCGTCCCTGCTGCTCCCAATACACACCAGGCATCCTAAGGTCTTTGCACTTGCCGCCCCTTCCCCGTGGAGTGCCGTTCCCACCGTAGCTCCCTTCCTTGCCTCCTTCCCAGGGCGGCCGTCCCAGACACCTGACTCTAAACAACAGCCCTTGGGACCTCCCTGGTGGTCCAGTGGTTAAGACTCTGCGCTTCCAATGCAGGGGCCAAGGGTTCGATCCCTGGTGGGGGAACTAAGATCCCACATGACGCGTAGCGCAGCCAAAATAAATAAACAAAGAAGAGCCCTTTTCTGACACCCGACCTTATTTCTCACCAGCCTTGCTCTCTAGGACGCTCTACACTTTATTGTCCACTGCCCCCCAGACGGTCGGTCCCAGGAGCCCCCAGCACCTACAACAACGTTTCGCAACACACAGTAGGTGTTCAACAAGCACCTGTGGAATGAATCCTAGTTCTTCTACCTCCAAGGTGCAAGCCCCTGGGCACGTCAGTCACTTTCCCTGCCTCAGCTTCCTCCTCTGTAAAATGGGCAGAGCAGTTCGGACAACGCCGCCACCCCCCACCAACAAGGCTGAGGATAAAGCGACTCCGCGTGCGTGGGGCCTCCTGAGGACTGAATGCGCACAGCAGCTCAAACCTCTTCCCTCCCCAGACCTGGAGGCCGCTGGAGGCTCATCAGCCCAGCTGTGCCGGGGGGTGGCGGGTACACACCTGCACCTGGAGCCCCAGGGCCGCTCTGCCTCTCGGCCTCAGTGCGCACAGCTCTCACAGGCGCAGTGAGCTGGCCTCCGGGAACTGCCTGCAGGTCAGGAGACACCGCGGCAGGCCGTTCCCCTCCCCAGCTGGGGCGGGGTGGGGGCTTGGGCACAGATGACTCCCCGCCCCCCATATACACCCAGACCAGGTCCGGCCTGGCTGCACAGCCCCCGCCTCGCGGGCGGGCGAGGAGCTACTCCCGGGCGTGGCTGGGGATCCCGGTCCACTTTACAGTTAGCCATCTGAGCAGTAGGCAACAGAGATGCAAGTTTAGAAAGGTGGCTGGTCACGTCCAGCTCTGACCACAACCAAGTCTAGACGGGTGTCCTCTGGCTGTGCTCACTAGGGAAAGAAAGAAGGAAAACCCCAAACATTCCCTTTTTCTTCTTTCTCTGAGCGTCTAGGGCCTCCTGAGCCCCCCAAGGGAATCTAAGGCCTCTCTGGAGCCTCAAAAAGAGGATTTGAAAAGCCATGGGGCCTCGTCCAACGAGAGCAGCGGGGCCCGGAGAGTCACGGCCAGCCAGCCAGCCGGGCCACTGCAGGCAGCGTGGCGGTGGAAGTACATGCCTCCAGGTGGAAAGACGCGTGTTTGAGTTCCAGCCTGCGCTCCTCCCCTGCGCCGGCCTCAGCTTACTCGCCTGAGCTGCGGTGGTGATGCCCAGGTCACAAGGATGTTGTGACAAGGATGTGCTGGGCCCAGCTCAATGCACAGCACAGCCCAAAGGGGGCTTCTGAGGAGGGTCCGTGCTCCAGGCCCCAGCCCCTCCCGGCTGTCCAAGTGCAGGTGGGAGGAGTGGGCCCAAGTAGGACCCCATCCAGGCTCTGCGCATCCCCCCACCTCAGGAAGCCTTCCCCTTCCCTCCTCAGAAATGGGCACAGTGGCCCATAACGGCCCTTCCAGCTTGGGCACTGCCACAGGGGGCCCAGCTGGGAGAGAAGAAAAAGTTATTAAGGCAGAAGGGGTGGGACACAGGGATGAAAGTTCACTCCTCCATTTCATAATTCCACTTCCCATCCCCAGACCTCTTAGGCAGAGGGAGTGTGGGCTAGTAAGTGGGGGAACCTTTCTCTACAGGAAATGAGGACTTGACGTTGCTTCTGGTTTAAAAAGTAATGCCCAGGGACTTCCCTGGCGGTCCAGCGCTTAAGACTGCACTTCCAGTGCTTCCACTGCAGGGGGCACGCGTTCAACCCCTGGTGGGGGAACTAAGATCCCGCATGCTGCACCTCTTGGCCAAAATAATAATAATAATAATAATAATAATACCCAGTCAGTGTTCACCAACATTTACTACCTGCCGCAGGCGCTGTTCTGAACCTTACTCTTACTGGGGCATCTGGTCCTTACCACCAGCCAGGAGTTATGCGCTGGGGTTAACCCCATTGTAGAGACGGAGAAACTGGAGCGCACAGAGATGAGGCAACTTAGCCAAAGTCCCAGAGCCTCTGGGGTCTGATGGCGACATCATCCCTCTACACCCCCTGCCCCTTCCAGGCAGAAGTCCCTCTGTCTGTCAGCCCCGGGTCGGCCCAGAGGATTCTTCCAATCCCCTTGGTGCAGAAAAGCTAAGGTTCCCAGGTGCAGCCAGAAGCCATTGAACACCGGGGAAAGGGGAGGTGCTGGCTCACCACGCTCCCCAGGACCTCGGCAGCAGCCCGGAAAACAGCCAGGCCGAGCAGGTGCGGGTTCCCCGGGGCCGAGGCGGGATGGGAGCTGCCCGGCGCCTGCCTCCGCCTCCCCGGGGCCCTCTCCACCCCGGGCGCCCGGCGCGGGCTCGACTCTCCCGGCAGCCCGCCTCCACCCGGCCCGCGAGTGCGCCCCCAGCCCCGCGGCGCGCAGACAAAAGGCGGGGGCGGGCTGGGCCCCGCGTTACCGTTGAGCCGGACGGTGAACTGGCGGCGCCTACGGTCGTGCTCCACGCGGATGGGGCAGCCCTGCTCCGGCGCGCCCGGCGGCACGGCGGCCGGCGAGTGCGCCATGGGCGCTGGGACCCGGGCTGCGGGCGCGCGGCGGGCTCCGCCAGAGGAGCCCGCACCGTGGGCCGACCGCAGGCGGCGGCTCAGAAACTGACACTCGGCGGCGGCAGCAACAAAAAGGGGGGCAGGAAATCAGCTGTACGGTCACGTGCAGCGCGCGGCCAGTAAGCGCGCGGCCGCTCTGTTTTGGTGCATTCCGTTTGGCTCTTAAAGGCGCCGCGCCGCTCACAGCTTCGCGCCTGGGCCCTTGGGCCTCTGACCTCAGCTGGCAGGAGACTTTGGGGCCCCCACGGACCCCTTCTCAAAGACACGTGACGGGGCTTCCCTGGTGGCGCAGTGGTTGAGAGTCCGCCTGCCGAGGCAGGGGACCACGGGTTCGTGCCCCGGTCCGGGAAGATCCCACATGCCGCGGAGCGGCTGGGCCCGTGAGCCATGGCCGCTGAGCCTGCGCGTCCGGAGCCTGTGCTCCGCAACGGGAGAAGCCACAGCAGTGAGAGGCCCGCGTACCGCAAAAAAAAAAAAAAAAGACACGTGACGACCTGTAGGGCAATTCTCACCGTCCCCTCGCAGCCACCAGTTGTTGTTTTTTTAAAATTTATTTAGTTTTGGCTGCGTTGGGTCTTCGTTGCTGCCCGTGGGCTTTCTCTAGTTGTGGAGAGCGGGGGCTACTTTTTGGGGTGCGCGGGTTTCTCATTGAGGTGGCTTCTCTTGCTGTGGAGCATGGGCTCTAGGCACGCGGGCTTCAGTAGTTGTGGCTCACAGGCTCAGTAGTAGTGCACGGACTTAGTTGCTCCGCGGCATGTGGGATCTTCCCGGACCAGGGCTTGAACCCGTGTCCCATGCATTGGCAGGCAGATTCTTAACCACTGCGCCAGCAGGGAAGTTCCTCGCAGCCACCACTTATTAAGCGCTTGCTGTGTGCCTGCCCTCAGCAAAGCCCCAGGGAAGCCTGGGAAGTAGGTGCGCTTAACCCCTTGTCACCGGGAGGACAGGGGCCCGGGGAAATCTGCGAGGTCCCCTTGCTTGCTTTGGATCCGGTGAAATGCCACCTCTACCCCAGAGGCAGCAGCGCGGGAAGCGCCTTGGAGATCCCTGGAGCCACTCAAGGCGGGGCGGGGGGGAGGACTGAGTCCCAAGAGTTCCAGGGACTTGCTTGAGGACACACAGGACTGGGGGTGTGAGGACCAGACTACTTTTTTGAAAGGGGACTGGACAACCCCTCCCCACCCCCAGCTTTGCTCAGATCAGAAGCAGCCCACCGAGTCAGGTGATTGCAGGTTTTACTAGTTCGTTAATGAAGGTGTAAGCATGACGTCACTCCCACGTGACTACTGCCCAATACCAGATACCCGACCCTTGTGTTTCCCCCTTCCAGCCAGTGCCCCACCCCTTGACTAATTTGCTTTTCCTAGAACTTCATGTAAACAGTATCATATAGTATGCACTTTCAGGGTCGTTTCTTTTTTTCAACATTTTATGTGTGAGGTTAATCCTTGTGGTTGTATCTTTTTCATCACTGAATAGTATTCCATTGTGTACATATTCCACAATTTATCTGCCTGCGGTTGATGGGCGTTTGGGTTGTTTTTGACTGTTATGAATAAACGTACTGTGGACATTCTTGAACATGGTGCTCCTTGCAGGTGGCTGCGTCTTGTCGTCAGTGTACCTTGAGTTTTATGAGGACTTGCCAGGCCTTTTTCCATTTTTACACTCCTGCCAACAATTTTGAGAGTTACGTTTGGTGCTCAGTCCCTTTAGTTCTAGCCATCTGGTGAGTGTGAAGTCGTCGCTCACTGGCTTAAGTTTGCATTCACCTGATGACCCATGACGTTGAACCTTTTTCATCCACTCCTTGACCGTTTGGATATCTACTTTTGTGAAGTGCCTGTTTAAGTTTGTTTGTTTGTTTTTTGTTTTGGAGTTCTTTTTATTGTCTGGTTATTAGTCCTTTGTCAGATATATTTATTGAGAATATCCTATCCTAGCAGATTTAAAAAAAATAAGTGTGTGTTGTGTCACAGAATTTGGAAACAAAACAAGGCTGAGGAGTGAGTCATAACATACAAGGAAATAGAAGAGGATCCTGGGGTCAGAGGGGGTCTTGACTTGAGCTGAGTCAGGGCTGGCTGCAATCCTGAGCAAGACGTAATCTTGTGTGTCTCAGGTGATTTCTTTGTCTCCAAATAAACTTGAGTGGTGTGGGGAAGCCAGAAGAAGTTTCTGGAAATTCCATCAACTGGCTATGCTGTTTCCCATGCTGGGCCTTTGCATGCGCTGCTGTCCAAGCATCACCTCCCTCGGAAGGCCCTCATCGAAGCTCCTCAGTCCTCCTGGGTACAGGGGAGATTCCTGGCAGGGCCGAGGGCACACCAAGTCCACCATAAGAGCCCAGGATCCTCCCTGTTTTTGATTCCCTTCTTTCTGTCCTAGTTTTAAATGTCTATTATCTTGTTGGGGTCTTTAAACCTTGCAGAAATCCTTTGTGGAACAGGCAGTGGATCAATCAAAGAATAAAGCAAGCAATCAGTCTTCACAGAGTTGAAAGGACTTGCCTCTATCTTTCAACACCAAAGCATGCTGGTCATGGAGGAGCCTTGGGGAGGGGCTCCTGAATGAACCTGTGACCCCCCCCTCAAAGTTAGAAAGCAAAGCTGGGTCCCAGCAGTCCTGGGGAGATGGGCCCTGGGTCATGAAAACCCCAATGGCCAAGGCTTGGTGGGGCCACACGGAGACCGGGTCCCATGTATTGTATATAGGGTATCATTTATTCAGTCAGCCATTAATTCATTTAGCAAATATTTATTGAGCACCTACTATGTGTCAGTCACTATTCTAGGGGCACCCAGTGAACAAACAGACCAAACTCCTTGCCCTTCAGGAGCTGACATTCTAGGGGAGGGAGAGGCACCAAGAAGGAAATAAATCCGTGGTCCGTCTCACTGAGACAAGGGCCCAGGGAGACTCAGTGGGGGGGAGGGGAGGAGGTGCCTTTGGAGAGGTTTCAGAGGGGGTATCGAGGACAGACCTCTACAGACCGGGCTTTTTTAATGAAAGACTTGAAGGAAGTGAGGGAGCCTGGTCCAGGTAGAGAGAACAGCCAGTGCAAAGACCCTGGGGTGGATTTAAAGAGCTGAGGCCATGTGGCGTCTTCAGCTTTTATTCTGAGCCAGGAGGGGCCGTGGGAGGGTTCTGAACAGACCAGGGATCTTAGGGTTTTTGTTTGTTTGTTTTTTAATATTGGAAAATTTCAAACACATATGTAAGTAGAGAGAATTATAAAATGAAGCCCAGCGTACCCATCGTGGCTGTGGTGTTTGTTTCTGTGTTTTTTTCTTTTATTAAAAAACATTTTAGGTAGTGTTTACATATAGCAAAAATGACCCCTTTTTATAGTTTTGACAAATGTGTACCCCGTGCAGCTGCCATCACAACCCAGTTGTAAAGCACTTTTATGACCCCTGACCCCGTGCGGTTCACCAGCCCCACATCCTCCCCGGGGAGCTCACAGTCCCGCCCAGCGGCCCCCTCCCTGCCTCCACCCTGGGACAGAGCCTCTCCTGTCCTTCCTGCCTGAGTGGATGCACGAGGGGCCTGACTTACAATCTTCCGAATAATCAGGAAAATATCCAGGAGACCGAGCCCCTCCGAGGTCCACGGCTGGAGTGGCGTGTCCTCCCGGGTGGCTTCTCCTCCTGCGACGTCACTCCTTCCTTCCTTGTATGGAGCAAGTGCCCTGGTTCTAGAGTCTGGAACTCGGCAAATAAGGCACCACAACTGCTCCTGTGAGCTCTTTACACACAGGCAGTGTTTCCTCCAGCGCAAGTGGACTTATGTTCACTGTTTTGTGGTCTTTTTTCCCACTTAACAATATACTGTGAGCAAGTTCCTTTGTTAATATATAGGAAACCACAGAATCATTCTTTAAGAATATTCTTATATTTAATTTTTGATTATGTAATATATTCACATGTTTCCAAAACTAAAACAAAATGTACACAAGCCCCAGGGGACACTCAACCTCCCTCTCCCATCTTCCCCCGCCTCACAGAGGGAAGCATTCTCACTTGTCATGAATTTTTCCAGTTTTCCACACACAAACCCAAGTAAATACAAATGTGTATTCTTTCTTCCCATTTGAACCCCAAAGTTAGCACATAAACCCAAAGTGAAGCCTGTCACTGAGCCATAGGTCCTGCAGCCCGGTCGGTGCCAGCACGTGCCGAGGACCCGCCCTCCGCCCAGTGTGTGGTCATCCGCTGAGTGGACACCATGACATCAGTAGCAGAGGACAAGGCCCTGGCAGCCCCCCCGCCCCACGGCCCTTTATTGTCAGGCACTTGAGTCATTTCTAAATACAGCCTCTGTCACAACTGCGGCTCTTCCATCTTAAGGAGACAATGATCCTCTGAGCGGCCCCTGTCACTGGGCCGTTGGGTCAGGCGCCAGGATCTCACTGCACTGAGTGTGTGCTGGGTGCTTCCGGGCAAGGTCTCATTTTCTCTCTCACCCCCGTGAGGAGCCAGGATCCATCGAGCGAGAGCAGTGGGCTGCTGAAGCTCTCTGGGGGGAGGTGGTGGAGCCAGGACTCAGAGCCGGGAAGGCTGAGTCCAGGGCTGATGTTCCAGGTGGAGGACAGGTCGGGCCTCCGGGCAGGCCTGACCAAGGAGCCTCCCGAGACGGCCGGAGGCCCTGAGGCCCTTAGGGTAGATCGGGGTCAACAGTGCAATGGGGGCGGGCCCAGGCCTGCTATGGTGCAGGGACTGGGAAGGCAGGCGGGTGCTAGGCAAAAGGGGTCAGTGCGGAGTGTGACAAAGTGGGGCTTCCTGCCCTGCCTCCCCCACTGGGGCTGACAGCTCACGTGGGAAACCTGGCCGGGTCTTCTGACGTTTCAGTAAGAGCTGGCAGCTGATTGACTGCACAATCACCCGTGGCTACTGCCTACTCATAAAAGGTTAGCAGAGGGAGACAGAGGGTCTGGCGGATAACGTCCGTCTACACGTTCATTGCAGGATTCTGGCCCGTTTTCTGGAGATGTAAATTTTTTTTTTTGCGGTACGCGAGCCTCTCACTGTTGTGGCCTCTCCCATTGCGGAGCACAGGCTCCGGACGCGCAGGCTCAGCGGCCATGGCTCACGGGCCCAGCCGCTCCACGGCATGTGGGATCCTCCCGGACCGGGGCACGAACCCGTGTCCCCTGCATCGGCAGGCGGACTCTCAAACACTGCGCCACCAGGGAAGCCCTAGAGATGTAAATTTTTTAAAATTAAAAATGTGGGGACTTCCCTGGCGTTCCAGTGGTTAGGACTCCATGCTTCCACTGCAGGGGGCACGGGTTCGATCCCTGGTCGGGGAACTAGGATCCCACATGCCCCTCAACGCGGCCAAAAAAAAAATATGGGAAAAAAGAGATAAAACCAAGTAGAATATGTGAATCTTGTCAGATCCTGGTTTGAAAAAAAAATCAGCCATAAAAAACATGCGGGGTTAATGGGGTACTTGAATGTGGCCTGTGTATTAGGTGTCTGTGGCATGATGGCTTTTTTCTTAGGTGGGATAATCGTGTTGTGGTTACGAGAAAAATGTATTTGTTCTCCAGGGACACATGCTGAAGCGTTCAGAGAAAAAGGTTATGCCAGTGAGAGAGCCCAGGGGCTCCACGCGAACATGGCTGGCCCAGGCTGTTACTTCCTGTGTGCTTTAAACTTTGCATAATACAAATTTGAGGGGAAAGGGGGGAAAAGGCAGGCATGGAGGTAAAGCAGAATGTGTGTGGGTGCTAACTGTGGCCCCCAGTTTTCCACCTGTCATTTAGCCAGTTTGCTCCCACGAGCCGGGGAAACTGAGGCCCAGGGAGGAGGGAGTGTCCCCTCTGGCCGCTGACCTACCTTCCTGATTGGTTTCCCCACCCAGCATGAGAGCAGGTGTCGGCCACGTGGGGACGGGGCGCAGGCAGCGCTTTCCAGGCCTTCGTCTCTCTCCCCCCACTTCATGGAGGTGGAAACTGAGGCCCAGAGAGAAGTGAATGGACTGGGCTGTTCATCAAAGACCTCAGGCCTCCCGTTTTCCCTCTGTCCCCAGAGCAAGGACACTAGCTTTGGAGTCGGCAGGTCCGGCTCTGTCGCCGGCTTTGCTGTGTGACCTGGGGGACTCACCTGACCTCTCTGAGCCACAGCTTCGGGTGAGAAGGCTCCTGCCTGCTGCCCTGTGCACATTGGTGCTGTCACATGTCCCTCTGCCTTGCGTCCTTGAAATCTCAGCATCTCCACAGCCTTCCCACAGGCTGCCCTGGGCCTGAGCCCTTCCCTCCACAGCCTTGGCTGCCCCAGCCCTGGCTCCACCTGAGGCTTTCCCACCGGCCTCACTGCCAGCCTGCCCACATCCCCTCAGGTCAACATTTGCCACAGGCTTCGGAGCCACCACGTCACCTTCTGAGCCTTGGTTTCCTCATCTGTGACACAGCAGGGACTGCCCCAACAGGAAGGGAAGACAGGCTTCCCTCCACCCTGCCCCCTCAGCTTTAATAAGGTATAATTTGCATACAATAAAATTCGTCATTTAAGTGTGTTTGACAGTTTTTGGCAAATGTATAGTTACGCAACGACCACCACCAGCATCGTTTCCTTTATCACAAGTTCCCTTGAGCTCCTTTGCGGTTAACCCACCGCCCCCGCCCTGGCAGCCACGGCTCTGTCTTGTGTCTAGTTTTGCCTTTTCCACAATGGCATTCAAACGGAATCCTGCCGAGTGTCACCTTTTAGGTCTGGCATCTTGGACTCAACGCCCTTGGGACGCACCGTGTTGTTCCCATATCTGGAGTTCGTTTCTTTGTTTCTGAGGAGTCGCCCATTGACGGATTGACCACATTCGTCTGTCCATTCGCAAGTTCTGTGGGCATTTGGGGTCTTTCCAGGATTTAGTTAGAATGAATAAAGCTGCTATTAATACTTACATACAAGTTTTGTGTGTGTGTCAGTGTAGGTTTTCATTTCTCTTAGGAGTAGAGCGGCTGGGTCGTAGGTAGGTATAGATTTGATTTTATAGGAGATTGCCAACATGTTTGTAGCAGACGTAAGCTTTTATATACAGGATGGATAAACAACAAGGTCCTACTGTATAGCACAGGGAACTGCATTCAATATCCTATGAAAGGGCTTCCCCGGTGGCGCAGCGGTTGAGAGGCCGCCTGCCGATGCAGGGGACACGGGTTCGTGCCCCGGTCCGGGAGGATCCCACGTGCCGCGGAGCGGCTGGGCCCGTGAACCATGGCCGCTGAGCCTGCGCGTCCGGAGCCTGTGCTCCGCAACGGGAGAGGCCACAGCAGTGAGAGGCCCGCGTACCGAAAAGTAAAAAAAAAAATAAAAATAAAAAAAACAAAAAACAAAAAAACAGAGCTGCTTAAGAAAAAAAAAATCCTATGAAAAACCATAATGGCAAAGAGTATGAAAAAATGTGTGTAAATGTGTGAGTCACTTTGCTGTAGAGCAGTAATTAACACAACATTGTAAATCAACTAGACTTGAATTTTTAAAAATCTGTGTATAAAACAAAAACCTTAGCTGTCCTAGCAGGTGTGCAATGGGCTCCTTCCGTGGTCTCAGTTTGCATCCCTGGTGACTGGTGGTGACAGCGTCTTTTCATCGGCTTGTTTGCCGTCTGGATAGCTTCCTTGGTGAGGTGTCTGTTCAGGCCTTTTGCACATTTTTTATTAAGTTGTTTGTTTTCTTATGATTGACTTGTAAGAATTCTTTGTATATTCTGGGTACAAACCCTTTATCAGACATGTGTTTTGCAAATATTTTCTCTCAGGGTTGTTTTGAGAATTAAATAACACCATACACACTAAGTAAGTGGGTACTCTTATCGTTATTATTCTTTTTACGACTGTTATTTATCACTCTATTTTGTCCTGTGGATAGAATAAGACCTCACGCCTCTCTGCGCAAACTCCTTGTGGCACCTGCAACAAGGCTGCCGGAACCCCATCCCCCCAGGTCCCCTTTGCTGGAACTCCCTGAGGGGGCCCAGCCTCCGCCGGAGCCCAGGACATCCGTGTTGTTTGTTGTTTACATGTTCACTTATCTAAACCATCCAGCTGGCCCTGGCCGCTTGCTGGGCCCAGAGGAGGCTGCAGAGATGGCCTCGCCTCACCCGCCCCACTCCGCCCGCTGGACCGAGCCACATCCCCTCCCATCTCCAGCCCACACTCCTCGTGCCAGCATGCACAGACACGCCCCTCATCTGAACCTCATCACAGCACCCAGGATCCGAGTCCCGTGTGCCAGACGAGACAGGGGAGGCTCAAGGAGCCGGTGTGGCCGCCCAGAGTCCACAGCCCAGAAGGGGTGCTGCGGAGACCCCGGCTCTCGTGCCCTGAGCGCGTCATCTGCAGCACCGTCACTTGGCAAACGTCCCCCCAGGCTGAGCGGAGGACCAGGGGAAGCAGACAGGGACCACTGAGCACCTGGCTCTGCGTGAGTGATCTCCCTCCAGGGACTAGCTGTTATGGTCCCATTTTACAGATGAGGAAACTGAGGCTGAGAGAGACCAAGTGACTCAGTAAATCAGTGGCAGAGTAGGATTTGAGCCCAGGTACCCCGGCCCCTCAGCCTGAGTGCTCGACTGCTGGGCCAGGCTGAACCCATGGCCTCTGTCCCTTCTGCGGGGCCTGCCCCAACTGGGTGAGGGTGGCGTGCACCTCATTGACCGTCATGATACCCGTGGGAAGTCAGTCACGCCACTCCCACTTCACCCATGACTCCCCACTTCCCTTCTCCCTTCAAGCTCATTGTGACCCCCCTCCCCATCTCTGTACCCTTGTCTGTGCCGGGCTGCTTCCCGACTGCCCTCCCGACCCGAGCACCCCCTATTCAGTAGACCCTTCCGTGTGGACATGGCTGGCTCAGAGCCTCTGCTGGCCCCAGAGTGCGGAGGGCAACGTAGCCGCATCTGGCTACACTGAGGAGTGTGTGTCCTTTTCCAGCCGCCCCCTAGGGACTGTCTTCCTCGGATACACTCATGTGGGTGGGAAATGGTGTTTGCACGAAGACATTCATTGTCAGCGCAGAAGACCGGAAGGCACCCGAATGCCTGTCAGCAGGGGACTACTGAGTGCCTTGCGTGGGGAGTCACCCTGTGGACACTCTGTAGGCCGCTGTGACGAGGATGGCTGCTCTCCCCATGCTGAGCTGAAAGGACACTCGGGGCCTTGGGACGTTGAGTCACAAAGGGACGGTGTGTGGAGAACAGAGGCTGCCTTGCCGCGCAAAGATGCACACGGGCTACATCGCGGGGGGGCACCCGGGCGTCGGGGGACAGAGCCGGGGACACTTTTCACTCTATATCTTATCACTGTTTGAATTTCGAACTGAAATGCCTCCCTTCTCCGGAGGCCACCTCTGATTCCACCCCCTGAAGTGTCCCCACCACAGTGCTGTTTTGAGTAACTTGCGGGTCGGGTGACGAACCCCCCTTTTCTAAATCTGCTGCCCGCCCACGAGTTCTTGGGGAGCGCCTCCCCCAGCCCTTCCCTTGTGGCCTTTGGGTTACACGGGGCACCCCTGAGGGAGGGGCCTGGCGTCCAGCTCAAGACCCTAGGTGGCCTCTGAGTTGGCCCAGATCCTAGGCCTGTTCCTGCCTGACCTCAGGAGGGGGCTGGTTTCTCAGCCCAGCCTCACTGAAGCTCTGACTGTGTGCTGGGCACATTCTAATCCTCACCCTGACTCTTAAGAGTGAAGACCATTAAAATACCCACTTTACGGAGGAGGAAACTGAGGCTCAGAGATCCCTTAACTCGCCTGGGGTCACACACTAGTGAGGGAAGAGCCAGAATTCCACCCTAATGAGGCTTCCGGCAGCCCTTGGAGGGATATGGCTCTTCCTGGAGCTGCGAGGCCCCTCAGCCTGTAGGTGCCTTTCTCCTGCCCTGGATGAGGCTGGAACCTCAAAGACGCGCTGTCCTGGGACTGAGGTCTCCGAGCCAGTGTGATGAGGGCAGAACAGGGCTTTCGGGAGCCCAGAGGAGGGAACAGTAATTCCACCCGGAGCAGCGGGGAGGGCTTCCTGGGGAAGGTGGTGCTGGCACTCAGCCTGCAACGATGAGGTGGCCGTCAAATCTTCAGTCCAACGTGTTCCCACCAAGCTCACTATCTTCTCTTCCCACACCTACTGCCCCATTTTATTTTACGATCGACACCCTCCTCCAGGCCCTGGAGGAGGCTGCGAGCCTCCCCGTAACCCTGGCCTCCTCCCTTGGCCTCTACCCTCTTCCTACCAGCCACTAAGGCTTCCGAGTCTTTCTCAGATCCCGTCCCCACCTTCCAGCCCCACTCCTGTCCCACAGGGACTCGCTCCAGCCTCCTCACTGGAGGAGGAAGTTCCCGCTGGGGCCCTGCCCTATGAGTCACGCTGTCACACTGGGAAGTGCAGTAGGTAGCTCTGTGAATGGTCACTGCCCATGACAGCTGCAGAAGGGGTGTGGGGGTTTTGAAAAATGGCTGCAAGTTCTCTGTCATTCCACTCATTGTGGGGCAGGGTCGATGTCTCCGCCCCTTAGCACTGGGTGGGTTGCTTTGGCCCATAGAGTCAGGCAGCAGCAATACCAGCAGAAAGGACCATGCAGCTTCCACCCTCTGTCCAGCCCCCGTGAGGAAGCCCTGGCCAGGGACGGAGCTTGTGTGGAGGGGCTCCAGCCCAGGAGTCCTCCCAGCCCAAGTGCCAGACTTGGAAATGAATGGAAATGAAGGGCCTCCGGATGAATCCAGCGGAGGCCCCAGACATCGTGGGACAGAGACAGCATGGCAGAATAGTTGTTTAACACCAGTGAGTTTAGGGAGGTTGGAATGCGGCAGGAGATGAGCAGAGGGGGATTTTGTGACTTTCCCCAACTCTGAGGTCATTCCTTTCTCGACACATTTCTGCTGGGACCTCTGAGGGGCTGGGGGCTGCGGAGGCGGTGCTGTCTTGGAACTCGGCCCAGGGTCAAACCCTAGAGCCACTGTTTACCCCTTCCCTGTGAAACTACGGGGCTGGATTAGAATCAGGGGACATTGGCCATGACCATCTGCTCCCCCCAAACCACTACATACACCCAGCCCCTGACACCACTGGAGTAGAGTCTTGGGTCACTAGGTGGTGTCAAGTCTCATGAGGATCAATTTGGGTAATCCAGGAAGGCTGCATGTAAGAGGCAGGATTTAGTTGTAAAGAACAGTCAGAGTCAAAAATAATGATGTCATTTTGCTTGTTTACATTAAAATATCAAAATAATATAATTATATTAACTGACTTTTTTAACATATTAAAATATTATATATTTAATTTATATTAAAAATAACAAATAATTCTTGGGACTTCCCTGCTGGCGCAGTGGTTAAGAATCCGCCTGCCAGTGCAGGGGACATGGGTTTGAGCCCTTGATCGGAAAGATCCCACATGCCGCGGAGCAACTAAGCCCGTGCACCACAACTACTGAGCCTGTGCTGTAGAGCCCACAAGCCACAACTACTGAGCCCGTGAGCTACAACTACTGAAGCCCACGTGCTACAACTACTGAAGCCCGTGTGCTTACAGCCCGTGCTCCGCACCAACAGAAGCCACCGCAATGAGAAGCCCGTGCACCGCAAGGAAGAGTAGCCCCCGCTCGCCGCAGCTAGAGAAAGCCCACGCGCAGCAACAAAGACCCAACGCACCCAAAATTAAAAATAAATAAATTTATTTAAAAAACAACAACAAATAATTCTCGCAGAAATGTTTGAAAAGAAAAGCATACCGAAGATAAACACATTCCTTGTGAACTTAGGCCCAGATATCATTACGGCTGGCCTGCTGGAGTACTTCCTACCTTCCCCCCTTGCAACTGGGACCAGGCTGCAACTTTGGGCAAACTTTCCCGGTGGTTCAAACAAGGCACAAACCAGCTGGCAGAAGCGGACCAGCAGCAGAGGAAGCCAGGCTTGCGGCATGTGGTCCCGGCCGGCGTGGAGCCCTCCTCCCCTGCCCCTGCCCAGCCACCAACAAAAAGCTCATCATGCACCTGGTGCCCTGGTCATTCACAGAACAGCCCTGTGGAGGGACACCTCCGAGTGTGCCAGACCCAGCATCCTCCCTGCCACCTCTCGGCCCTCTAAGCCCCAAGCACAATAACCCCCAGGCCCAGGGCAGTGGAAGCCACTTGTCCGAGGAGCTGGGGGATCCTGGGGGCCGCCCAGCAAGTGTCAGAATCAGTCTGAGTCCTGGGCCTGGGGAGGAAATGAATTTCTTCCTCTGGGCATCAAGGCACCCCGCCCCCAGCAGCCCGAGGGGGGAGGGCGGGAAATTCTTCTTTCTACCCGAGAGTGTTTGTGACCCTCCCAGTTCAAGCACTTGAACTTGTACTGTCTCTGGCTTTTCAGAGGACGACGTGTCGGCCGCTGGAGAGGGTCTGGGAGCAGAACGTTCCTCGCGGTGGGGCTCCGCGGTCTCAGGGCGCCAGGCCGCGCCCTCGCCCTAGGCCTGGGCAGCCGGAGAGAGACGCTGGTAGAAAAAACTCGACATTTATAGCATTTTCTGCTGCAAAGCGCTGGTCACAGTGCCCCGTGGGGTACCACGCAGGACTGATCTGGGCTCGACTCGGGGTCCGATGGCCGGTCGGCCCGGATTCCTCCCCGGCGGGCCCCTCGCGGGCCCCGCGCCCACGCGACCGGCTCCGCACTCGGGCTGCGCTGGAAACCAGGCTGAGGGCAGAAGGGCGGCGCCGGGCGGGGTCTCAGGGCCAGCACCGCCGAGGCTGTGGGAGGGCGTCTGGCCCGCAGGGCTCTGGGGAGACTTGCATCTTTGTTCTTGAGCGGGTGGCCGGCAGGCCGGACAGCCCAGATCTTCCAAAAATATTCCATTTTTGGCTTTCCACGCCCCGGGCCTGCTGACCTCGTAGCCTCAGGCCCTCACTCCGGGGTCCTCGCCTCCTGCTTGGGCTGTACTCTAGACACGCTGGCCTTTAAGTGTTCCTTCAGGTGACTTCTAACTCTTACTAGATCGATGCGGGCACATAGTGTTAGAAGTCAGACGGCACTGCAAGGCCTATGAGACCAGGAACAGAAAACCAGCAGCCACCTGCTTGCACCCGCTGACAAACAGGAACTGAGCACCTACTGTATACTGGGCTCTAGGCACTGGAGATGCAGCAGAGACCCAAACGGACCCTCCCTCAGCTGCCATTCTGGTGCGACTGCTTCCAAGCCTTGTAGCTCCCCCTTACTTCTCAATCACATGCTTGTATTGCTATTTCTGTTCTCTCTTTTCGGTGTTAGACAGTATCTGATGCTTCCTACTACAGGCAAGGACTTAGTCCCTTCCACATGGATCCCTGCACTTCCCCTGCCCCCAGTACTCACTCTCTTTTCGTCACAATTTTTGGATCTATCAGCATTTGGTGTTTTGGTTTACGTATTATGATTATGTAAATATTGTTCCCAGCTGAGCTGTGCAGTACTTTATGACTACATTTTCTTTTCTTTCTTTTTTAAAAATTAATTAATTAATTTTTGCTGCATTGGGTCTTCATTGCTGCGCTCAGGCTTTCTCTAGTTGTGTCAAGCGGAGGCTACTCGTCGTTGCGGTGCACGGGCTTCTCATTGCGGTGGCTTCTCTTCTTGCAGAGCACGGGCTCTAGGTGCACGGGCTTCATTAGTTGTGGCACGAGGGCTCGGTAGTTGTGGCTGGCAGGCTCTAGAACGCAGGCTCAGTAGTTGTGGCGCACGGGCTTAGTTGCTCCGCGGCATGTGGGATCCTCCCGGACCAGGGCTCAAACCCGTGTCCCCTGCATTGGCAGGCAGATTCTTAACCACTGTGCCACCAAGGAAGTCCCAATGACTACATTTTCTATTTTGTGTTATTTGCTTTTCCAGGAGTTGATAATTGCCTTGTTTTCTTCTTACATCCAGCTGGGCATTGAGGGGGATCGTTTCAATCTGGGAACTCATGACCTTCGTTCTGGGAAGTTGGAAGGCATAACTCCTCCTTTCACAAACTCTTAGCTTATTTTCTTTTCATCCCTGCCTGCCCTTTCACCTCCAGAGGGACCTCGTGTCTCCCAGGCTGCTGTTTCTAGGGGCTGTCTGTAGGTGGTCTGGCCGCAGATTGGCTTCCTCCCCTGTAGACTTTCATTTCACTTTCCTCTACTCTCCTAAGTTGGTTACCATTTTTCTATTCATTTAACAGCTTCCAAAGTTTTATAGATTCTGTCCCTGTCATTGCCTTTCCTGTTCTCTTTGTCCTTGTGAGTTTGTGCCTTAAAGTTTTCTTATTTTACTTTTATTTTAGTGGAGTTTTGGGAGGGAAGGGAGAAAAATATCTCTGTTCAGTTCATGGTTAATTAGGAGTCCCCCTCACCTTCTCTTTGAGCACCTGCTGTGTGCCGTGGACTATTTAAAGTCGGCTCCTACACCCAGTTTCACATAGCTCTTTTTTTGTCACCCAAGTTTGAGCTCAGAAGAAATCTCCTCCAGGTAGGCCTCCTTGACCACCCATCTAATGGAGCCACCCCAGTGCCTCTCTATCATTTTGCCCTGCTTTACTTTTGTTTTTAGCCCTTATCACTATTTGAAATTAATGTATAGATTTACTTTCACTGATATATTTTCCTTCTTTTTCAACCTCCCCCAGAAGGCTGGCTTCATGACGGCAGGGACCCTGTCTGTTTTGCTCTTCACTGCCCCCTCAGCATGTAACATGGTGTGAGGCAAAAATAGATGTTCAGGAAATATGTGTTGAATGGATGGATGGATTTGAGCCTGGGATCTTCAAGAAGCAACTTCAGCATAACTTAAGGAAGAAGCTGGTAATGGGCAGAGTTTCCTGGGAATGGAAGACACTGCCAGTGAGAGGGTGAACCCCTCATCAGGGAAGGGATGTAAGCCCAGGCTTGGGGATGGCTGAAAGGGGACACAAACTCTAGTGAGAATGGATGTGATCACCTCCAAGGCCTGGCTGAGGCAGGTGATTGGCTTAAGGTCACTCATCTCCATCCTGGTGGAGCCAGGACTCCCCTCAGATTGGAAAACAGCCCTTTGCAGGCAGATACTGGGATGTGTGTGGGTCGTGGAGTCAGCCCGGTCCGGACACAGTTCTTTCTCTCTTCTCCCTGGTCCTGTGATCTTGGGAACGTGGCTTGTCTCTGTGTTTGCAGTACTTCTCCCCCAAACCACAGTGATGAGGACATCTCTCAGGCCCTGGATTCTAGGGGGCAGGCTTGAGCCTGCTAGTAAAATGCCTGATACACAGCAGGCTGCTCCTGACCAGGGCTAAAAGCCTGGCTTTGTTCTACCTGGCAGCGGAACCTGGGCCAGCTGCTTGAAGACTTGGGCCTCAGTTTCCTTGTCTGTGAGATGAAGGTCTAACCACACTGGCCTTGCCGGGTCACGTCAAGTCTTGGGCTTGGAGTATAACGCGTGTCAGTGAACCCCTGGCCCTGCCTCCCAGGCGTGAAGTGCTATGTGTGAGGGCCTGGGGACACACAGGCTCCGGGCCAGGGCTCCTGGGATGCCCTGAGCCCCTGGCTGCCTGGAAGATTTCCTGGGGGGAAAGCCTCAGGGTTTCTGTGCAGCCGTGAAGGGTCCTGGGCAGGATATACCTGAGGGCTCAGTCAGAAGCGAAGTGCTTGGCATCTTCCCAGAAAGCGGTGGAGGGAGTTCAAGGGCGATGTGACTTGCCCAGAAGGAGGGTGTCGCAAACTACTTTAATTAACGGAAGCTTGGGCGGGGAGAACTCTGTCTCCGTCTGACCGTTCCAACAACAGCTCTGCCGTCGCCAGCAGCCTTCAGCCCCTCTCTGAGCCTCCGCTTCTCATCTATTACACTGGGATGAGGATAACAGCTGCCCCTTGCTGTAGTACTGTGAGCTCCTCCTTTCCACAGCTGGTCACTGCACACCTGCAGTGTGTGGGGACACTGCAGTGACCAGAGCAAAGTCACAGCCCCCCTGCGGCTTGATTCTACTGAGTCCACAGAATCGTGAGCTTCAAGGGATTAGCACATAGTAGGTGCTCTAACAATGGCACTTGCTGTTTTGCTCCTGGAGCCGCCTAACCGGTGTGAATTCACCCTTTGATATTCAAGAGTGATGGCGGCTTAGATAGAGCAGGTGAGCTCCCACCCTCCCTCGAGGTTTCCTTCTTTGTAAACTGCAACTTCAGGGCCTGACCCTGAGGGAGGCTCCCACCTCCCTCCAAGCTCAAGGGCAATTCCTTACTGCCCTAAAGCACCACCTCCAGCCGGCCTGATGCTGGGCCAGAAAGAACTCAGCCCCTGCCTCGGAGCAGCTTGATTCTGCTGGAGACGCAGGTGGGGTTTCCGCCGCTGGCAGAGATGGGGTCCCAGGGGGCAGTGTCAGGGAGAGCCTCCCCTCCCTGTTTCAGAAGTAGGCCTTGAGGGGTAGGAATGAGTCAGGTGGAGAAGGCAGGGAAGGGCATTCCAAGCTGAGGGAACAGCCTTTGCAAAGAAAGGTTCAGGGAGGAGAGCGGAGGTTGGGAGTGGCTGGACTGGGGAGAGACTGGGGAGGTTCTCCTCTGAGTGAGCCTCGGCAGCGTTTGAGCTTGGCCAGCCGTGTTCTGGAAGGCGCTCTGGCTGCTGTGGAGGAACTGGGGGCAGGAAGCACGGGGAGGGGGAGGGGGAGCAGACGAGGTCCCGGAAGTGCCCAGGGCTCTGTAGAGTGACCAGCTCACGTCCAGCCGCCATGCCAGGGCTGGCCACCAGAGGGCACTGTGGGCGCAAGCTGAGGGGGCCCTTGCGGAGTCAGGGCCGTGTGCGTGTGTGTGTGTGTGTGTGTGTGTGTGCGCGTGTTTGTGGTATCTGTGCACGTGCCTGAGCCTGTGTGGCCGCTCCGCGGGTAGGTGCATGCTTGTGCACCCCCCCGTGCTCACAAGCGTGTGCATGTGTCTGGGGTGTGTGAACTTGGGTGTGAGCTGGGGGGGTGGGCGGCGAGGGCGTGAGTGAGCACGTGCAGGGGTGAATAGAGGTGAGCGCAGGGCCCTCCTCATACCCCGCTGCTCCCGCCTGTTCCTACCCCACCAGCCATCCACCTCAAGGCCTTTGCACACGCTGTTTCCTCCCCCTGGAATGCTCTTCCCCACACCCTCATGACACCTCCCTCACCTGCTCAGGTCTTTGCTTACATGTCACCTGCCGGTGAGGCTTGTCCTCCCTCTTTAAAATTACAGCCCCACCCTCAGACGCACGCCAGTCCCCTTCCCTCCTTTCCCGGTAGCAGATCCTCCGGAGACTATAATTTAATTTGGGCATTTCGCTTGTGTGTTTCGTCCACCAGTCACCTCCCAGAGGGCAGGGCCTTGTGTCTGTCTCTTCAACGTCGTGCCCTCGGCGCCAGGCACACAGTCAGTGCTCACTACGGAGCTGTTGAGTTAATGAAGGGACGAGCTCCCGCCATCCCGGGCGCAGACATCCTCTCTCCAGCCCTTGGTAACCCCAGGCCCCGCCCACCTCAGCTCACACCCAGATCCTGATCTGACCACACCCCTTTCCCTGAGTCCACGGAGAAGGGTGTTGGGGACCTATCTTCTAGGAGTCAGGGCAAGAAGCAGCCTGTTACAGGGACCCTGTCCAATATCCCTTCTGGTTTCTGAGTGGTCATGGAGCTGCAACCAGCGAGGAAGGGACGACGGAGCCCTGCCTCCCCGCTGGGCCCTCACACGGGGCCCCTTGCACAGCACCAACCCTCTACAGGGAGGCTGTTTCTCGCTTCTCTGCCTCACGAGCTCACAAGCTCCTACTGGTCCTTAAAGGTCCAGTCTCAAAGTCACCTCCTCTGAGGAGCCTTCCCGACCTCACCTAGGTGGAGCCTGGCACCGTCCTGGGTCTCTTGCTCATGCATCTATTTATAGCAGCCCACATGGAGTTTTGTGATTCTTGGGCTGTCTGTCAGGCTCCCTGACTAACCGTCACCTCCTCCAACGGCAGGGCCTCGTCTGAGTCATAGGAGCAGGCCAGCATGGGACTAGAGTTGCTCCCAATGTCTGTGGCATGCTTTCTGTCTGTCCTTTGCTCATTCCTCAAACATTTTTCCTGGCCTACTATGTGCCAGGCCCTGGGCTGTGCATCAGGAGTGCCCCGCAGGGAGCGAGTTGGCCAGATTCCCGCCCAGGAGGCGCTGACGGTCCAGATTAAGAGTCAGATTAAAAGCAGAGGAAATAGGAAAGGCATTGGTGGCATGAATGCTGTGCAGAGAATTACAACTGATTTGGGGGTATGGCCGGAAAGCCTCTTAGGGGAGTTCATTTAAGAGGAGGTCTGCAGGATGAAAGGGACCAGCCCCAGCAGTCACGGTGGGAGGGTGGGGGAGAAAGATGTTTCAGGCAGAGGGAACAGCAGAGGCACAGACCGTGAGGCAGGACCGGTATTGGCGTGTACAAGGGGCAGCACTGAGAACCCTTGCATATGGCGTGGAGCGGAGGGGGTGACAGGGAGCACGAGGGGAGCAGGAGTCCAAGTGGTTGGCAGGGCCTGAACCCAGAAAACCCACCAGACCAGGCCTGCAGTCCCACTAGGGAGGTATCTGCTGCTGGGGCCCATTTTGCAGATAGATAAGCAGCAGGACCCATTTGGGACCGAGCGCCCTGGGCCACTCCAGACACCCAGGTGTTGTGAGGCCGGGTCAGCTTCCTGTAGGAATTTTAAAAACATTTGCTGGGCACCTAGTGAGTGCCAGGACCTAAGCCAGGAACTTCCAAGCTTGCACTTGTGAACCGACTTCGGAGAGGCTGGCCTGTCCCCGTGGCACAGGTACGTCAACAGGCACGGAGTGGCTCAGGATGTCTCTGAGTGGCAGGGTTGGCATTTGAACCTGTAACCTGATGAGTCCATAGCTCATGCCTTTCCTCCCACTGCCTGGGGACGCAGGAGGAAATAATGACAATTAGCAGGCCTCCCCTCATCTCATCTGGCCCTCCCTATCACTGTGTGGGTAGGCCCTGCTGTCACCCCATCTTACAAGCGGGAGGGCACCTTACAAGAAGGTGGTGGAATCTGCTTCCCTCGTGTGAGGCTCCTGGCAGGTCACACACTCACGCCCGCGTGAAGCGAGGGACTGACCCCATGACCTTTGCCAGGCTGTCCATCCTAGTGACCTGGTCCCACTGCCAGATTGGTCAGTGGCTCCCGAAATCCTCCAAGGCTCCACGCGGGAGCAGAAGGGAGGGCTGGCCCGTCCGGACTGAATAGTCAACAAACACCTCCTGAGTGTCCGCGGTAGCCCAGGTCCCTTTCCACCAGCTGCGACCGGAGGCGCGGACGCGAAAACAAGCTCCGGGGTGACCTGAGTTGCCCAGGTCAGCCCCGCTAGGAAGTAGTCGAAGCGGGATCTGACCCTGGCCCCACCCGGGGGGTGCACTTTGACCCCCGCAGCACCCGCCTTCCCGCTCCCCGGGGCCGCAGCTGGGCGGTCCAGGGGTACCCAGGGTTTCTGCGCACAGGAGCCAGCGCGCGTGAGGCGGGGCCCGGGAGTGGGCGGGGCTTGCGTCCGGACAGGCAGCGGGAGGGACCCGCCGGGGCCTGGGGGGCGGGGCCTGACGGGTTTCCCGGTGGTGGGCGGGCTTGACAGGCGGTGGGAGGAGCCGTACCCCGGGCCAATGGAGGGCGAGGCTTGAGCTTGACGGGCAGGCCCCGGCCGGCGATTGATAGGCAGGGGCCGGGCACGGAGACCGGCGGGCCAATGGGTGCGCGGGGCGGGGCCTGCGTCGGCGCCGTCCGGCCGGAGCCCCCGCCGCGCTGCCCAGTCTGGCCCCGCCGCCGCCCGCCGCGGACGCGTACCGGCCGACGCCCTGCTAGCCGCCCGGGCCGCCCGCCCGCAGCCATGAGCGTGCTCCGCCCGGGCCGAGCTCGCCGCCCCCTGGACTAGTCCCGTCGCCGCCCCGACCCGCCTGCACCATGGAATCTCCTGCCGCGAGCCAGCCCGCCGGTGTGCCCGCATCCAAAGGTAGGAACGCCCGGGCTGCGGACCCGACCTCTGCGCGGTCCCCCGGCCCGCACCCGGGCAGCTCCCCTGCCCGGAACGCCTCCCTTAGGTCCCGGGCCCAGCCGGACCCCAGTTTAGGCTTTGGGGCTGCACCCAGGCCCGAAGTCGGGAGAGGGTCTCGTTCTGATCACCCCGTTCCAGGTCAGGAACCTTGCTTGGACCTCCCACTTTGGGCCTTAACTGCACCTTGGACAGGAACTCTCCCAGTCTGGGTCTCTCAGCTGGACCCAGGTGGGATTCACTCTGATCTTGCACCCAGCCCCCTTCCACTCCCGGGTCCCAGGGCTGTATCCAGTCTGGGCCCCCAGTGGTGCTCCCCTGCTGCGGATCTCTCTGTAAACGCCCCCTCCCGTGTGGCTGCCCTGGCCACGGTCCAGCTCAGAGCTCCCCGTCCTCTCCCCCAAGGCTCTCCACCCTCCTAGGTCGCACATTGCCCCATCCCTGGCGGCCTGCACCCCGTCCTGCAGCTCTGTCTGCAGCCCTGTCTTCCGGGGAGCCTCTCTTGGCCTCCCACCCCACCCTACTGCATGGCCTCTCCATCGGCTCCCTCATCTGGACTTGCAAGCTTCTCTGTGCACGGGGGCGGGCGGGGGGGCGGTGCTCACCTCTGACGCTGCCTGTGGGTCCTGGGCTGGCTGCCCGGTGGGTGCTGGCCGTGCGATGGGCTTGCTCTTGTTTTCTCCAGGCAGCCGGCCTTCCTGGAAATGTCTGTGAGGTGGCGGCTGCGGCAGCAGGCTTTGTCATGCAGAGGGGGAGGATGAGACTTGGAGGGCGAAAGGGGGATTTTTTTTGGCAGGAAGAGGAAAGGATGTTTTTGGCATGTCGGAGTCTCAGCGGGCTGGGCTGTGTGAGAGAGTTCCAAACCGGACGCAGCCGTAATGAATGGGCTGCCCGCGGCTCCCTAACTTGCTGTCTCTGGGCCTCGGTTCCTTTATCACACCTACCTTCCGTGGACTCCTGGCGTAGGATGTGAGACAGTGAATACTAAAGCGCTCTAGGCAAGTGTGGGTGCTGAGATGAAGAGCTCAGAGCTGCTGGGGAAGGGGTACTTGCTGCGTTTTATTACTGTTACCATTCTTCTTGCTGGAAAGGCCTCAGCCATGTGGGATCCAGGCCTTGCCTCTGTTGGGCTGTAGCTGCAGAGTGAGGGGGAGAAAGGTAGCAGCTTGCACTTAGGGGGCCCCTAATCAGGGGTTGTCTCTGCCTCTTTTTCTCTGCGGTTGGGGGAGCCCAGGCAGCTGGAGGGCTTGTGGGGTCCCGGGGAGGGTGTGGGTCCTTCGCTGCCCCTGCTCCTGGCGGCTGCTGTGGCTGGGGCCAGAGCCCAGCCAGCCTGGTGGGCAGGGTAATTACGTCTTACATAAGTGGGAGGCCGGATCCCTGACCGTTGCCCAACCACTGTGAGTAACCCAGGAGGCACTCGAGGGGGAAGACAGCTGGGGAGGGACTTGGACTGCGCAGACCTCATGGAGCTTGGGAACCGGGAAATCAGACACTTCTTTTCCCCAGATCCAGGTGTAGGCCTGGCCTGGCCAGTGCTGTGAGACCTCGGGCAGGTCCATCAACCTCTCTGGGCCACAGTGTTTTCATGGGTGGAAAGAAGAGCTTGGAAGCAGTGTTTGTTTTTGAAGGCCCTTCAGCTCTTCCAGGCAGGGAATGCCTCATCAAAATAAAAATTAAAGTTGCAGGGTTGGGAAGGGAGAAGGGTCATGGGTGTGAAGGAATAAAGCACTTTGGGGAAGCACTCAAATGCTGTGTGACCTGAGTCCCAGCATTGCCTTCTCTGAGCCTCTCTGCAGAGAGAGGACCGGGATGCATTTCCAGTCTGTGGGTCCAGGTAACAGATGATATCGGGTGGGGACGCTGTCATCCTCTTTGGGGTCTGTGGCAGCATGTGGTGGGGAAGCCATAATGACCTCTTGCCAAAAATCCCAAGAGCTCCCACTTACCAAGGTTTTTCCGTGTGCCGTGCGCTAGCCCATTTATTGCTCACAGCCCCATTCGCAGACGAGGAAGCTGAGGCTCAGAGGTGTTCATTGCCTTGCTTGAGGTCACACAGCTGTGACAGATGGAGCTGCTGTTCTAGGGCTCAGTGCTCCTCTGTGTCCCATTTCTGTGATGGGTGCTTGGGCTGAGCTGGTGGGATGCTCCCTCTCCCCCGTCACACCTCTGTTCTGAGGCATCTCCTCTAGCCCATGCCTGACCTGGAGGACGGACTGAGCAGAGGTGATGTCTCCTGTGTGCAGAGCCCTTTATAGCTGGCACATTTCATGCTCTCTGCGGTCCGACCCATTTGGCAGGTGACAAAACTGAGGTCAGATGGGAGGAGTGGCTTGACCCAGCCCTCCGTGTCCTGGGCACAGGCCACAGTTTGTCCTTCTCGCCACCTTCTCGAGGAATTTGGACCAAGCAGGATGTGGTTGGTGCTTGACCTTAGGGAGCTTTACCTCTAAGCTTCCTGCCCTGCAGGGGTGCCCTGCCCCGTCCTCCGTGCCACAGCCCTTGGGAGTTTTCCGGGAGTGCGCGAGGCCCCAGGCCCTACAGCCCTGCTGTTTTCCCCACTTCCTCGCCCACATGCCATCTCTGCCTGGGATCAGAGGCCGAGGGCAGCCGCGGCCAGAGGGCAGGGGCACGTTTGGTCGGCACAGTCTGGGTCTGCTGCCTCTGGCCACGTTTGTCCTTGGGGTGCCCCCACTGCACTGTGAGTGCTGCCCCCGTGGGCACTTCCTGGTTGATCCTCAAGTGGCTCCCGGATGCCTGACGGTGACACTGAGGCTGCAGGAGCACCGCGTCCCGGCCCTTCCTGCTGTGCAGCTGCCCTCCCCTGACCTGTCCTGTCCTGTCCCGGCTCTCGGAAAGATTGGAAGGTGGCACTTGGGGACTTCCCCCACCCCTGGCGTGACGCACAGGAAACTATCCACCAACCTGTGGCTCAGGGCCTGAAGGGAGCAAAGTTCTCAGTCGCTTGTGTGGGGAGAGGGCCGGGGCAGCGGAAGGCTTCCGGCGTGAGTCAGCGGGCACTGGGCGCTGACTCACCCGTGGGGCACGCCAGCCGGCTGGCTGCAGCTTAAAGGGCCAGTGCCTGGCCGCTGGTGGGTGGGAGGGGGCTGGGAGTCCCCACCTCTCGGGCAGCCTGTGGCCCGGAGCTGGGCACGGAGGTGGCCCCCCTCCTGGACCTGGGATAGAGCCGGGAGCCCCCTCCTGGCCCTGCGCCCACCCCCCCGGAACTTCCTCTCTTAGGCAAGGGCCCTGCTTCCTCTGTCCAGGGAGCAGCGGCCGTTTCCCGCCCTTGGCCCAGGGCCTCCTCCGGCTCCGATGTGCTCCCGGGGGCCGCGGGTGGCCGAGGAGCAGAGGTGGTGCGGGGTCCCCTGGGCTCTTGGGAGACAGGGCTGTGCAGAGGTGAAGACTCTGGCGTCAGATGCCAGCTCAGCCCCTTCGCTGTGACATTGGACGTCCGCTGCCTGCTGTAAATGCTTTCAGTTCCCTGGCACCGCCCGGCTCTCGGATGTGAGGCCTCGGTTTCTTCAACTGCAAAATGGGAGTGGGAACCCTGCGTGCCGTCTTGCCGGCAGCCGCGAGGACAGGTGTAGACAGCCTCATTCCACTCTTGCTAAGTGTCGGGTCCTGGGAACAGCGAGACTGCCCTCTGCCCACAGAGAACCTCAGCGAGACAGGAAGTAGGGCAGAGCCTGGGCTCGGGGGTTCGAATTCTCAGTTGCTCCACTGCTTCCCAGCTTCCTCACGTGCCCTCTCTGACCCTCAGTCTCCTCTTCTGTAAAGTGGGAGAAAACAGCCCCCCACGGGGTGGTGGTAAAGGTGGGAGATGGTGTTTGTCAAACAAATGTCATCTGTTGTTATTTTCTCATTGTTATGGTGGTTCAGTTGTTCGTTGCTGGATGAATGACCAGCATGGGGACCTCTGGTGATGGACTTGAAGCTCTGTGACACGACTCTGGCTGCAGGGCCCTGTGATGGCAGCTAGCATATACCAGGTTCTTTCCCCACTGCTCTCCGGGCTGGAGCTGGGAGCCTCATTGCCCCTTGGGCCTTTCTGGGGAGGGCTTGCGGGGAACGGAGAGGACGGCGGGCCTGCCTCGGCCCGCACATCGGCGGCCCCTGCAGCATGGGGGCGTGCGGGGTCGAGGGTTGGGAGGGTGGGAGCCTCCTAGGCCAGCCCCTCAGTGGGTGGAGCTCCGTCAGGGCCAGGCAGGGCACCTGCTGCAGGAGTGCAGGGGTAGGTGGAGAGCGCCCTAACTGCGGAGCGGAAGGAGGCCGCGGGGGAAGTGGTTCTGAGGGTCCAGCTCCAAGGCCTCCGTGTCGGTGGGCGGCAGGGCTGAGCTGAGTGGGGAGCAGCTGGGTGGGGCCTAGGCCGCTGTGGGGAGCATCGTCAGCGTCTTGGGAGGGGACACTGTTGGGTCCCAGAAGAAGAACGCCACGCAGGGCCCTGTCCCAGCTGGGTGCGGCGACGGGGCGGGCCTCCCTGAGCTCAGCTTCCCACGCTGGGGCTCATCGCCCTCCCGGGACTGGCCGGGCCTCTCGGTGTGGCCCCTGTGGTCAGGCCTGCTTCCCCAGCAGTGGCCGTGGAAACCCCCCGAAGCTTCGTGTAAAGGGCGTGAAGAGCAGGCAGGGCTGGGAGGCAGCCCCTCTGCAGCTCAGACACCACGCTTGGGCCCACGTTCCACCCCAGAGGGGGTCGCCAGGCTCACCCTGACAGGGCTTCCCCCTGCCCCCTCCCCCCAGTCCTGGGCACAGGTCCCTGTCACCTTCCCCCTGTCCTGAGGTCCTCTCTGGGGTGTCCTTGCAGGCTGAGCTGGCATCCAGGGGCTGCCCTGGCTTCTCTGGGAGGCGTGTCCAGTCGCCTCTCTCCCCCGGTGCTCGCCCTGGGCCGCTCTGCACTGGCCCTTCTGCCCTGTCAGGGCAGACACCGGAAGGATATATGGAATGTACCTCTACGTTTTAAAGAATAAAGAAAAGTGAATTCTGTATACCCAACACCCAGCTAAAGAAATCTCACCATACTGTGCGCCTGCAGCCCTTCAGCGTTGCCTCTCCCTGACAACTGTCCTGATGTGTGTGCTCGTCATTTCTATATTATTGTTTTCCTTTTTTTTTGCGGTACGCGGGCCTCTCACTGGTGTGGCTTCTCCCGCTGCGGAGCACAGGCTCTGGACGCACAGGCTCAGCGGCCATGGCTCACGGGCCCAGCCGCTCCGTGGCACGTGGGATCTTCCCGGACCGGGGCACGAACCCGCGTCCCCTGCATCGGCAGGCAGACTCTCAACCACTGCGCCACCAGGGAAGCCCTGTGTTATTGTTTTAAATCAAGCCCTAATGTACGTGTGGTGTTGTTAAGCTCACTGGCCTGCAGGAACCCTGGGCCGGTGTCCACGCCATGGTCCGTGGGACCAGCATTGGTGTGTAGCGGTGTTGGGGGAGCGGCTAGAGCTGGCTGGCGATGAGGCGCTGCACTGCGGGGGTGATGCCGGGACCTGCGTGGAGGATTCGGCGTGTTAACACGTGGCAGCACTAAGTGTGGGGCCTCAGGGTTAGCGTGTCTGAGTGCCTGCAGCTGTTACTCCTGTTGCTTCAAGTGGACACTCAGCCCAAGCGGTGCAGTGCTTGCACTGCGCAGCTATACCACAGCCATGAGTTGCCTCGTCTGCGTCACTGTGCAGCTTTGAGGGTTTGTCTTAAGGTTTGCACGAGCCAGTGGGCACGAAGGGACAAGTGAAGGGCCTCGGATGCCCGCGGAGGTGTTTGGGTGCCACCAGGAAGTAAACGGGGCCGAGGGGCATTGCTGTGCCTCCGCAAGTCGCTGCTTCCTCGGTGTTGGCGGCCAGCGGCTGCTGAGGCCTGGATGGGAGGCCGCCCGAGACCGCTCGGCGCGGGGGCTGGGGAATGTTTCTTCTGCGCACCTGGGTCTGGGCCTCTGGCCCACCTCATCCCCTCTCACTCCAGCCCAGCTCGTCCCGTCCCGAGTTGCCCTGCGCAGACCGGATAGCAGACCACTTCCAGCCCGAGCTCCCTGTGTGGATTCCCCCGCTGCAGAGCTCTCCAGGTTGCCTCCTCTTCCCTGTCAGCCTCAGCTCAGATCTCACCTCTGCAGGGTCCCCTGCTTCCCTTTTCTTCAGAGTGCTTAGCACTGTGGAAATCGGCGTAAACGGTGTGCACCCGGACTTTGTTAGTTGGCTCTGTCTGTGGCCCTGTCTCTTCCCAGCCCCGGGCGTCTAGGGCCGGATCGTTCTGGCTTGTGGGGCAGCACCTCTGGCCTCTACCCACCAGATACCAGTGGCATCCCAAGTTGTGACGGCAGAATGTCTTCAGGCTTTGCCATGTGGCTGTGGTTAGAGCGTGATCCTGGGAGGGCAGGGCCCTGTCTGCTCACTGCTGAAGGGATGGATGCTGTGAGCTGCGTGGGCTCGGGACCCTCCCCACGGGCTCTGCAGATGAGAAGGGCCCTGGAGGTGGGGGGGACGAGGGATGCCGAAGGCCTCTGAGGCCAGGGCCTGGCCCGGGGCCCACTGTGCCGCTGTGGGGGCACAGGGCAGGGCTGCTGGGTTGAGCGGCCCCCCGCCCAGCCTGTCACTCCCCTGTGGGCTCGGTGCTAAGGGCACTGTGGCGGGTGCGGGCCTGGCCCGTGGAGGCTCCCAGGAAACGGAGAGCCCTCCCCTCTGCGGGACCTTGGGGAAAGGCCATTGCAGAGCTGGGGAGCCGGTGTGAACATGAGGGGACGTCCCTGCTGTGCCTGCCTCTCCCCCCGCAGAGCGGTAACGGGGGGATCACGATATCAGGGGGTGGGGGTGGGCCTTGGCTTAGCTTGGTGATAGACATTAACTGTGCAGGTCAATCTGCTGCCCCCCTGAAAGCCTCCCCCTCTCGGGGCCTCAGTTTGCCCACCTGAGCAGTGGGAGCGGGTTGGCCTGGTTGATCTCTCTCTGTGGGACTCCCACAGGATAGAGGTGGCCAGCTGGGGGCAGGACCAGGCGGGGGCGGGGGCGTCCTTGGACATCTGGCCTCTGACACCTCCGTGGTGGCATGCGCTTCCTTACCTGATGGGCACGGACCCGGGGGACCCAGGACGTCTCCAGCAGGATTGGAAAGCACGAGAGGCACCCCAAATATCCAAAAGTAGGAGGCGGGAATAACAAAGTGGGAGCCGGTGTTGCTTTCGTCGGGGAGGCCACGGATGAGACAGAACGTGGCGGGGTGTGGGGCTCCCGTGTGAGCGAGGCCCGGCAGGGCCCATGGTGCGGGGCTGTCTGCCCTGCCCCCCGCCGCGGCCGCAGCCTGAGAGCCGGGCACGGCCGGGTTGTTGGAATCTCCCCAGGCCCCGCTCAGGGTCTGCTCCCCACCAGAGGCTCACTGTGACCTCGCCTGGTGCCTCCTCTCCGACCCTCTTGGTGCAGCAGACCTGTGAAGACGCTTCCGGGGCTGCTGAGGGTGTTGACAGAGCGGCCGTCTGGGCTGCGGGCCCCGTGTTAGCTTGGGTCCCACGCGTTTCCAGGTGGCTCAGTCTAATCTTCCTCGCGCCAGGACCACTAAGGCAGGGGACTGGACCGCGCGGGATGCGCTGATACCCGTGCGAGGTCGGTCCGTTGTCCCCACGTCACAGTTGAGGCCCAGAGAGGTGAAGTCGTTTGCCTGAGGGCACCCAGGTAGGAAGTGGCAGCTTTGCGGTTCGAGCCCAGGCCGCCTGGCTCCAGAGTCAGTGCTGCCTCTGAAAGGTAACTACAGGGCTGTGACTTGTGTGGAGCCGGCTGGACACGGGAGAGCCAGTTAACAAGGGCGCTTCGCTGCACGACCAGGAGGGCCTCTCTGAACAGGCAGAAGCTGAGGCTCACGCATCAGCTGGGACAGAGTCGCAGGGGAGAGCATTCTGGGCAGAGGGAACAGAACCAGCAAAGGCCCTGAGCTGGGAACAGCGGTGGCTCATTCAGGTCATGGCTGGAGTCCTCGTTGCCTCCTGTGGCTCCCCTGGAAGGCCGGAGCGGACGAGGACACAGGCACCCGGTACTGTGCCCTCCTGCACCGGGAGCTGGCGGGCTCGTCGTGCTTTGCTGGTGGCAGCCCACAAAGTCTGTTTGTCATGGTGACAGTCGCCACAGTGGCCTGCACCTGGGCAGCCCTGGCCCGGAGCAGACGGTGGGAGGGGCCGGTGTCCTGTTTCTGGCCGCCCCGCAGACCCAGTTGTGTCACTCTAGACGTAGGCCTGGGAACCCTGACAGGCAGGGCCTCGCCCTCTTCCCCTCCCCGCCACCAACACTGCAGCCACAGGCAGGGAGACTGAAGCTTGTCAGGGGGACGTTCCCAAAGCCCAGGGCGGGCCGTGGGTGTGCAGGCTGAGCCCAAGAAAGGTGGAAAGGGGGCTGAGAGCAGAGAAGGCGCAGGAGGGCCTGCGGCTGTGAGCCCCGGACACCCCCACGTGGACTGTTACCTTTTAACTTAAAATGTTTTATTTTCTGGCTACAAAATAGCATCAAGTCAAGAATAAAAGCCACTCACATTTCTCACTACTTAGCACGGATTTTTTCACCTCTGCAGAGGTCCTGATGATAACTGTGGTGTCCACCTGTGGGCCATTAGAGGGCCGCCTACTGTGTGCCAGACCCTCGGCCTTGCCTTTTAGGGCGGCAGGTGCACCTCTGAGCAAGTGAGAAGCAGAGGTGCGGGCAGGAGGGCGCTGTGCTGGGCTCCAGCCGGGCTGCAGAGCTGGGCTTCCTTTGGCCTGGCCTGTGGCCTCCACACGCCGTGGACCCCTGCGCCACCTTGGGGCCTGGTGGTGACTTAGTCTGATCTGGGGCAGCACAGAAGTGGCCTCAGGAACTGAAGCCCCGGCTTTTCTGTTTTCCTCTTGGCGTGTGGAATGTGCTGGCTTCCCTTGGGGGGGGCGTGACAGGCCTGTCCCTTCCTCCCTGCAGGAGGGGCACTGTGAGCCGCTGGCCTGGCCTGTTGGGGTCTCCAGGTGTGACTCCTGGCCAGACCCTTGACTAATGTGCAGTGACTCCACCTCCGAGCCTCGGTTTCCCCAAGTAAAATGAGGCTAAGAGCTCCTCCTCCAGGGTCGTCGGGGCGTCTGGAGGAGGTGGGAAGGGCCCGTGTGTGAGTGGCAGGTTGCTGCTTCATGGGCGAAAGGACTTTGGAGGGAGGCCCCCCACCCTGGCCCCTGACAACCAGCCACCTTGCCTCGTCTGTAAAATGGGATGAAATCTCTCCACACACAAGGTCACGATTGGGCAGCTGGCACAGCCCCGTGCTGGGGGCAGGCAGTGGCGCCGGTCAGGTCCTGGACAGGCCCCTGGGGGTTCAGAGGTGGTGAAGTAGCTCGATGCAGGCTGAGCGCTGTTCTAAGTGCCTTATCTGATAACTCTACAGGGAGGTGCTGGTTTTTGTGTGTGTGTTTTTTTTTAATTTGGTTGTGCTGGGTCTTACTTGCGGCAGGCGGGCTCCTTAGTTGTGGCACGCAGGCTGCTTAGTTGTGGCATGCGAACTCTTAGTTGTGACATGAATGTGGGATCTAGTTCCCTGACCAGGGATTGAACCCGGGCCCCCTGCATTGGGAGCGTGGGGTCTTAACCACTGTGCCAGCAGGGAATTCCCAGGAGGTGCTGGTTTTGTCCCCATTGTATGGATGAAGATACTGAGGCTCAGAGAGGTGTGGGCACTTGCCCAAGATCGCCCAGCCTGTAAGGGGCAAAGGTGGGATTTGAACTTGTGGCAGAGAGAGCCCATGCTTTTGGCAGCAGGGTTGCACGAGAGCTGAGCCTGGTGTGGAGTGAGCAGGGGCCCCAGCTCTGGGGCTGTGGGCTGTGCCATCAGAGCACTGACTCGGCCGCAGGCCCGGGGCCGCCTGGGTCAGGGCCTTTGGCCAGGATTGAGGCTCTCCTGCCGGCCGCCAGGGCACAGACGGATGCACCTCAAGCCTGGCATCTGGGGGCCCCTGGGGGCGTTTCTATGGAGAGGCTGCAAGTGTCTGCCTACGTCACCCACCGTGGGGTAGATGCTGGGACCCCAGCCCCACCGGACTTTTCCTGGTGGTTCACCCAGCTCTCAGGACAGCTGGGCGCGGGCCTCGTCTTCCCAGGGGCACTGATAACCCCTCCTATCATGGACAGTGGTGGCGGCCCCACCCCTGCTGCTGGGCCGGGAGCGCGTGGGCCTGTCTGGATTCACAGATGAGGCGCTGAGGCTGCACAGCAGGGTGTGCTGGAGGCTTGATCCAAACCCGGTTCAGAGGTAACTTCAGGAGGGTGTGCACAGGGTCTCCTGGTGCCCTGTGCACACCTGCGGCACCAGGCACGGGGCCTTGGGTGGGAGGCGGAAGGACGTGCCTGCAGGAGAGGCACATGGGCACCGTTTCTGCTCTGGGTGGTTTCGGGAAGTCCTGGTCGAGTCCCAGGTCTGCCCAGTGCTCTCGATGCCGATTCTTCTTTAGCACCGACCATGTGCCGGGCACCGGGTTGCACTCTTAGCTGGCCAGAGAGTCCTGGAGAGGCGACACTTCTTGTCAGTCCCTGGCGGTGAGGGGTGAGGGAGGCGTTGCCTTGGGACTCAGGCCCACCCCGCACCCTGGGGGGTGGGAGTGGGCTTCCTGGGGCTGTGTGGTGAGAATGTGCACAGGCTCCGGCCTCCAGGGTGAGTGGGCCCAGCCAGAGCTGGCCCTGCCCGCACCTTGGGTGGTCTTCCTCCCCTGGGACGTGGACCCCGCCAGGCCCCTCTCACCTCCCACCCTGTTGGCTAGAGCTGGGGGTGGGGCTCCTCACAGATGGGGATACTGAGGCCCAGGGGCACTGCAGTGTGCCCGGGGCAGTGGGCCAGGGTGAGATGAGACCATGGGTCCGTCCTCCAGGCCTGGATATGCCCTGCTTTGGCCCCTGCAGGCCTGCTGGGCTTACTTCCCGCTTCCCCAGGAAGGTGGACCCCCAGGAACCTCCCCTGCTCCCAGACCGGCGTGAGCCTGGGCGGGGATGCCGACAGCATCAGGGGTAGCTGTGGGTACAGGCACCTCAGCCTCGCCGCCTGTCCACGGGGAGGGCTGTGTGGAGGGCTGGGGAGCTGGCCCTGAGCACAGGCAGGCTTGGCGGCAGTGGGAGCTCGGCCAGTCCAGCGCCCTCACTCCACAGGGGACGTCGTGCCCTGCCCTGGCCAGCCCTGGCTGTGGAACCAGCAGACCCGGGTGCACATGCGGTCCTTTCCTGACTCACCTTCCTGCCCTTGGCCCTGGCCCCGTTTTCCAAGCTGAGCCGGTGCCCTGGAAGGTGGTATTTGTCCTCATACTTTGTCCAGCTGGGGCCCCTTCTGGGGAAGCTGAGGCTGAGAGGGGCGGGGCGCCTGCACACAGGGTCCCGGCCCACGGGCCTGGCTGTGGACACCCCAGGCCGGGTTGCATGTGATGCCTGCCGGCAGGGCCCCCAGCCTGCATCTGCGCTCCAGCACGACAGGTGGGGATGTCGAGGCTCAGAGGCGGGGTGGGCGGCAGAGCCGGGGCTCCGGCTTGGTGGGTGCCCCCCCCACCGAGGTTAGCACTGCAGGGGGGTGGGGTGGGTAGAGGCCCTGCTACCTTCCCAGGCTGCTGGACAAAGCCCCACACGCTGCGCGGCATCAACACCGCAACCTCCTGTCCCCCGTCTGGAGGCCGGAGCCCACCTAGGTGTCGCAGGGCTGGTCCTGCTGCGGCCGTGACGGGAGGAGCCTCCCCAGTCTCGCCCCCGGGACTGCAGACGGCCGTCTTCTCTGACGCGTGTCTGTCTCTGTGTCCAAATTTCCCCTTTTTAAAAGGGCACCTGTTATGTTGGATTAGGGCCTCACCTTAAAGACCTCATTTTAACCTGATCATCTTCTGTAACTCTCCAAAGAGGGTCATGCTTGGAGGTACTTGGGGTTAGGACTTCAGCTTTCAGGGGTTAGGACACAATTCAGGCCTTCGGGAAACCTGGGACATAGGACTCTGTGTGGGTGGGAGCGCGGGGGCCTGATGGGGGCCGTGGGGGCCAGTCTGTGACAGTACGTCTTCCTCAGAGGCGCCGTCTCTTCTCAGGTGGCTGTGGGGTGACTGTTCCAGGAGGACTAGCAGGGCTCAAGCCCTCCAACCCAGGCTGGGCACGTCCTCTGGGCTCCCGGAGGCCCCGGGGCCCCGTCACGGCGCCGACCACGCTGACCCTCGGCGTCTATGTCTGTGCCGGGACCCTGGGGCTCCTGCCTGTCCCGGGAGACGCTGACTGAGCAGTGGCTGAGCGGACGCTCCCTTCTCTCCCTCCCATTTAGGAAAGTCCAGGAGGAAGAAGGATTTACGAATCTCCTGCGTGTCCAAGCCGCCGGCGCCCAGCCCCACGTGAGTTGGCCTCGGGTTTCCCCCGGCGCCGCCCAACAGCCTCCTGAAGGGGCCACCGTGAGAGCCGGGCCCCTGCCTGGGCAGCACCTCCTCTGGGCAGCTGCGGGGGCCACGGGCCTCGCACGTCCGCTCAGGGCCCTGCTCTCCCGTTGAGGACGGAAGGCGAGGCCCTGGCCGCGTCCGCGTGCTGTACCGCATGCTGCCCCGCAGACGCCCCGTGGCTGGGGGTGGGGGCTCCCGGGCAGGATGTGCACCAGGCTGGGCTGCCCGCTCAGGAGGGCGTGGCTCCCCGGGCTCACGGCCCCGCTCCTCCCTGCAGGCCCCCCCGGAACCTGGACTCCCGGGCCTTCATCACCATCGGGGACAGGGTAGGTGTCGTCGGGCCCTGGGAGGTGGCTGCGGGTGGTGGACAGAGCTGGGCTGGGGCGGAGCGCTGGCTCCCCGCTGCTGACCAGTGGCCCGTCTGGGGCAGAGGTGGTGGCTGCCTCCTGGGGCCCTGGTGAGCCGGAGCCGGCGTGGAGCGCCCCGACCTCAGAGGAGTGGTGCTGAGCGCGCAGTTCCCTGGCCCTGCCCTCGGGGCCGGTGCCCGGGGACCTGCGTTTCACTCGCACTTCCTGATGGCTTGGGAGGCCCGGCTTGGGGACCGTGTGTGGACCACAGGACACGCCGAGGGTGTCCCGTTCGTCCCCTGCTCACTCCCTTTTATGGCTGCTCCCTGTGAGGTGAGGCCCTTCTGTTGTCCTCTCCGTGTCCCCGGTGCCTGAAACAGGGACTTGCGTGCAGTAGGTGCCGAACGAGTGGTTCAGTCTGTCCACCTGAGTGGGGCGGGGCGAGAGGGAAGGAGCATCTCTCAAGGGCCCCACGCTGCTGGGAGCACTTCCCAGGCTGGCCTGCTGACACCTCGCAGCAGCCCTTGGAAGGAGGTGCTGTGCCTGTTCTGTAGAAGGTGAGGGGAGGCTCAGAGAGGTTAAGTAAGTTGCCCCAGGGCACACAGCGGAAGTGGTTGGGGCAAGATTTGAGCACAGGTCTGACTGGCTGGCGGTCCTCTCTTTCTGCTGCCCCAGTGTCTCCACTGGTGCCTGACTTGGCCCCCGTGAACCCTCTCTCTTTTGTGTCCCCCAAGAACTTTGAGGTGGAGGCAGATGACCTGGTGACCATCTCGGAGCTGGGCCGAGGCGCCTACGGGGTAGTGGAGAAGGTGCGGCACGCCCAGAGCGGCACCATCATGGCCGTGAAGGTGAGCAGGGCCCCCGGCCTGGGGCTGTCAGGGCCGGGGGCACCGGGGGCCGCGCGCCTGCCTCCCAGCCCCTGACCGCAGCCCTTGCCCCGCAGCGCATCCGTGCCACCGTGAACTCGCAGGAGCAGAAGCGCCTGCTCATGGATTTGGACGTGAACATGCGCACGGTCGACTGCTTCTACACCGTCACATTCTACGGGGCCCTCTTCAGAGAGGTGGGCCCTTGGGGGGCGGGCCTGGGGGCTGGGGCTCAGCCAGGCCCAGGCCGTGGCAGGGGAGACACGCCAGCCTCACCACAGGCTGGGTCAGAGCTGGCAGGGGGCCCAGGGGCTTGGGGGTGCCCCAGGGGGTGCTGCACCCAGCCTTCTCAGAAGGCTGTCTCGGGTAGGGGCGGGCGGTGGGGGGCTGGCGGAGGAAGGGCCCGTCTGCCAGGCTCAGAGCTGGGACGAGCTATGGGGCGGCGGGGGGGGCGGGTATGGGGCTGAGGCAGGAGGGGTCTGCAGGGCTGGGGCATGGAGCTGAGCTGGCACAGGCAGGTCCCAGAAGCCCCCACTGGAGGGACACAGTCACTTCTCTCTGGAGCCTGCCGTGGAATTAGGGGTCAGATGGGGGAGCGCAGAGGTGACAGCAGCGGGGGGGGGCTGCCGTGTGGAGCCAGCAGAGTGGGCAAGCCTCGGGGGAAGGGGGAGGAGCTGGGAGGTTGGGGCATCCGCAAAGGCTGAGGGGTGTAGGTGTGTCGGGGGCGCTGGCCGGCTCCGGGGAGGTGGGCACGGGAGGAAGCCGGCCCAGGCAGTCCTGGGCGGGCATGGCTGAGTTCCCGATGTCCACGTGCAGGGAGACGTGTGGATCTGCATGGAGCTCATGGACACATCCCTGGACAAGTTCTACCGGAAGGTGCTGGACAAGGACATGACGATCCCAGAGGACATTCTCGGGGAAATCGCTGTATCTGTAAGTGGCTCAGGCCCTGCTGGGGTGGGGGTCCCGATGATGTTGTCTTGGGCAGAGTCGGGCTCCCAGTATGGCCCCCAGCTGTGGCCCTGAACCTGGGCGGCTGCCCCTCGAAGCCCATCTGCCGCCACCCTGGACCAGAGCCTCCCTGCTGAGGAGACTGGGGCTCCTGGAGCCGCGCAGCTTTGGCAGAGCCAGGCCCTCTGGGCCTTTCTGAGCTTCTAGGCCACGAGAAAGGACTTACTGTTTACAACTTCCTCATGCCCAGGACGAGGCCGCTCTGGGGCAGCTCACAGAGGCATGGTGTCGGGGGAGGGGTTCGCACCCGTGCTTGCCTCCTGAGCTTGCATGTCCCTAGGGCAGGGCGGCAGCCCCGGGCATGAGCGCCCCGGCAGCCAAAGCAGAAAGGGAAATGGAGTCAGCGAACCAGCGGTCCTTCCTCCTGACCGCACCTGCGAACGTGCGAACATCCCCCTGGCGTTGAATCAGGATCTTTGGGGTCATTCCTGTGGGGAATGGCTCCGAGCATGTGGCCCACTGACTGCTGAGGGAGGGAGAGGAAGCAGGGAGGCTGCAGAGGGCTGGGTTCTACCAGGAGCCTGGCAGGGGGAAGGGACAACACCCTGGGGGCTCCTAAGTCTGGGACTCTGCAGGGTCGTGGGCATGTCACTTGAGACCCTTGCCCACTCAGAGCAATGCAGGAACCCAGTGCGTCTGCACCAAGGTTGCTGGGACCCCACAGCAAAGGCTGGGATGTGGGCAGGGCCTAGGGTAGTGAAGGGTTGGGTGTGTACCTGGGAGAGGGCGACGGATGGCCCTGGGTGGGGTGTCTTACAGCTCTGTCATTGTTGATGCAACCGGGAATCACAGCCACCCGGTCTCTTCCCCCCTCTTCCTGTTCCAAATGGCAGATTGTGAGGGCCCTGGAGCACCTGCACAGCAAGCTGTCCGTGATCCACAGAGGTCAGTGCCCAGGCCGGCCGGGGGAGGGGCCTGGCTGCTCACACACACGCTCTTGCCCAGTCCTGCTGGGCCCGCACCGCCGAGGCCCAGAGGCAGCTGGCCCTGACGTGCCTGTTGGGTCAGGCGCTGAGCCTGTTGCCCGGTCCAGGCCACTGTCCACTCCTCCCAGCCATTTTCCTCAGCCCCCAGGCCCAGTCCCAGTTCCACTGGCTGGTGTTCCGAGCACGGATGGGGTGGACCGTTGTCCTGGGAAGGCTGAGCCATCTTGTTTTGATGTGTTGTTTATGTGTTGCAAGACACGCAGGGGGTTTGTGTACCACTGCGTGAATCTGATCGTTGTTTACACTGTGTAACCCCCGCGCATCAAGGTGAAGGTGTTTCCAGCCTTCCCCGCCCTCCCGGCATGTTCTCAGCCCTTCCTGCTCAGTCATGCCCCCAGCCCCCCACGCCCTGGGGCCACACTCCTCTGATTTTCCCACAGTGGGTTGGTTTTGCTTGTTCTCAGCCTCCCGCTTGGCCCGCTGATTCTGAGACTCACCCGGGCAGTGTACGTCCTGCCTCTTCGTCTGTGTTCTGGGTGCTCTGCTTTTCCAGACCAAGTTCATTAGGCTAAGCCCCCTTGACCACTCAGTGGCAGGTTGTCACGAAACCTTCGGTCCTTTTTCTGGGCGTCTGTATCCACACAGAAGTCCCCATAGAAGGCAGCAGAGATGTGTGTGTGTCCTGTGTGTGCTCGCTGGGCGGTCCCTGCTGTGCCCTCCAGCACACTCCATGTCCACCTCGAGTCCGGGGGCTCTGGGTTCTCCCGCAGACCCCTCTCCTGTGTTTTAGCTGCTGCCCTGCGCTTCCTGGACAAATCTGCCGACCCCTCTGGGTGGGCACGGGGTGGTTTCCAGTGCCCACGCTGTCAGTGATGGGACCCCCTGGAGCCTGGGTGGACCGCAGAGCTAGAGGTTGTGCTGGGAAGTGGCGGCAGAGTCCCAGCTGGTTGGCTGCAAAGACATGGTCCCGGGCAAAGCCCCAGAGCCCTGACCTCCTCCCCTAACTGTGGCTGGAGCCCGGGGCTCCTGGCTGTGTGGCCACCAGCTCTGACCTGGGCAGTGGGGGCCCCACAACCAGGAGCTGAAGGGCGTGTCCTGCCCCTGGCAGACGTGAAGCCGTCCAACGTGCTCATCAACAAGGAGGGCCACGTGAAGATGTGCGACTTTGGGATCAGTGGCTACCTGGTGGATTCCGTGGCCAAGACGATGGATGCCGGCTGCAAGCCCTACATGGCCGTGAGTGGTTCCTGGGCCACCCCAGGAGGAAACAGCCAGGCTTGGCCACCCCCGCCATGTCCTGTGTCCATCAGGGATGAGACCTCCCCAGACCCCGAATTTCCTGCCGTTGGGGGCAGAGGGGTCTGCTGCCCGGCCCCCTCCACCCCTTTCTGACTGGCCCCGTGGTGCCCATTTGGGTAATAAGTCTCACCTCAGGGAGGTGGCTGGTGGGGCCTGCGGGGTCCCACCGCTCCCCCAGTGTCCCGAAGGTGGGACCCCCAGGCAGGGCAGCTGGGTGGCAAGACTCAGGCCTCCACCTTGAGACCCTGGCCCTCGCTGGCCTCAGCTTCCTCATTTGTCCCGGGCGAGGTGGGATGGGTGAGCCCTGGCCCCTCGGTTTGGGGTGGGGGAGGCCAGACCTAGCTGAGGATGCCTGGGCGACCCTGCTCTGGTCCCTCTTACAGCCTGAGAGAATCAACCCGGAGCTGAACCAGAAAGGCTACAATGTCAAGTCCGACGTCTGGAGCCTCGGCATCACCATGGTACCACCTGGGGCTCCCTTGCTATTTGGGAGGGGCTGTACCAGGTCCTTGAGCTTCTGGGGCCTGGGAAATAGTTTAGCCTTGGACAGAAATGTTGGTTGGCTTCACAAACTGAGGAGAGACTGTGTCATCAAAAATTACGGTGTCTTAAGGGGAGCATCTGCAGGTGCCTTATGCCCGCCGTGGGGTGAGGGGCAGCTTTACATGTTCTCGACGTCTCTGATGACTCGTCCATTGGACTTTACCCGGCGCTCGTGGCGCTTGTCGAGAAATCACAGTCAACCCCAAATTAAGTGAGCTCCCTGTACATGTGGCCCCCTCACGATCACGGTGAGACTCAGCCCTGGCGCTGGACGCTCACACTGCTTCTCCACGTTTACTCTCACAGATAACATCGTGCTGTGCATCTCTGGGCACAGAGGCTGTTGATACTTTTGTGGGGTTTTTTTTGAGCTCCTTAGAAAAAATTACCAGGAAAGGAATTACGAGGTCCAGGGTTTGGACACTTCTCTGTCTTCCTACTTGTAAACTCTGGTGGTCCTTCTCTGCTGCCCAGGCAGGGTCCTCACTTCTGTGTGTCGGAATCATTGGAAACTCTAGGAAAAAATGCAGGCTGAGTTTGTCCTGTGAAAATCCAGGGTCACACCCACACGCACCGCACTGTACCGCCTCCATCTGTGGGATGCATTTGTGTCTTGGCTGGAAAGGGGCCTTTAGCCTAATGGGAAGGTGCTTTCTTAGCACAGTGACTAGCAATCTGTTTGGGTGCCAGTCACCACCAACAAGAAGCGTTTGCTTGAGCTGAGGTCTCTTCTGTTCATTACGGTGATCACTTGTCAGGGAAAGGGGCCTGGGTGGACCTGCTTTGTGTTTTCATCTCAGCGGTCAAAATCGGAACCCAGAGTTTGCTGTGAGCTGCCTTGGGTCTTCGTTGCTCTGTGCGGGCTTTCTCTAGGTGCGGCGAGCGGGGGCTATTTTCGTTTCAGTGTGCGGGCTTCTCATTGTGGTGGCTTCTCTCGTTGCAGAGCACGGGCTGTAGGTGCGCGTGTTTCAGTAGTTGTGGCGCATGGGCTCAGTAGTTGTGGCTTGCGGGCTCTAGAGCATCAGCTCAGTAGTTGTGGCGCATGGGCTTAGTTGCTCTGCGGCATGTGGGATCTTCCCGGACCAGGGCTCGAATTCGTGTCCCCTGCATTGGCAGGTGGATTCCTAACTACTGCGCCACCAGGGAAGTCCCGAGCTGTCAGTCTTTCCCACAGATGACTGCTGCCAACTGCAAGTGAGGCACCCAAGGCACAGGGAGGTCCGGGCCTAGTAGGAGAGCTGAGGCCATGGTAGCCTTGTGTCCAGGGAGTCAGGGAGAAACAGTGATGAGGTCAGAGCTGGAAGGCTTCCTGGAAGGGGAGGCGTTGGAGATGGGCCTTACAGGTATTGGTGGCTGGGCAGTGGGGGCTCTGTGGAGGAGGAGGGGCTTGTAAACTTCATTTCCTAATGGAGTCTGGTGGATTGTTGCACAATCCAGTAGATGAAACTCATGGTCAAAGGCAGACCTCACAGTCTAACATTCCTTCTGCAAACACATGAGAGTCATTTCATTTCCTGTTTGTCCTTTCAGTAATAACAACAGCCCAAATAAATGGCAGCAGACGCTTAAGTCATTGTTGAGACATTAGGGAGTGGGGAGTGGCCTGTGGCAAAGGAAAGGGAAACTGGTTGCCTATCCGAGTTCCTTTGCTGCTGGCAGCCTGTGGGAAAGCGTCCCCAGGTTGGCAGCTCCTCTGATTTCTTCAGATTAGCTGAAACCTGGGTTTTCATGTACAATCTTCTGAATTCAGATCGTTTGAAAACCTGATGATAGCTAAGCCAGTCAAAACTCAGGGTTGGATTTGCTCCGTGAGCCATAGCTGCTGGCTGGGTCAGAAGAACTAACTACTGGTGTCCCCTTGGCTTTCATCTTTGGTATGGTGTCACCTATCAGCCCCTGGACCTGCCTCACAGTCCAGCTCTGGGTGCTGGACCAGGACAGGCAGGATCTGTGAAGGCCCTGCTTCCGCGTGCAGAATGTGGGTGCATCTGACCCAGTGCCGCTGTTTCCACTGCAGATCGAGATGGCCATCCTGCGGTTTCCTTATGAGTCCTGGGGGACCCCGTTCCAGCAGCTGAAGCAGGTGGTGGAGGAGCCGTCCCCGCAGCTCCCAGCTGACCGCTTCTCCCCCGAGTTTGTGGACTTCACTGCACAGTGGTGAGTCTCAGCCCTGCCTGGACCTCTGGGCCTCCCCAAGCCCAGTCAGTACCCCCCCCTGTCCTGGCCAGATCCCAGCTCCTCCCTGGGCTTGGTCTCCTTCTCCTTTAGCAAATAACCCCCAAACAACATAGCATCAAAATAAGTAAGGCAGAAATAGTTTGAGTGCAAGGAAAATTTAACAAACTATGGTCCTAGTGGGGAGATTTTAATATAGTCCCTCTAGAAATGGACAGATCATGAAGACGAAAAAAGAAAACAAAAAGCATATGGAGGATTTAAATGCATAACAAATTTGCTTTCATTGCTGTTTAGAACTTCATATCAAATTAAAGAATGCCCACAGGATCCTTATAAAAATTAATTATGTTTGAGATTACAAAGGAAATAGAGGAAGAGGCAGAAGGCAAAGCCATATAGGCCACGTTCTCTGACTGTAATTAGCTGGAACAGGAAATCCATAACTGAAGAGAAAAAAGCTACATGCAAATTAAAAGTAAATTCTTCTAATGCACTCTTGGGTTATGAGAGAGATTTAAACAATAAAATTATAAACTAGTCAGAAGTGAAGACGATGAGAATATAACATGTCAACATCTATGTGTTGTGGCCAAAGAGATACTCAGAGGAAAATTCGTAGTCTTTATTTCTTTTATTGGAAAATAAGAAAGACTGGAGACAAGTGAGCCTGGCAGACAGAGTCATTTTCTCCCAAGACCCGTGGTAGGGGGTATCCCGATTAAGGATACCAAGTAAGTGATTGTTAATGTTAGCATTTTGGTATTGGGATCATTGCAAATTCCCTAGATCATTATAGAGACAAGAAAGCTAACACCCCAAGAGGCAAAGAAACTTGGTCCAAATCTCTGTAGTTTGCACCATGGATCCCACTCTGCCCTTGGAAGCCCCCCCAGAACAGTCCGGCCCCTTCTTCCCTGAGCCCAAGGAGCATGTGTGTCCCCTTGCTGCCCGGGCAGGGCTGAACCCAGACTGGCTTGGCTGGCCTGGATGGGCTGGACTCACTTCTTCCCTGCCAGTCTGGCCCCAGCCTGCCCTCAGCCTGCCCTCAGCCTGCCCTGTTCTGTCCTAGCCTGAGAAAGAACCCTGCGGAACGCATGAGCTACCTGGAGCTGATGGTGAGTGTGGGCGGGACTCTCTGGGAGAGGGCTGCATCTGTGCACAGCAGTGGGCAGCTCCTCTGGCTTGCCTGGGCATTCACTCCTAGGAACTCCCGTCACTCATTCACTCATGTGTACCCTGGCTCCCTCCTCCCCACTCCATGCCAGGCCCTGTGGAGGGAGGCAAAGTGCAAGGGGGGACAGGTGGACCATTTTCTTTGGAGGCATCAGGGAAGGCTTTGCAGGGGAACCGGGCCTAGAAGGGTGAATAAGGATTTACCCACTGAGGGACAGAGGCCTAGCATGCACGGGGAAGAGTGAGTTGAGGGTGGCTGCGGGGGTGCTGAGGAGGAGGCTGTGAACGTTGCCTCTAAGAGGAGGGCTTCTGGGGGGCAGAGGTCCTGGAAGGATGACTAGGAGTTTGCTGGGCAGGAGAAGCATGTGGGGGCACCTCCACCTCGCCCCCTCCAAGGTGACTGACTGCCTTCTCTCCCCATCAGGAACACCCTTTCTTCACCTCGCACAAAACCAAGAAGACCGACATCGCTGCCTTTGTGAAGGAGATCCTGGGAGAGGACTCGTAGGCGGCGGGGCCTTGGACCCACTCTGGCCCCGCGGCGCCGCGCAGCCCTCTGCTGCGGCAGTGCTTGCCCACACCCATAAGCTACTGCCAACCTGGCCTTGGGCACCCGGCAGGAATCCAGGGGGCTGCTCCCGCCTGACAGGCTGTTGGTCCCAAGTGCCAAAGAACCAGACCATCGGGGCCCTCCGGTGCCTCTGCCCCTGCTGCTCCAAGGACTCTGAGACTCTGGACTTGGAGGGGCCAGACGCCCCTCACAGAGAAGGCAGTGGTGCCTTGTACAGGCTGCTGCCTTGGCCCGGCCCTGGATGCCACCCAAGTTGTATATTTTTTTATCTCTCGACTGAATGGACTTTGCACACTTGGCCCAGGCTGGCCACACCTCTGTCCCGGCATCGGTAGGGGGACCCAGTAGGGGGATGAGCCACGTGAATCCCCTGGAGCCCCCATGAGGCAGATGCCAGAGCCACCGAGGCCTTCACCCCAGCACTGGCAGACGGGGCTCTAAGGGCACCGGGGCCACCTCGCCCCTGCCTGCCGCCTCTAGGGGTGTTGTTTCACTTTTATTTTTTTAATTTATCCTCTTGATTTTTTTCTTTCGCTTTGTGGGTTTGGCTGGTTTTTCTTGCATGGTTTGGAGCCGATCACTTTTCTGTCACCTGCTAGGGGACCATCAGGCTAAGACCTGCTCTCTCTGCTCAGGCTGGGGTCTAGGGGGGTGGGCCCAAGGTCTCTGCTTAGAGAGGCGCTAGGGGAGCCATCCAACTCACTCTCCTTGGGGACCGGCTCGACGGGGGCTGTGGATTTGCTTTTGGTATTGTTTTAAAAAAAAGAAGAAAATATATTTTTTTGAAGAAAGGACTTGCCCGTCCAGGGTCCTGTCCCTGATTGGCTGGGGCAGTTACCTGATTGCTGTTTTAATTTAAAAAAAAAAAAGTGGGACAAAAGGTCGTGTGAGACTATGTGTCATAGCGGCGAGCCCTCCTCCTGCTTAGTGACGGCTGGTGGCCCTGGAGGGGGGACCCCTTGCCCCGGGACAGGGACACGGCAGCGTGATCAGGGGAGTGGGGGCCTCTCACCTGCTGGGGCTCTGCACTTCCACATGTGAGGACACGAGGCTGCCCCCAAGGGCCGTGACGAGCTGCCAGGCCCTTGCTGAACACTGGACAGAGCGGCAACACAAGCCCAGTCCCGAGGGGCCACCTGTCCCCCTGGCATTGATGAGTGCATTGCCAGGTGCTGCACCTGGGCCTGGGCCGTCACCTCAACTGAGGGGTAATGTCGTTATTCCCAGATGAGAAAACAGGCCCGCAGAGCCGAAGTCACTTGCCCAAAGCCACATGGCTTGTGAGATGGAGAAACAGGCTTGGGGACAGGTAGTAGCCCCTACAGAGGAAGTGGGGCAGCTGGAGGAAGGCATCCTCGGCAAGATCCGGTCTGGCTCTGTCATCCTCGGGGCCTGGGCTGGGGCAGAATGGGGTAGAGGCCCTCTTCCATCAGACTGAAGCAGAAGGGGATTTATAGCTCATGTAAGCAGAACTGAGTCTGGCTTCAGGCATAGTGGGATCCAGGAGCCAGGTTAATATCCTGTGGAACTTAAGTCTGCCTTAGCTGTTTCCTCTGTCTCAGTTTCACACTCCCCACACGGGGCCATGTCAGGACTCAGTGGCTCCCACCAGCTTAGCAAAGGGGCCCAGAGCTCCCACCGAAGTCCCAGGGCCGGCTCTTCTCAGCTAGGAAGGGTCATACGCTCATCCCCAAGCCCATCTCAGGCTAAAAGGACCCAACACAGGAGAGTCAGCCTCCCTACATCCCAAGGTCTGAGGACTAGCCTTGCTAGTCCTCCCAGGGCAATGGGTGTGTTCCCACAAGGAGACACCGATCCCCTGGGGTCCATCTCCCCTCTGCCTCGTCCACCAGTCCTCCCAGCCTCAGTTCGGCCAGAGGCAGAGTCCAATTCTCGTCCCCAGGTAGCCTCAGTCTGGGACAGCCTCTACCTATAACCGTCCCTGGCACAGCATTTAACAGCTCCAACCTCCTTCCCACGTGAAGGCTGTTCGCACCTCGGGGCCTTTGCACTGATTGTGCCCTCTGTGTGGAACGCTCCTCCCCATCTCCTTGTGGCCCCCTGCTCACCGGTTCCTGTCTCCCCTGTCACTTCCCCAGGGAGGCCCGGCACCTGGTCCCATCGGTGTACTAACCTCTCTCTGAATTTTCTGGGCCGATCGGACCCGCCACCATCGTGTGCTCAGCGCCCGCACCCGGGGGGCGCTCAACCTGTGTTCAGTGAAGACACTAGTGAATGAACACATGAAAGGAAGGACGAGGGCATGAGTCCTGAAGGCGCGCGCGTGGATGTGCGCGTGGGCGGATCGCCCTGCGTGCGAGTGTGGCTCCGTGTGCACACACGGCCTCACACACACACGCACGCACGCGTGTCCTCCGCGCGCGCGCGCGCGCGCAGGACCAGCAGACCCAAGTCCCGGCCGCGGCCACGGCCCCTCCTCCCTCCGCGGCCACCAGGAGGCGGCAGAGCCCGCGCTTCGACCCCGCGGCCCCGGAGCGCCCGCCCCCAGCCCCACCCGCGCTTGGGCCTGGAGAGGGCGGTGTCTGGGTTGCGGGGAAGGGGTCGGGGGGACCCTCGCCGCCCAGCTCTGCGCCCCGGACCGGAGCCCAGCCGGCGGCCCGCGCGCGTCCGTCCTCAGCGTGGAGGCCCGGAGGGGAGCCTGGGGCCGAGGGAGGGCGACTCCTGACGCACGTTCTCCTGGGTGCACAGCGCTCTACAGCTGGCAAGTCATCTGCAGTGTCCAAAGGACTGCGGTTTACAAAGCCCAGAGCTGTTTACAAAACACAGCTTACAGAGTAATTTTTCGTGCACAGGGCCTCCGCAGGATTATGAGGCGCTTTATAGCTCAGCAAGTGGTTCCCAGTTTGCCAAGCCCTGGCCGTATTAGAACGTTAGCGTTTGTAGATTCCTCTCGGCATTAGTGCAAACACGGTTGTTTACAGGTTCAGGTACTATTTAGGGGACGCTTCAGCTTTTACAAAGGGTGTCCAGGCATCCAAGTGGGAGAAGCCAGTGTGCAGGTCACTGACATTTACAAAGCACATGCCAGTGCCCAGGCCCTTGACAGTTTATTCAGCCCGTGATTGCCGCACGTGGCAGGGCCCCCTTCCCTGTCCCTAGGCTGTGGGGTGGCGGTCATGGGCACAGGGACCAGATGGGCAGGCAGGGGCCTATCCCAGACCTGGGGTGAATGAGTCTCCCTGGACTGACAGCCACATGGTGGAGGTTCCTGTACTTTCTGTTTCAGTTACAGCCGCGAAAGCCTCCTCGACCGCCAGCATTAAAAATACAGCGTCTAGGGGCTTCCCTGGTGGCACAGTGGTTGAGAGTCCGCCTGCCGACGCAGGGCACATGGGTTTGTGCCCCTGTCAGGGAAGATCCCACATGCCGCAGAGCGGCTGGGCCCGTGAGCCATGGCCGCTGAGCCTGCGCGTCCGGAGCCTGTGCTCCGCAACGGGAGAGGCCATAACGGTGAGAGGCCCGCGTACCACAAAAAAAAAAAAAAAAAAAAAATACAGCGTCTGGGCCTGGTTGAGAGCAGGAGGTGGCCTCTGAGGGAGAATTTGGCGAACTCCCTTCTAGAGGCCAGGAAAGGCGGCTTTGCTTGTTAGACACCAGCTCGGCCTCCCCTCTCCTCAGAGTCCTGCTGTAGCTCCGGCCTCCCTCTGTCCAAGCCTCCCCATGGCCCCCACCAGCCAGCCCTCCCCCCACGCCCCCACCCTTACTCTCCCTTGCTCCCTGTTCTGCAGCCATGCCGTGCTCACCTGCCTCAGGTCCTTTGCACTAGCTGTCCTCCACTGCCCAGAGTGGTCTCCCCCAAGCCATCCTCCTGGCTGGCTCAGGACACCTCTGCTCACCTCCTCAGAGATGCCATCTGCTCAGTGCGGCCTCCCTGACCACCCTGTCTCTCTGTCCCTTTGCCCTGCTGTGTTTTCCTCAACCTATTTATTCACACTCTTGTCTGCTGGCCAGCTCCCTCTCTAGACTGGGAGCTCTTCTAGGGCTGAGATGGGTCTGTCTTGCTCAGAGCCTGGCATGGACGAGGGTCAGGCAATGACAGAGGAAACAGGGCAAGTGCGGGGAAGGTGCCCTCCGGCCCCAAGAACGATCCCAGAACCAATGCAATGGGGCCCAGAGAGCAGGGCCCTGCCAGATCTGTGCGAAGGCTTGGGCTGGGGGTGGGGGTGGGCACTGCAGTTCTATTTATTTGGGGCTGTGGATCCCAGGAGGGCTCTCTAGGACCGAGGCAACCCCCTGGTTGTACTGAACGGGGACTCTGCGTCAGAGAAGGGAAGCGATGAGCTCAAGACCACACAGCGAGCAGTACCAAAGCTGGGACCACGTTGGGGTCTGAGGCAGGGCTGCCTGCGTCACTGCGGATGTCAGCACAGCAGTCCCAGGAGCGGTAAGGTTTACCCGCCCATCCCCCCACCCTTGCTCCAGTTTTTAAGTCCGTGGGGATAACTCTGGCTCAGGAAAAGGGGAAGGGGCTAGCACCAGGCTCCTACCACGAACCCTACCTCCGGCTGCATCCCTGACTGCTTTGTGGACAGGGGCAGTGGCTGAGAAAGCGGGGCTGGTGCCATCTTCTCTCCCAGCAGGGACTTAGCATCTGGCCAAGCCTCTGTCCGGTGCAGGGATCCCTCGCCACTCACACCGCTGCCAGGGGCTGAGGCCTCTGCTTGCACACCGCCTCTGATGGGGAGCTCATTCTCATTCAGACGTGCTTCTTGGAGGGATCTGAGATTCTTCTTGTCCTGGTTCTACTCCCCGAGGCTTGTGACGTGGGAGCCTCATGTGTAAACTCTGGCATGCTCTAAATGTTCATTTCTTTGCCTCTTGTGAAAGCCGTTTTGAATCCTTTTGGAAACCAGGTGGGAGGGTCTATATATAAATCAGCTGTGCTATCTTTAGTGTCGCTCGTTCATCCTCAGGCCCAGGGCAGTCAGGCTCTCCTGGAGGCCACAAAGCCTCTGTGAGGGTCCAGGCTTGCCTGAGGCCCACCAGACAGTGAGCCAGTAACCCAGGAATCCTGCCCTACCCCCAGCTCCCACCCTGAGTGAGCCACCTGCCGAGCTGGGTTTAGCTGCATCCACCCCCTCCAGCCTTGCAGAAGACGTGGGCTGCTCTATTTCTGTCCTGGGCTGGCCTGGTGGCGGGGACTTGGGTGGGGAGAGGCTTGGGATGCAGAAGCAGCTGTCAGCTCTGGTTGGGGACGCACCAGCCCAAGAAGTTCTCCTTTCCTGGCTTCCAAACCCTCCATGGCTCCCTATTGCCCACAGAATCCAGGGAGGGGAGGCCCAGCACCACCTTTCTACGGCAGAGCCTTGTCCGGATTATTCTCTGCAGGGCTTGGCACATGGAAGGTGTTACCTGAGCACCTACTGTGTGCCAGCAGCGTTCTAGAACTAGAGCTGTAGCAGGACCTAGACAGACCTGGTCTCTACCCTCCTTGAGCTCAGAGGGCATCAGACAGCATAAGCAAACTCATAAATGCTTACAGCAACATTTCCCACTTTTTCCCCATTATCATTCCCTAAGGAGAAACATTGACTTATTGAATTAAATCATTTAATTAAACTTAATTACAGTTAAGTAAATTATTTAATTTCTCCCTAATGAGAGATACAATACTAATGAATAAGAGTTTGTTATGTGGGGCCACAAGTAATTGTAACATCTATTTTTTCAGTCCCCCAAGAACCAAATTTTGCCTCCCTTGAAAATGCACGGCTCAGAGGATTATAATCTGTGCTCAGTGGGGTGAAAAGGAGACACACGAGGCGTGGGGGGGGACACCCTTACTGGGTGCTTGTCTTGGGGGGCGGCCCACAGCCTCAGAAGACTCCCAGTGAGCGGGTAGGGCAGCAGCGGGAGGGCTGGGAATCATGTAGGTGAGGAGTGCGGAGAGCAGATGGGAAACAGCCTGTGTAAAGGCCCTGGGGTGGGAGGGGCCTTGGTGCCACCAAAGAGAATCAGGGGTTGGGGGCAGACCACGCAAAGCCATGGCAAAGACTCTGGACTTTATTTTCAGGGGGTGAGGGAAGTCGTGGTAGGGTTTTAGGCAGGGGAGAGATGCAACCGGATTTACATGAAGAACAACAGTAACGAGAGGATCATCTTTCTGAAACGTCCTCGTGTCTTTTTGCCTTCAAAGCCCTGTTCCATGCCTCCCACCCCCAGCTCTCGGGTCAGACGGCCCTGAGCTTGACTCTGTCACCCCGGGCAATGTGACCTTGAAGACATCATAGTGTCTCTCAGACTCGTCCTCTTCTGCACATTGAGGGTACTAATGCTGATCTTACAGGATAGCAGGTGGCTTCCACGAAATGCTGGAGAGCGCAAGGCCCATCACGATCCTGGCACACGGTAGGTGCCCAGTTAATGAACCTGTCCCTCCAGTTCCTGGGCCGCCCCTTGGGCCAGGCCCAGAGTGTGAATCATGAGCTTCAGTCCCTGTATTCCATGGCTCCAAATTCATTCCCCGTCTCACAGTTGCCTTTAAAACAAAGCTTCATTCCTCCTTGTCTCCCTAGGATGTACGGCTGTGGCCGAGATGGGCTTGCCTTTTAAACCTTGGTCTCAAGGTCTGTCCTTGCGAATGTAGGATTTCACAGGCTGCTGTGGCAGGTGGGGACAGACCTGCCCATCTCGGGGTGCTGGAGCCCCTGACTGGAACAAGGGCAGAGCCTCGCCAGCATCTAACCCTCTATGGGCGACCTTTAGCAAGTCACCACTTTTCTCAGGGCTCAGCGTTGTTGGCTGTGAAATGGATCAGAGAGGCCGACCCCCATCCAGCCTGCCCCCCGTGTGATCGCAATGGTCTCAATAAGGGAAGCCTGGGGGAGGGCAGGGCTCGGGTGCAGGGCCTGAGGGTCAGGATCTCTCATGCAATCGCTCCCTTCCACTTCTTGCTTATCCTGGTCTTTCTGCCGGGATTTCCCTACAGAGTTCTTTGCTGCGAGCAACACAAAGCGACTCTGTCCACCATAAGTAAAGGGGGGCATTTCTTGGCTCAATCTAAGGGCTTACATCGTGGACAAGAGAACTTTCAGGGGCTAAGGGGGCTACAGGGGCCTGGCCATCAAGGCCAATGTGGTCAGGAATCCCTTGTCGCCATTGCCCCAGATATTAAGCTTCAAAGTCCCAGGCAGGAGTGGCCTCCTGACCAGACCAAAGTCTGGCCCTTACAGCTTCTGCAGTGGGAAATAGGACCCTGCCCACTGGGGACTCTACACAGAGGGATCCCTCCCAACTAAGAAGGGGTCTGGGTGCTGGAGAGCCACCCCACCCCAACACACATATTCCCTACACCCCCTTTTTTGCTGGCGAACTCCTACTCATCCTTCAAAACCCACTTCCACAGGTACTAGTCACCTCCTTTGCAGGGTTCCCCCCAGCCCCCTGCTTCCCTCCATCCAGCCCCAGTCACACATGTGGCCATGTCCACGTCCCAGTCTGCTTCCCACACCGGATCTGCTGCCTTGAACCAGAGGTTGGTCAGCATGTTTCCAGCACTCGTTCTGTGCCAGGCACATCCCCAACCCATGCTCTTTGCAGGAGTTATGCGTTGAACCCCTAGGAGGTGGCTTCTGTTACCTTTCCCATTTTACAGATGGAGAAACCAAAGCACAGAGAAGCTAGGCAGCTATCCAAGATCGCACAGCTGGTAAGGGGAAGACCTGGGATCCAAATTCAGCAAGCCTGGCCCGAAGGGCAGGGGAGCGAGGGGCTGTCCAGTCCCCCAGGCCCGACTCCATCCGGGTGGGATCTGGTACTTTGCTGCTCCTCCCCTCTCAGGCGTTTGAAGACAGTGACCTTCCTCCCCCCGAGTGGGTTAATCAAGTGAGTAGATAAAATGCCAATGTCCAGATGAAAAGCTCTACGTCACTCAATTCTTGAAGTTGTTCGGATAAAGAAGGCACACAGGTCTCAAACACTGGCATGCTTTATTTACTCATTTATTGGCCGCTGGGCTTGTGGCATCTTAGTTCCCAGGCGACGGATGGAACCAGGGCCGTTGGCAGTAAAAGCGCGGAGTCCTAACCACTGGACCTCCAGGGAATTCCCGCTATTTCTAGAACTTAGAGGGAGAAAGTGCTGGAAGGAGTGGAAGGATTTTGTGCCCAGGGCCAGAGGGGCCACGGGAAGCCCCTCGAGCCTGAAGAAGGAAGTACCAGCCTCAGCTGGTGAAGAGCGTCGGCCGCGCCCCGGCCCCGCCCCTGCCACCCGGCCGCGCCCCGGCCCGCCCCGGTGCCAGGCCCCGCCCCCGCCCTGCCCCGCCCCACAGGCCCCGGCCCCGCCTCGCAGACCCCGCCCTGGTGCCGGTGCCTGTGTCGGTGCCGCCGCCGCAGCCGCCGCCCCTGCCCCCGAGCTTTCTTGGGCCCTCGCGGCCCCCAGCTGCCCCAGCTGGATGCAGCTCCAGGCGCTCAGGGGAACTGTGTTGAGAACACGCCCCGTCTCGCTTTCCTGTGGGCATTTCCCAGGATTTCCTTGCACCTAAATCCTCCTCAGTGTCTGCTACCTCAGAGGGAGCACCTCTGCGAATGAGGGTGGGGACGCAGGCGCTAACCGAGGTCAGGTTTTCAGTCCGTAGATGTGCTCGGTAAGTGACACCTGCAGTCATTACAGGGATCCTCCCGCGGCGCTGTCCCCTCCCCATCAGCTCAGTCCTGGCTCTGCACAGAATCTGGGGTCTACTTCCCCCGGGCTCTCTCAGGGCTTTTCTGTTACACTGCCCCTCCCCTGGCCCACCCGCCTCAGTCCCTCCACTTCAGCTGTGTGGCCATGGGCAAGTCGCTGCACCTCTCTGATTCTCTCTGTGCTGGGACTTGTTGCCTTTTCAGGGCAAACGCCAGCATGGCTTCCTGGGCAACCAAATCCGCAGTGTCGCGGCATCTTACAGCACTCTTGGCTAAGGGTCCCAGGGAAGTGTCTGTGGGGCCATTACTCACCTCGTCTGGGGCCACAGTGTGAGGAAGGTGGAGAGGCTGACAGGATGGGAATCGCAAAAGGTCTGGGGGGCTTCCTTCTGTGTGTGGTGCCCTGTCGGCGCCTTGCCAGAGCCGTCAAGGGAACCTCTTACCTGGTCCCTCCACTGTCCTGGGCCTGGCAGCTGGCCACTCACATCTCAGACCTGCTTCAGAGAGTGGCCCTCAGGCCCCCGGAGCTGCATTGCCCTGAACGTCTGGCATGCCTGGGAGTTGACACCTGCCTCCCTGGGCACCTCCGGCCCATCTGCTGCAGTGGGAGAGCCCAGCTCCTCGCTTGGAGCAGCACAAACTCAGAGGTGTGACGGACACTGCAGAGCTCCCTGGGGTCGGGCCACGGCCAGGACAGAAATGCACCCTTGGTGGGCTTCTGCTGCTCTCTCCTGTTCCCCTTGCTCCATACTGGTTTCTGCTGGGAGAACTTCCTTCCTGAAGCTCTGGCACCTGAATCCTTGCCTCAGGTTCTGCTTCTGGGAGAATCTGACTAGACAGCCTGCTGGCACTGCGTGTCTTGGGGGCATTTTAATCAGGCGAGTTTATTGGTTAGGATCGAGGTTTGGCGGCTTATTAAAAACACCAGCAAAACCAAGCTAATGTTGGTTTAAACCAGATAGACGATCATCTCTCTCTCCTGTAACAGTTTGAGGGTCAGTGGTCTGTAGCAAAAGGGCCGTTTCGTGGAGCAGGGCCTAGATTCCTTCCATCCTGGGTGTTTGATGCCTTCATCCACATGACCCGAGATGGTCCCCGGCACCAGCCCACAGTACTGGGCGGCAGGACGGCAGGAGAGGTGGAGAGGTGACACATCCCTTCCCTTGAAAGGCACAGGCATCATTGGCTCACATCCTGTTTCAGTCACATGGTCACCACGCTGCAAGGGAGGCTGGGAAGTGTAGTCCATACAGGCAGCCCAGCACCCACCTAAGCTTCAGGGGCTCTATGGCCTGGGAAGAGGGGGATAGAAATGGGGGAAGTCTGTTTATTCTCAGCACACGTAAGGAGGACAGAATATTACTCTAAATCTGGAACAAAATTCTTCCTTCAGAGATAATGGTCTCTGTTTAAGAAAATATGTTTAGGTTCCTGTGGCAGTAAAGGGGCTCCTGTTCGGGAGGGCCCATGGGTGCAGGGGAGGTTAGGGCTGTGAGGTGCAGCCGGGGCTGGGCAGGCAGAGACAGGAAGGGGCCAGGAAGAGTGGCCTGTGGGAGGCGCCCCTCCCTGTGGAACCCACCAGCCTCCACCCTTGGGTGGAAGTGTGCCCCACTGCAGCCTGGGCGGGGCTTGTCCGCGGGCAGAGGGGAGAGTTGCAAAAGACAAAGCTGACCTGGGGATGTGAGAGACACAGGCCAGAGCAGGCTGGGTTTGAGGGCTTCTGGAGGATCTCAGGGAAAGCCGATTCCCCATGAGGGGCCAGGGTCAGGGCATCTTAACACGCTTCATACTCACAGCATGTCCCATGAAGCTGATAAGGGCTCCGCTCATTTTCCACGTGTGTTTGCAAAACTGGACTCCTGACAGACGTACAGACGTGCATCCTCGGTTCACCCAGCGTTAAGTCCACAATTTCCGTTTTGGTGGCTGCCCAGCGGTCCATCGCCATGATGTCCGTGCTTCACCGACACGACCCCTGTCGCGGGATGTGGCCCCCAACGCCAAGCTTTCACCCCAGTAACTGCGCCGACGTGGGCATCCTCGAGCAGGCAGGTCGGCTGGCGTTTCAGGTTTAGATGATTTCCCTGGGCACGATTCCCAGAAGAGAAGTGGGGCGGAGGCAACCACATTTGCCTGTACGGCCACGGCTTGTGCAGCCAAATGGCTTCCTGGCTGGGTCTTGCCAAGGGGCCCACCCGCCTGCAGAGCCCGGGCGAGAGGGAGCCAGTTTGGTTTAATCTTTCTTTACCAGATTTTTAAAGTGCTATGTGTTCATTGTAGAAATTTTAGAAGATGAGTAATGAGCAATTTAAAAAGAAAATTTATCTATAATCCCATCTGCCAGAAGTATTTATGGCTAGCATTTTTTAGAATTCATTTTCACTGAGATACAATTGACATATAACATTGTGTGAGTTTAAGGTGTACAGCTAGCATTTCGCTTTATATCCTTCCAGCCTTTTTATCTATATATAAGTTTTTATTGTGCAAAAATTTACATACATAAAGCTTTTATTATGAAAGGGTCAAACGTATACAACATTAGGTTGAGTAATGAGCCTGCAGGCACCCAGCACCCTGTTTCAACAGCGATCAGCACACACCAGTCTGGTCTCATCTCTGCCCTCGCCACTTTTTCCCTCCCAAACTGTTGGGACGATCGTCCTGTTCATCCCAGACATTGTGTAATTTCATCCACAAATATTTCAGAGTGTATTTCTGAAAGGTTGTGACCTAGAAGACCATATCATTGTTTAGAGCTTCGTATGTAACAACCATTCCTTAATATCAGCAAGTATCCAGCCTCAGTTTACAATTGTGTCCTAAATGTCAAAATGAACAAGATACGGTTTGAATCAGGATCTGAATAAGGTCCCCACGTCACACTGCCTGATGTAGCTCCCAAGTAGCTTTCATCTAGAGGCTCAGCCCGTGTTTTCTTCCTTGTGCCTTACTTGTGGGGGAACTGTTTTCCCCCAGTGGGCGGCGCGGCGTCCTACCGTCTCTGCTGTGTTGACAGCTGCCGATTCTCAGCGCCTGGATTCACTACTTTATTAGTGGCTGTAGACTGGTGACATCCTAACGCTACCATTCCTGCCTCATTTGTTAGCTGAAGTGTTTCTCGGAGAGAAAGTTGCCCTCCCCAGTGTTTGGCTACCTGGTGGTGCAGTTTTATAGAGGAAAGGCAGGATATATGCTTGCCTTGTCCCTGTAACAGTTTTCTGATTAAGTTGGTCTTCCAGTGGTGATCAAGTAGGGGTTAAAAAAACAATTAGGAACACATGGATTTAAAGATATTTTATGTGTTTCAGCTGTTTGTGATAATCACCCTTATTGAGGCTCTCTCCCCTGTATATAACCATTAAAAAAAATGGTTTAGCCTTGGTGGCCGTTTTAGTTGTGAAACACAGCTACGAATTCTTGGACACACGTCTCATTGAGAAGTGTGGTCTCTGTCCCCCCCTTGACTCTGGGGAACTTGGGCCTGCCCCAGCCACCAGCAGAGTGTGGCTGACAGGCGCTGGGGGCCCGCAGAGCTGGGTGTACACGCCGCAGAGCCGCGCTCCGCGGAGACCCTGTGCTGGAGAGCCAGGTGTAGACACACCAGTCCAGAGTCCCCGTGAGCCCAGCCTCCAGGCCAGCCTGTCCTCCAGCTGGATGCCAGTGAGGGACCTCTGTCAACGCCACGTGGAAAAGGACCCGTGCGGCGGGCCTGTCTGGGCTCCTGACCACGAAATCGTTTACACAGTTTACACAGATCGTCTACGCCAGCCATGGGGTGGTGGTGGGGCAATAGGTCATCGGAGCTCTCTCCCCCGAGCTTTGAACACTGGAACACGAGCTGACACCTACCGCGTGCATCTCCCCCACGCCACAGCTGCTCCCTCCGCCTCAGACTTCCCCTGGATGGCGGGCTCTGGCGGTCACTCCAGCTTTGGAGCTTCCTTTCTTAGCCAACCTGAAAATCTGTTTTCTATTAATAGGTGAGTTAAGACCAGTCGACCAGTATGCTTAGCCTCAGTTCCGCATGGTGTTTTATGTTACACTTACACCTACCCGTGCAAGAGTTTTAAACAATTTGTCTTTAAGTGTGGTTTTTATTTTATTTATTTTATTTTACTTTTTTTATTTCTTGCGGTACGCGGGCCTCTCACTGTTGCGGCCTCTCCCGCTGCGGAGCACAGGCTCCGGACGCGCAGGCTCAGCGGCCGTGGCTCACGGGCCCAGCCGCTCCGCGGCATGTGGGATCTTCCCGGACCGGGTCACGAACCTGTGTGCCCTGCATCGGCAGGCGGACTCTCAACCACTGCGCCACCAGGGAAGCCCTCAGTGTGGTTTTTATATTCTTTCTCTCTTACTGGACTTTATCTTTTTGGTACTTAGGAAAGGTTCCTATTTTTGTTGCAACTGTTACTTTTACAGTAATATCTGTACGCAATATTGGTCCTCTCTTTTATTTGTCTGTTGGTTTCCTACTATGAGCGATATTGAAACTTGCTACAATCCTCTGTGCACAGCATCTGATTTGAATTAATATCCTTTTACTCTCAGACTTTAACTACAAGGCAGTCAGTAAGCTTATTCTATTTTCTCCATGTTCTTCCCACTTTCCCTCAAATATACTCTATCTGGTGTGTCCATCACTGGTCTTAACTGTGTAAGTTCCCGTATGTTCTACCCATTTAGTACTCACAGTCAGACCTTAGGATTATGTTTCTCTGGTTGTCTTGGTTGTTTGAGACCTGTTTTCTGGTGGGTCCTCAGAGGGCATGTGGGAATAACGTCCCGGAGTTCTTGCCTGTTGATAACTGTTTACGACCTTTGTACTTGAAAGGCGGTTTGGCTGGACCTGCCCCGCTCTGCTCCCGCCCTTGGTGTCTAGATGTGCCCCTGGGGCTTCTGGCAGGAAGTGCTCACGTCGGGGAGTCTGACGACAACCTGATTTTCCCGGAAGTGACTTCATCTTTTTTTGCCTGAATTCCCAAAGGCAGCCATAGAATATGTTGTAGAATATGCCTCTCTGTTGGCTATTCTGGATCAGCTTGTCCAGATACCCAATGCTGTTTCAAGTTTTTATATATTTCAGGAAAGTTGTTTTCTTTTTTTAAAATTACAGCGTTCAGCATTTGGCTAAACACTTGGACTCCTTCTTCGGGACTGGTGTTGCACACGTTAGATCTCTGCCTGCTCTCTACGTAGTCGCTTTCTCTTGAATCCTACTTCTCTCTCCCATTTTTTTATTGTTTAAAAATTTCCCTCCATTCTAACTTCTGATTCTCTTAGGCATCATCTCATAGTATTTCGCTGTGTTGTGCTCCTTCTACTGCGGTTGTCGTTCTGAAATGCGTTTTTTTTCTCTTCTTCCTAATTCTTTCCTCAGTTCTAGCACATCTTTTCTGAGGTCTTCTCATGTTGACTTGCTATTCTTTTGTATCTTTTCTTACTTTTTTTTTGTTGACTCATGCAAAAATTTTAGGATACCTTTTTTTGTTTGTTTCTGGCTGTGGTTCTGTGGTGTGTGTTTCTGGAACACCGCCTTCATTATCCGTAGGGGCACTGCTTGGTTTTCTCATTTCTCCAGTATCTTGGCATGGGACTTAACCATAACCTTTTCTGTTGTTCATTTTTATCTGAAATGCCTTTCGGAACGTCATAATCTTTAGTTTCCTTTTCTGCTGTTTTCATGAAACATTAAAAAAGAAATGGTCTTGTATTCCCTCCTTCCTTCCTCCCTCCCTCCCTCCCTTTCTTCCTGTTCTCACTTCCACACCTTTCATTTCTAGTTTTTGGCCCCTCTTGTCTCTGTTCTGCCCATTTTGGACTCTGTTCTCAGCACCTCCTTCTCAGTGTAGGGCCCCGCCCTGGAGAGTGGTTTAGTTTGTGTTGCGAGTTGCAGGCCCGCCATAGCTCCTTCATACGTTGCCCGCTTACAGGCACACACACCTGGGCGTGTGCAGCGAACCCTCCCAGTTCCCAGGCTGCGTACACGGTCTCTCCACCTCCATCACTGCTGTGCTCTTCTTGGGAGGCAGAGCTGCGTCGGGAGGGCCCGGACGCCCCATCAGGCCACGCCAGACCACGTGGGAGCCAACAGTGAACTTTTAGAGTGGGGAGCCTTTGAACTCTGGGGCTCATTCCACAGCCTTCCCTGTTCTGACTCACAGAGAAACCAACACGGAGGAGAAATGCTGCCACTGCAGACCCACGGCGGGGGGCGCTGGCCTAGCTGAGTGTGGCCAGGCGGCCGGGACAGCGACATGCGGGGCTGGAAAGACAGAGCCGCGTCCGCAGAGGTAAACCATCTGCAGACCAGCCTCCTATAAGGGTTGGGGAGGTGCACGGAACGGCTTCTGAGTTCATGGCTCCCGGGGAGAAGCTGGAAAAGAAGGGGTTGGTAATGTTTCTTTGCCGCCATCAGCTGCATTTGGCAAGGGTTACAGGAAGGAATCAGCTCAGAAGGAATGGAAAGGTGTTGGGGTGAGTCAGAGGCTCAGGAGAGAGCAGGGCGGGGACACTCGGGGGCCTCCTGATTCCTGACAGTCCAGTGGGGTTCAAAAGGCTTTGGGCCAGAAACCCAGCAACATCTCTCGCTGGGTGAACGTTGCAGTGAGGATTTGGCCTTCCCAGCTCTGTTTCAGATAGATTCAACCAGTAACTAGAGAAAGAGGCCCGTAGATGATAAAGGGAAATTGCGTAGGTGAGAACTGTTTCTTGGGAAGAAGAAGTTCAGGTGTAGTAACTGGCACGTGGAACAGACCCGAGGCGAGCAGGTCAGAACCTGCTAGGTTTCCAAAGGGAGTGTCATTCCAATGGAATCCCATTCCTGGCCCGCAGAAGCCTCGGTGACTGGAGACTTGAAATGGGATGAGGTGGCGTGGGGACTTTCACCCTCCCTGGAGACGGGCAGGGGGCTGAGCAGTGAGGAGAGTCACTCCGGATGCGGCCAAGAGGGGAAACGAGATAGGAGAGAAAGAGGCGCACCCCCAAAAGGCAGAGCGAGGGGTCACCGGGACATGGCTTGCGGCGCAGAGAGGGCTCAGGGCCTAATGCCTCAAGACGGGGCTGCACAAAGTGTGCCTGGTGGCTTTGAACTTGGAAGTGTCTTGATGGGCTCCAGATGGGAATCTTACTGTTGTTGTCTGATGCCTGTATCTCATGTGTGTGCGTGGAGAGGGTCGATAACCCACTGTTTTAGTTCACAAGGCTCTGGAGTTAAGAGGAGCCGCCCAGACAGTGGCCACTGCATGTCCCCAGAGATCCCTTGCTCTGAGCTGGAGGCTGTGCTGGAGGGGACGAGGGGTGTGTTCTCTGTGTAGGAAGGAGGGGGCAGGCGTGTTTGGAGGATTACAGCAGAGGCCACGAGCGTTCACTGGAGGCCCGTGTTTCCAGTCTCCCTGGCCATTGGGTTGGGGCCACGTGACTTGTTTGGCCCATGGGCAATGAACAGAAGTGACACGTGTTAATTTCAGGATGACACAGGTGGGAGCTGGAGCTCCTCCATCCTCAGCCTTGTGGACAGAGACTCTGCAGGTTCTGAACGAGAGGGTGGAGGCTGCCCGGATGCCAGCTGTAGTCAGCACGCAGGGGAGAGCAGCCGCGACCATCGGCCAGCTTGTTCTAGGCTGGGACGTGAGTTTGAGAAGCGTAGTTTGGCTCACCCACCAAGACTGTGGGCTTTTGTCACCCAGCATATCCTAGTCCTAACCAACACAGATGTGTACTTTTTTTTTTTTTTTTTCTTTGTGGTAGGCGGGCCTCTCACTGTTGTGGCCTCTCCCGTTGCGGAGCACAGGCTCCGGACGCGCAGGCTCAGCGGCCATGGCTCACGGGCCCAGCCACTCCACGGCATGTGGGATCTTCGCGGACCGGGGCACGAACCCGTGTCCCCTGCATCGGCAGGCGGACTCTCAACCACTGCGCCATCAGGGAAGCCCTGTACTGTTTTTTTCACACAAAATTGAGGCCCTATCAACCATGTTATTTTTGTTTTAGTTAGTTAATTAATTTATTTATTTTTGGCTGCATTGGGTCTTCGTTGCTGTGCGTGGGCTTTTCTCTGGTTGCGGCGAGCGGGGGCTACTCTTCATTGCGGTGCGCGGGCTTCTCATTGCGGTGGCTTCTCTTATTGTGGAGCACAGGCTCTAGGCGTGGGGGCTTCAGTAGTTGTGGCTCGCGGGCTCTAGAGCACAGGCTCAGTAGTTGTGGTGCACGGGCTTAGTTGCTCCGTGGCGTGTGGGATCTTCCCGGGCCAGGGCTCGAACCCGCGTCCCCTGCATTGGCAGGCAGATTCTCAACCACTGCGCCACCAGCGGAGTCCCCAGCCATGTTATTTTATAACATTCTTTTCAAAAAGGCCGTTAACAGTCTGCTTTATTGAGGCATAATTTATGGATAATAAAATCCACCAATTTTAAGTGACACCTTGATGAGCTTGATAAGTGTCGACAGCTGTATAATCGCCGCCTTGATCAAGGTTAGGAACAGCACTTCCTTCGTTCCCGAAATTCTCTCTGACCAATTGGCAGTCGACCTCCAGTCCCACCTCCGGCTCCTGGCAAACACTGGTCATTTTCCTGACACTGTGGTTTTGCCTTTTCCAGAGTGCTGTATAAATGGAATCCCACTGTACGTAGCCTGTTATGTCTAGCTCCATTCACTTAACGTGATGCTTTTGAGATTTACCCGAAAGTCTGTTCCTTTTTGTTGCCAAGCAGCCCTCCACAGTACGCATGACTGCTCCCCAGTGGACAGACAGTTGGGTTCTCTCCAGTTTGGGCTGCTGTGAGGAAAGCTGTTATGAACATTTGTGCCCAAGTTTTGTGTGGTTGTGTTTTCCTTTCTCGTGGGTAAATACCTAAGGGTAGAATTGCTGGGTGGTATAGCAAATGCATATTTGACCCTAGAAGAAGCTGCCAGGCTGTGTTCCAAAGCGACTGCACCACATTGTTTCCCAATCAGCCGTCTATCAGAGCATAACCTGCTTCTATAGTTAACTCATATATCAGCAATATTTCCCTGAAACAGGATTTCAGTGGTTTTGATAATTCAAACCATCCCCTGTTGTTTAGCACTTAGGACACTTGCATTTTTCCTCATTACAGATATGATTGTGAAGGACCTCTATGTGACGTTGGTACACATCTCTGGTTATTTTCTAAGGCAAAAGTTCCTAAAAGTGGGATTACGAGGTTAAAGGGTCTAAACTTTTCTTTTGACTTTTGATATATATCAATGCGTATCGCCTTCTTAAACCGTGGGACCAACTTATATCAAGACCAGCAGCGTGGGAGCGTGTTCATCTTTTCTTAGCTGATTTGGAAGGGCCCTTCATATAGCGGTGATGTTAATCTCTTCTGTCTTACGTTGTGAATACTTTTCACAGTTTTTGTTTTGCCTTTATGACTCTGCTTCAGGCATATTTTATCCACAGACGTTTTTAAATGTTCTGTCATCCAGCATGTCGGCTTATTCCTTTGGGGCTCTGTCTTTGGTGTGATGCTTGGAAAGTCCTTCCTCAGCTGAGGATTATAAAAACAGTTACCAAGATTCCCTTATTATTATTATTTTTAAGAACTTCTATCTTTACATTTAGCACTGTGTGTATTTATTTTTAACTGTGAAATCTATGAGACATACCAAAGAGTCTATGACACGAATGCAAGTTTAACAAATAATAGTAATAAAAATGCCTACCCCAAAAATAACCAGGAGAAAAAGAAGTGTCAGAAGAGATGTCGCATTTGCTTTATTGATTTTATTTATGTAGAGGTTATAACTGAACAAAACTGAACTGTCTATTGTTTAAGAACATGCCTGGCAAAAGTGTAAAGGAAAGCAAGGACATGGTGAACACAGCGTCTAAAGGGTAGTTTCTTCTAAGGGATGCGGTGAAATCAGGCAGGGATGCTCGGCTTCACAGGGGCTATGATGCTCTATTTCTTCAGATGGTTTGGGCCCACGGGGGCTCGTCTTTGCATTCTGGTTCAACCCGGACAGTCATTTTATGTACCCTTCTGTATGTGTATATCCCACGTATCACTTAAAAGTTTTAAAATTGTGGTAAAATACATGTAACGTAATGTTGAGTATCTTAACCATTTTATTTATTTATTTATTTTGGCGGTACGTGGGCCCCTCACTGTTGCAGCCTCTCCCGTTGCGGAGCACAGGCTCCGGACGCGCAGGCTCAGCGGCCATGGCTCACGGGCCCAGCCGCTCCGCGGCACGTGGGATCTTCCCGGACCGGGGCACGAACCCGCGTCCCCTGCATCGGCAGGCGGACCCTCAACCACTGCGCCACCAGGGAAGCCCAATCTTAACCATTTTTAAGTGCATTTTGAAGTTCATTCCTGTTAAGTACATTCACTTGTCGTGCAGCCAGCCCCCAGAACTCTTTTCACGTTGCAAAGCTGAACTCTGTCCCCAACATGAAACAACTCCTCACCCCCCAGCCCCAGGCCCTGGCATCTGCCATTCTGCTTCCTATCTCTATGAATACAAGTATGATATTTGTATTTTTGTGATTGGCTTAATTTCATTCAGCATAATGTCCTCAAGATTCACCCATGTTGTGGCAGGATTTCCTTCCTTTTTTTTTTTTTTTAAAGATTTTTTTGGTGTGGACTATTTTTAAAGTCTTTATTGAATTTGTTACAACAGGGGTCCCCAACCCCCGGACCATGGACTGGTACCGGTGTGTGGCCTGTTGGGACCCGGGCCACATAGCAGGAGGTGAGTGGTGGGCGAGTGAGCAAAGCTTCATCTGTGTTTACATCCGCTTCCCATCGCTCGCATTACCGCCTGAGCTCCGCCTCCTGTCAAATCAGCGTCGGCATTAGATTCTCATAGGAGCGCGAAGCCTACTGTGAACTGCACGTGTGAGGGATCTAGGTTGCACACTCCTTACGAGAATCTAATGCCTGATGGTCTGAGGTAGAGCTGAGGTGGTGATGCTAGCGCTGGGGAGAGGCTGCAAATAGAGATTCTCATTAGCAGAGGGGTCTCAGGGCTCCCACTGATTCTGCATTATAGGGAGTTGTATAATTATTTCATTGCGTATTACAATGTAATAATAATAGAGATAAAATGCACAATAAATGTAATGTGCTTGAATCATCCCGAAACCACCCCTCTCCCCTCCACCCCCGCCCCCGCCCCCCAACCCGGCCCCGGTCCGTGGAAAAACTGTCTTCCACAAAACTGGTCCCTGGTGCCAAAAATGTTGGGGACTGCTGTGTTACAATATTGCTTCAGTTTTATGTTTTGGTTTTTTGGTCAAGAGGCATGTGGGATCCTAGCTCCCCAACCAGAGATCGAACCTGCATCCCCTGCATTGGAAGGGGAAGTCTTAACCACTGGACCACCAGGGAAGTCCCAGGATTTGCCTCCTTTTCAAGGCTGAATAATATCTTGTTGTATGCATATACTACATTCTGTTGATCCTTTCATTCATCAATTGGCTCCACATAGAATTTTAAAGAAAGAAATAAAAATATGAACCGTTTGCTTCTGCATTTGACCCTTTAATTGACCAGGACTGTATTTGGGTAGATGGTGTGAGGTAGGGGTAGACAGCTCACTTTGAATTTCTCCACTTCTTCACAAACTTTAGTGTAAACGTACATCACGTGTAGGGCATGGTGGAGATGCTAAGATAAAGCATCTATTCTTTTTTTTTTTTTTGGCCACACCAAGTGGCATGCGAGATCTTAGTTCCCCGACCAGGGATTGAACCCGTGCCCCCAGCAGTGGAAGTGTGGAGTCTTAGCTACCGGACCACCAGGGAAGTCCCAAAGCATCTGTTCTTTCTTCACCAAATATTATTTGAGTGCCTGCTACTCGCCAGGCACTTTTGTAGGGTCTGGGGGTACAGCTCCATGAGGATGGGTAGTGACTCTGTCCTTGCTGTGCCGTGCGTTGGTGCCAAGTGCTGAAAGACGGGGACCAGCCTATGGGTTACAGGAGGAAGGGGTCACTTCCTGCTTTGTGGGGGATGTTAAGAGAAGGTGGCCCTCGATCTGGGCCCTAAAACATGGCTGGGATTTGGAGAGAGTTGAGAAGAGGGACCTTTCACTTGGAAGGAACGACTTAGAGGCCTGGAAGTCGGATGCAGGTATTGTTTCATAGTTTATCAGTTAGAAAGTACTCAGCTGCAGGTGACAGAAATCCCCAACTACAGCTGCTTGAATAATAAACAGTCTCATACCAAGAAAAGTTCAGAGGCAGTAAGTTCCACTGGTCAGTGGAGGCCCAGTCTCCTTCCATCCTTCTGTTTTGCCCCCTGCCGTGTGTTGGCTTTTGTTCTGAGACTTATTGCCTTATAGCTGCAAGAAGGCTGCCTTAGCTCCAGCCTTCACATCCTTTCACTACAGTCTTCAAAGGCTGCAGGCAAGGGGTGGGTCACCAATGTGTAAAGTGTCTGCTCCTCCCACGTCCATCCCTTTGTACCAGGAGGATCATCTTTCTCAGCCTTCCCTTCTGTCTCCCTGTTCAGTAGAAGAGACCAGCCACTGGCTCTGGGCAGTGGGATTCTATGACTGGTTTAGACCCATCAGGATTTATCCTCTAGAGCTGAGGACTTTCTGCGAAGGCGGAAACGCTCTGGATCTGTGCTGCCCGGTGTGGTGGCTGCTGGCCTCACGTTGCCACTGAGCACTAAACTGTATGTAGCTAGTGAGACTGTGGAACTGGATTTTTATTAAATTTAACTTTAATTAATTTAAATTTAGAAAGCTACGTGTGGCTAGACGCTCCTGTAACGGCCAGCACAGCCGGAGTAAGGTCTGGGTTCAGGGATCCGGGGAGAAGGCTCTGAGAGGGTCAGCGAGGGGTCTGCTCAGGATGGCCTGTGAGCAGACGAGGATCCGGTGTGTGTGTGAAGGGTGAGGCCCCGCGGCTGCAGGCGCTTCCGCCTCCGCCCAGGCGGGAAGCTGGGGAACACTCACCCGTGGGTGGGTTGGCCGGTGCACTGGGCTCACGGCTTCCGGAACCTTCGGTCCCACCTCGAGCGCTGTAGAAAGTGCAGCTTCCCATCTGGCCTCTCCGAGGACCCTCTGGCTCGGACTTCCAGCTTCTGGTCAATGTCCTGACCCCTCTTCAGGCATCCAGCTGAGGCCCTGCTCCAGAGCACAAACACTGACTCAGCAACACAGTGCCCACTGCCCTCGTCCTCTGCTGAGTCACACTGAATCCGTGTCACCGCAGGCCACAGTGTGGGGGCCAGAGGAGCCGGGTGCACATGCGCCCAGGGAAACGCCACGTGGGCCCTCAGGGGGCGGGGCGACGCGAGCCCATTTCTCGGGGTGGGGAGAGGTGTGGTGGTCCCCCTGGGCTGAAAGGCGGGGTGTCACCCGGCCTGGCTCCTCCGGAGCCTGCAGGGCCTCTGGAGTCAGAGCTGGAAGCAGCCGCAGACCCCAGCCCGTAAGCCGAGGAAAGCCAATGGAAACATTGTGTGGGTGTGTTTTCAGCCTCGCTGGTCAGAGCCAGAGGTCGGAGTCCGGCCGTCCGTCAGGGAGGATGAATGGGCTCGGCGGTGGGCAGAGGCCTCGGGCTGCTGGGCCTCCCGAGAGAGTCCGGGTCGGGGGTGGGGGTGGGGCGATGAGCCCAGAGGGTGGTGACGTGGCCAAGGTCGCGCTGTGTGTGGGGCAGAGCGGGGAGGTAAAGCGCCTGGGGGTGGAGTCCTGGGCTCTGGAGTGAGGACTCAGCTCCAATCCCGGCTCCGCCTCGGGCTGGTAGCTTTACCTCCCTGGGCCTCAGTTTCCTCATCGGCAAAATGGTGTCACAGCACTGCCTCGGGGCCGGGCGCGAGCCGGCCATGGCCCACGGCAGACACTCAAAAGCACTAACATTTGTGCAGCCAGTTCTGTTCTGAGCACCTTCCGTGCCAGCCTGCACGGGACAGCTCCCCTCCCGAGGGCGCGGCGCAGACGTCTGACCCCAGGTGGGCGGCTCCAGGCTGTGCTCCTTGCCGCGACCCCGCAGGCAGGGCTGGTTCCGGGGCCATTAGGGCAGTGCCGTCCTCCTCAGTCCTGAAGCCCGCGGCTCCCGTTCTCCGCTGAGGCCCGGCCCCCCGGCCTTGTCCTGCCCTGCTGATCACTGCCTCTGCTCCCCGGAGACCTCCCGGCCTGCCTGTGGTCTCGGGAGATTCTGAGCTCGGCTCCACATGCCCTGATTCACTCTCTTGTCCACTCACTCATCCAGCACGCGTCCACCAGCCCCGCTGTGAGCAGGCTGCCTGTGGATGCGGCCCCGAACTTGACCTGCCCCAGGGGGCTCAGGCTGGGAGGGCGAATAGATGGCAGAGAAAGAAGTCATCCTAATCACAGTCACAGGAGGGGTGAGGCAGGGGCAGCTTTCCCAGGGTTTGCTGAGCCGTCTGGGGCCCCCCAGAAGAGGTGACATGAAGTGCACGGAGATGTGGACGGCAGTCCTGGCAGGGCAGGTGCAAAGCGCCTGTGTTGAGGAATAAGCAGGGTCTGTTGGAGGAATGGAGAGAGCAGCCCTCTGGACGTCCAGGCTGGCAGGCCCGGGGGTGGCTGTGGCTAGAGTGCAGCAACAGGGCCTGAGGGTCCCCTCGGAGGATGGTGGTGTCCCTTTCCAATGGCTGACTTGGCTTGACCTGGGCCTGCAGTCTCGTGGGGTCAGAGGGAGGCCCGAGGCTGCGTGGCTGGGAGAGCCAGAGTGAGCCCAGATCTGAAAGCCTCTGGGGCAGGTGTCTCCACAACACCAGGGTTAAGCGGACTCATTTTGTCAACCTTTTCTTCATGGTTCTGCTTAAATAAAGCGTGTTCACGACGTGTTCACGCGTCCGCCACGTGGCCACCACCCAGGTCAGGCCCCGGCACCCCGCAGGCAGCCCCACTCCGACGGCATCGCCGAGAACCGACGGGCCCGTTTGGAGGCATGTGTGTGGCTCTGCATCTGGGTCCCTCGCCGGGAACGCGTCTGCAGCGCTGGTGCACGTGACTGGTCCGCGTCGCCGCTGTGCTTTGTGCCGCCGTGTGGATGTGCACGGTGTGTTCGTCCTTCCTCTTCTTGATGGGTTGCTTCCAGTTTAGGGTGATTCTGAATAAAGCAGCAAGAGCGTCTGCTGTGTACCTTCCGGTGGATTCACTTCCTGTGGGCTCACACCCGAGTGGACCTGCTGGGTTCCTGTGGGCTCACACCCCAGAGTGGACCTGCTGGGTCACAGGCTGTGGGCTCACACCCGAGTGGACCTGCTGGGTCACAGGCTGTGGGCTCACACCCGAGTGGACCTGCTGGGTCACAGGCTGTGGGCTCACACCCCAGAGTGGACCTGCTGGGTTCCTGTGGGCTCACACCCGAGTGGACCTGCTGGGTCACAGGCTGTGGGCATCTTTAGCAAATGCTGTCAGATGACTTCCGAGGCGCTGATCCTAATTACACGTGCACCCACACCGCATGGAAGTTAACAAACCTATTGAGAAAAAAAGAAAGAACATGCTCCAAGCCCCGATATGTAAAACACATTGGAAGCTGGAGCAAGGTTCAAGGTGGGGGGATCCTGCATCTCCTGCGCCTGGCACCCCTGCGGATCCGAGGGTGCTCTGGGACCCAGCTTAAACCCCTGTTCCAGCCCAGCCTTCTCAGCCCTGGCCATGGGTAGGAGTCACGGGCACAGGCAGACAGGGCAAGGCGTGTTAAAATACAGGTTCCAGAGCCCCATCCACAGAGTGTTTGATTTGCAGTCTGAGGCGGGACCTCCCCCCCTCCCCCAGCCCCCCTGGACCTTACCCAGTGACTCACAATCATGACCAGGTTTGAGATGGCTGGAATGAGTGGACACGGTGCCTGGGGAATGTATTTTCCTGGAGAAGTGTAGTCAGAGCGGGTGCCTGAGTTTTACTTCCTCTAACTTACCTTAATTCAGGTCAAGTCCCTGCTGGGACCTGGCCTGTGCGGGGTTGGAGGACAGGGTGTGGACAGAGTGGCTTCTGCCCTCGAGAGGTTTCCATGCTGGCGGGAAATATGCTGCTGAACTGACCATTTCAGCTCAGGGCCCGGGCCTGGGGGTGGGACACAGAGAGATGGATCCTGCCTGGAATCAGGGCCAAAGAGGACATTAATGTGGCTGGGCTTTGAGGGTTGCACACAAGTTGGCCGTGGTCTGACAAGGAAAGAGGAAAGGGCGCAGCAGGCAGTGGAAGCGACAGCTGCAAAGGTGTGGCAGGTGCAGAAAGTGTGGTCGGCCTGGTGCGGCCGGGGCTGCAGGGGCATGGGAGGCCCTGCCTGCCAGCGGGAAGCAAGGCAGGCTCTGAGCTCTCCTCCTTACCTTCCCATTGCCCCCACGCAGGCCACAGCCGACTCTCAGATGGAGGAGAAGACCCCTCCTCGCGGGTCCAAAATCAGTGGGGAGGGGACTGATGCTGGTCCTTGTACCCTTGTCTGCTGGGGCCAAGCTGCCCCTCGACCGATGAACAGCCAGTGCCAAACGTCAGGAGGGCTGAGAAGGCGCCCTTGGCGTGAGCTTTATCTGCAACATCTTTATCAGTGAGCAGCCAAACTGCTGGCAGGACTGTCACAGCCGTCCATTCCCAGGGTGCACGCTCTTCATTCACTGCGGCTGCATCCCCTCAGTTCCTCGTGATGGGACAGTGGGTAGGATGCCCCCTTGCAGATGGGGATGAGGCCTGGAGATCTGGCCCATTGAAACCTCAAATCTCCGCACCTGAGAGATGAGGATATGGTGTGTGCCAATCACCTATCGCACTGTAACATACATCCCCTAAACGCAGGGGTACAAAACCACAGTGCTTTTATCTTGCTCGCCATCTGTGGGTTGGTGATTTGCACTGGGCTCGGCTGTTCTCCACTGGGCTTAGCTCACTGTTGGCCAACTCAGGTGGGGTGCCTGGGCCTCACTTCCAAGAGGCCCCTCGCCCTCCAGCAGGCCAGCCCAGGCCAGCTGACCAGAGGCAGAAAGCTGCAGGCCCTTTGGAGACCTACTCTTAGTCTCGGCCCGGTTTCACCTCTGCCTATCCTACAGCTACTGTAAAGCTCACGATTCAAAGCGACGGGAGATAGAGTCCATCTCCTGGTGGCAGTCACTGCGAAGAATGTGTGGCCATATTTGCAATTTACGTGTGGTGAAAAGCCATCATGCATTCAGTCGGTAAACATGTTCTGAGCTCTCAGGCCTTATGTTGGGTGTTGCTGGCGCCACAGAGAAATCAAACTCAGTGTCTGCTCTCCAGAAGCTCTAGTTTGATGGAAGAGGCAGACACAGTCAGAGGGGGGACTAGAAGTTAGGGTGCTAGAAGTTGATGGAAGTTTTGGCCTAACAGAAATGAGGTCATGGAGGCTGGCTGTGGGAAAGAAGCTCTAACGAGCTTCATAAGATAAAAAGTGCTGATTTTGTGTTTATTATTCACCACAGGTGTTCGTGATGCTCTTGTCGGCTCTGGGCTATTAGCTGAGGCCCAGGCAGCTGAGGTCACTTAGCCTGACGTCGGTCATGGCCCAACCGGCTTTGACCCCAGTGATTCAGTAGGTGAGCCACTGACCTCACGTCCCAACACGCAGGTGTGTGTGCCTGGACTGGACCCCCGCGGAGCCCCCAAGTCAGGCACGGTGAGGACCTCCAGCCGGGCCTGGTCCCTAGCCCCACTTGCTCTGGCTTTGCTGCTGACCTCTCCAGCCGACTCACACCCTTCCTTTCCCTTCTGCTGTGTTTGTTGTGTCAGTCATGCCGGGAAGGGGGCGAGGGAAGGTTCTCCCTGAGGACAGCTGCAGGCCCTTGGACGGGATGCTGGCGTCCCCGGCACGGAGGGGCCCCGCCAGCCGCAGCAGCAGCCGTGATGGCGCCAGTGCCATCTGCTGGGCGCCGCCCTGGTCTCACCTGCCTTCCTGCTCGCGACAGCGTCCCGCGCTAGGCGTTACTAAGCCTGTTTTGCGGATGAGGAGACCAAGGCAGAAAGGCAAAGAGCTTGCCCGGGCCACATGGTGAGTCAAGGTGTGGCCCTGGGAGTGTCCGACTCGGCGGCCCTGCTCGTCTCACTGACTGGCCTCAGAGGCCGGAATGTCAGGCCCAGCCGGGCGCATCGTCTGTGTCACGGCCCTGAGCTTCCACGACAAGTTCTGCTGTGGGGCCGATGCCACCAGCCACGTGGGGGACGGGAAGGCCACCCGCCACAGTCGTGTGGCTGGAAGCGGGGAGCCGGGGTGAGTCCCGAGCCCAAGCTGCCTGGCGGGGAACCGTCCAGGCTCCAGGGCCTGTGGCTGGCGGGTGCTCGGGGGGCGGGTTCTGAGGGGCTGGAGAAGCCATGTTTCTCCTTGGCGAAGGTCCGCTCCCCAAGCCTCTGCTCCCTTGGGGTCTCCTCTGCCTGGCCGGCAGGGCTGTGGCACACAGGAGACGGTGGGGACAGCAGCCCCAGATGCACCTGCTCAGAGGGCCACGAGGGCCCTGGCTTTGCGGAGCCCCGGCCTCCCCTCGGTCTCGGAGACGACTCTCGTCAGCTGGGCTCTTGCTAAGGGCTTCGTGCACTTTGCCTCACTCGGACCTGCGGCAGGAGCTGCTGGCCGTGTCCCGTGGAGGAGAGCAGAGCTGCAGAACTCGCCTCCCCAGCCGGCGAGGGGAGGGCCCGGCGGGACCTGGGTCCTTCTCTTTCCTCTCAGAGCCATCGCTGCTGAGGGGCGGAGGCCCACAGAGGGGACGGGTCTCACCCCGGTCCCCCAGTGCCTGAACGAAGAGCCGGGACCCAGCATGGTGACAGAGGGATGAGGATGAGCCCGCGTCCTGGGCAAACCCTTCGCTTCCCCGGGGACTTGGTTTCCCCACCTGGCAGACAGGACGCTCAGGGCATCTCCTCAGGATGCAGAGCGGTTTGAAGGTGACGTGAGTAGAGACACATCAAGCATGTAAGCAGCACCTGGCACGTGTGACGCCGGGTGAAGCCACTGTCGGGGGCGTGTTCATAACTGGCCTGGATGTGGTGCTGGGTGTCGGTTCCCACGGAAACCCGACAAGGCAGGGTGCACCCTTCGGTTTACAAGCCTGCTCCCCAGGTGCAGGGTCGAGGCGATGGCCTGAGGCCCCTGAACCAGGAACGCGGGGATGTGGCCCCGTCACCCCAGCCCCGCCAGCGGCAAGCGTCCCCTCACCGCATTCCCTGGCCTCAACCGGCACTGGCCCGGCGGGGACTGGACGTGTGCCTCGGACACTTTGGGGTGACACCCTGGTGGCCGATGGGGCTGCCCAGCAGTGACTTTATGGGGGAGGGGCCCCCTCACGTTTCGCTGACCAGAAAACTAACGGCGGTGATAAACACGCACGTGGCTCTAACGCTGCACCAGGCTCGTTCTCACAAGCACGTGGGACCACTCTGCAGGGGGACAGTTCCACGGCTGCTGGACAGCAGGGCTGGACTTGAACCCTGGGCAGGGGGCTTGGAGGCTGTACCTCAACCACCCACGGTGGGGCAGGTAGTTTTATCATCACACATTTACTATTGGGGAAACTGAGGCACAGAGAGGTCTTGCGTCTTTTCCAAGGCTCCCCAGCCATGAAGTGGCTCTTGGAGGCTGCCCCGGGCACCGGCCAGCCCCCTTGAGCTCACCCCTCCCTATCAGCTCGCTGGCCACTTCATGTGTTCACCTCAGGACCAGGCCGGCGTGTGTGACCTTCGGTGGAGGGTAACCTCCCCAGGCCTCAGTGTGCCTGTCTGAGAAGTGGCCTTGCAGCCCCACAGGGCAGGGGAGGATGGGGTCTCCAGGCCTCCTGCTGCACCCTCCTGGGCCCAGACACACCTGGCCCTTCCCATCCTGCAGCTCCCTTGTCACCCCTCCTCTCCCCCCCCCCCCCGCCCCCCACTGCAAGCACTTCTCTTCCCTTTGAACTGTCTGTCTTGCTGTGGAGGAAGCTATTCATAGCTGAGATGATGCAAAATTTATAAAGCACGGTTGGTAGGGCTGAATCCGCCCCCGGCGCAGGCCACGCTGCCCGTCCCCTCCGGGTAGCTCTTTCTGCATGTGTCCGTGTGTGAGCGTGTGCGCGCGTCCATGTGTGCGCGTGAGGGCCAGCTCCCTCCCCCGCCCTCTCCCCCCAGCCCCCTTCCTTCCTGGCCTCCCCTCTCCGCCCAGCCCACCTGAGTCTCCACCCTTGGGCGGACTTGGGCTTAGCACAGCCAGGCTACCTGGCATGGAGCCACCCAGCCTGTGGCCCCCGTTGCACATTCCAGCCTGACCCTCTGTCTCTTCACCTGAAGAACAGGGGTTGTAAGACTTAGACGTTTGACCCACACCTGTGGAGCCAGTGCCATGAGTCAGGACTCATGCAGGCCTCCCTGCACCCCACAGAGCGGCTGAAATTATTACCCACGTTTACAGGTGGGGAGACTGAGGCAGGGAGCCACTGACTGTGGCAACTGGGTCCCGAGGGTGGAGGGCTGCGCAGTGGGGGAGCTGGGATTTGAACCCTCCCCTGTTGAGTCATCCCTGCTGCTGACCCCGTGAGGCTCCAGGAGCAGAAAGGTCCTGGGGCTGGGAGCTCTGCAGATGGCTGGTGTCTGGTCCCTTCACACACGGGTGGGCAAAGCCCAGGGACGAGACGCCAGCTGACCAAGGATGCGGAGGGATGGCCGCTGTGGCTCAGATCTTGGCCGCTGGGGGTGGGGTGGCCGTGGCCGCAGACATGGTCTGGGGCAGCTGGGAGCCTCGCCCACCCAGGGCAGCCAGGCTCAGGTGCTGTGGCCCTTCCTGGTGGCGGTAATGCGGCAGCAGGCCTGCTCCAGACACGCCCGCTTGTCCTCCCCGCCGTCCTGGAGCTGGTGTGTTCTCCTCTCCCCAGGTGGAGAAATGGGGGCTCAGAGAGGGAAGGAACGTGCCCAAGGTCACACAGCCGGCAGGTGGCAGGAGGCACTTGCACGCGGGCGTCTGCTCACCGTGTCACCTGCTGTTGCTGCCGCGGTCCTGCCGTGGCCCTGGTGGTTCCCCCTTTTTTATTGAGGTAAAAGTTACGTGACATGAAATTACCCAAAGTGTACAGTTCAGCGGTGTCGAGTATGTTCAGTGTCGTGCAAACGTCTCCACGCTCTAGTTGCAGAGCATTCTCGCTCTCCAGAAGGAGCGCCCTGTGCCCGCCAGCAGTCACCCAGCCCTGGGCAGCCTCTAGGCTGCTTTCTGTCTGTGGATTTGCCTGGTCTGAATGCTGCGTGTAAGGGGTCATCGTCTTTGTCCTTTGCGCCACCTCATTTGGCATAATGACCTCCAGATTCATCCACATTGCAGCCTGGCCAGAGCTTCATTCTTTCCGGGGTGGAGTAATATTCCACCGTGAGGACAGATCACCTTTGTGTGTCCGTTCATCTGTTGACAGGCACTTGGTTTGTGCCCCCCTTTGGCCATTGTGGGCAGTGCCGTTCTCAACCTTCTCAGATGGGTTTTTTTTTTTAATTAATTAATTTATTTTTATTTTTGGCTGCGTTGGGTCTCTGTTGCTGCACGCGGGCTTTCTCTAGTTGCGGTGAGTGGGGGCTACTCTGTTGCAGTGTGCGGGCTTCGGTAGTTGTGGCACGCGGGCTCAGCAGTTGTGGCTCGTGGGCTCTAGAGCGCAGGCTCAGTAGCTGTGGTGCACGGTCTTAGTTGCTCCGCGGCATGTGGGATCTTCCCGGACCAGGGCTCGAACCTGTGTCCCATGCATCGGCAGGCGGATTCTTAACCACTGCGCCACCAGGGAAGTCCCTCTCAGATGGTTTTGTGAGAACACGGGATTCAGTTCTTTCAGGCAGAGACCTTGGAGGGCGTTGCTGGGTCACGGTCTCTGGTGTTTGGAGGGTTCACCCTCCTTCTGTCCCCAGCAGGCTGCACTCTGCTCCTTCCTCCCTTATCCGGGGGACTGCGGCCGGGGACCCAGGGCTCTGAGGAACCAGGTCACAGACAGAGAGGTCGGGGACCACAGGGGAACCGTGGCCCAGTAACCAAGGTGCACGGGACGCCCGAGTCCTGGCTCTCCCACTGTCACTGTGTGTCACGGGGCGGCCTTACCCTGGAGAAAGCCAAGCTGCAGGGCACTCACGACCCGTCTTCTTGGGACATCGGCTTTCCTCGAAAATCCGGGGCAGGACGTGACACTTCCTGCGAGAACAAACCTCGGGCAGATTCTGCAGCGGAATGCCAGCCTCACGTGGGTTTTTCAACGTCAGTCAGAGGCAGCCAAGAAACATCAAGACACACCAGGGATGGGGCCCTGGCTGCTCAGTGACCAGGGTGTGACTGACGCTCCGGACAGGCTCCCAGGATGCGCGTGTGGGAGGCGTCTCTGCATCCCCTTCCTCCTCCAAAGAGAGGCGCTGCCCAAGCTCACCTGGCCTCCCTGAAGCCTCAAGGTGGCAGGGAAGGAGACCCGCCGGCACGGGCGCAGCCCCCTGCCTGTGGCGCCGGCGTGGTTGGGACCGTGGCGGTGACGTTCCTTCTTCCAGATCCTGGACCCCATGCAGTTTGCAGCTCCCCCGACCCTCTGATCAGCCGTGGACACTTGATAAACATCGAGCTGACCAATGAGTCTGTCCCCCTGGCCTGGCCAAGGGAGCCCCTGAGTGCCCCCGAGGGGCTGTATTTACCACTCCCCTCACTGTGCAGGTGGGGAAACTGAGGCCTCCAGTGGGGTCACCCACTAAGGATGAGGGGTGGGGATGGGCCTGGTGAGCAGCTCAGGATTCCGGGCAGGGGTTGTCCGCCCCGTGCTCAGTAGGCCTGAGCTGACGTTCTCACTGGGGAAACATAGTGAAATGCCAGGCAGAGGCGAGCACCGTGGGAATAACACTGGGAAACGGGAAGGCGAGTAACACAGGGAAGGAAGCCCTCTCAGAGGAGGTACCACCTGAGTGGACACCTGAACACGGCGAGAGGTCTGGAGGAAGAGCTTTCCAGGAAGGGGAGGGCGAGTGCAAAGGCCCTGAGGTGGGCACGGTTGAGGAAGTTGCCCACGACGCGGCCCCGTTGCAGGGACAGGTGAGAACGAGGGCTCCAGGTGGTAGTGGGGCAGAGAGGGCCCTGATGCACCCATGGCTCACCTCGATGGTCCTGGCGTTCCAGGGGTGACCCTACCTCAGAGAGGAGAGAACCAGCTTTGTGGAGGACACGCACTGTCTCCAGGCCACCAGTGAGGGGGTCAGGGCTGCAGACACCAGCTGCCAGACCTCTGATGATGTCACACCTGGTGGTGTCGCTTCTGGTCTCTCCTGGAGGGGGTGGGACCAGGGCAAGTTCAGCAGGCAGGCTCAAGGGCGTCATGAGGAGCCAGCCGCCTCCCCCTGCCCTGAGCGTGGCCCCTGGAGGCCCCTCAGTGGCGCCTCATGCGTGCAGGGTGCATCCTGCAGCCCCAGCAGACACCCCCTGAGGTCCAGTGTCCAGGGCTGGGCGCTGCCCACACAGCAGCTTGGGCGGCTGGGAGGGAGACCCCGGCCCTCCAGTCTCTGGACAAGAAGACTGGCCCAGCCAGAAACCCTGCCTCGACCTCGTTCTCCTGCCCTCTCGGAAGCAGGCGTGCAGGGCTCTGGGCCCTGGACCCGGGACCCCTCCGCACTCTTGACGGACTCGGAGACTCGCAGCCCTCAGGCCTAACTTTCTCCCTGAGCCCCGCCCATTTTTAGGGCCAGGTGTGTGGGGCTCAGAGGGTCTGTTCTGTGGCCTCAACTCTGCGTCCCAGGGCTTGTAGCTGAGGCCAGCCCTCACTGGCAGGAACTTCTCACCCCAGCAGCTCCAGGAACCCTGAAGGGCCTGGCCCCTGAGTTCACAGGGTCCTGTTACACACTCTGACAAGGCTGCCCAGAGAGGCTGAGCCACTTGCCTGGGGTCACACAGCACCTGCCCTTGCTGTGCTCTGCCTCCAGCCCCTCCCAGCCCCTCACTCCCTTCCTCTCCTCCTCTTTTCCCAGAAGCTCGGAACTCGGGGGCCAAGTGGGTCCCAAGCACTCAAATTGAACGTGCCCATTCTGCTTGGGGTCACCTGGCAGGTGGGACCCCAGAGGCCGTGAGTCCGCCACCTCTGCGGGGCCGGGTCCTCAGAGGGCGCCGACAGGACCGTCTGTGGAAGGAGGGGCGCACTGTGGCGTGTGTGGGTGACTAGCCTTTCAAAGCTCCTCGCAGCCCCCATCTGTCCCCCCACCAATTTCTCCGTGTGGTTGTGAGACTGGGAGGTGTGGTGGGAGTGTGTTTCTGTGAGGCCGATTTGCTTGTGCGGGGACAGCGGGGGGGCCTGTCTCTGAGCCCAGAGTGGAGGCCGCTAATGTGAGTGGAGCGGCCGGCTTCAGGGACGGCAGCCTGCAGGGTGGGCCAGTAGTGGGGCCTGAGCTGGGTGCTTCCCTCGTGCCCAGCCCCGTGGTAGGGACAGTGATGGTCAGGTGTGGCCTTGTCCTGGAGGAGCCCGCAGGAGGGACCTGTCTGTGGGGTCACGCACAGGACAGCATGCAATGCTGTTTGATGCCCCCTGCCCACGAAGCCCAGGCTGTGCTAGGGTAAGCTCGGGGGTGCCGTGGGGGCCCGGCTCAGCCTGGGGGGCAGTGAGTCTGGGGTAGGGCCTTTTTTTTTTAACATCTTTATTGGAGTATAATTGCTTTACGTTGTTCCGTTAGTTTCCACTGTATAACAAAGTGAATCAGTTCTACGCATACATATGTCCTCATATCCCCGCCCTCTTGCGTCTCCCTCCCACCGTCCCTACCCCACCCCTCTAGGTGGTCACAGAGCACCGAGCTGCGCTCCCCGTGCTGTGCGGCTGCTTCCCACCAGCTCTCTGTTTTACGTTTTGTCGTGTATATGTGTCCACGCCACTCGCTGGGGTAGGTCCTTTTACCCCCACCAGCCATACACATTCTCAAAGACACAGAGAAAACAAGAAGATACCAACGATCTGGGCCCAGGGCTAAGCTTGCCCTCCAGACACTTCTCTCTGCACGTGAGCACATCTTACTCTCCTCCTTCTGTGATACCTGCAGTCTGCCTTCCTGCTTACTGCCTGTGTGGGGCACCATTTACGCCGTTGGGTCCTGTGTGGATGGTGGTCAAGGCTGCCACAGCCCTGCCGCACACAAGCCAGACACTGTCCCCTGCTGCTGGACGTCGGGCCCTTTCCACCTCTCAGCCATTAAAACAAACCCTGAGGTTACAACTTCGCGTCTTAATTATTTCTAGAGCGTTTGGGCACCGTTGTAAAATCCCTGTGTCGGTGGGTCAGCAGGTTTACATTTACTCAGTTTTTACATTGAGTTTGTAATGGACACATGGGGACGGAGTCTGAGGGAACAGCGTGGATGCCTCCTCCAGCCCTCCACTTCTCCCTTCTAGAGGCAACCACTGGGTTTCTTGTGTGTACTTCCGGAGGCTCCCATACACACACAACACTGATACAAAATCTTTTTTGTGGTTCTTATTTTGAACAGAAAAACGGCATGTGTGAATGCTGTTACACACCTTATATTTTTTTTCACTTGTTACCTTTGGAAGTGTCTCTTGTTCTGAGCGATCGGCTCTGTAACAGTCTGTGTCTGAGGGCACCAATGTTTGTCCCATCAGTGCCCTGCACTGGGCATCCCGGCTGTGCAATGTTTTGTTCTTGCAAACAGGCTGCGGGAAGCATCTTTGCTCAGGTGTTTCACACATGTGCAAGGGAATTCATGAGCTAGAGTCTTCAGTGGGTCGGTGGTTTCTGGTGAGCTTGCCTGAATGGCCCTCTGGGAGTGGTGGCTGTTTGACCAGCAATGAGTGTGGTGCCCACTTCCCTGTGCCCTGCTGAGGTCTTTGGAAATCCGCTGGTGAAAATGGCACCTCCAGGTAGCCTGCATTTGGCTTGCACCTCTTAGAGCTGGCAGAGTGGAAGGGGGTGGAGGGAGGGACCCCTGGGCGAGTAGGCAGCCATCACACGGGGTGGCCCTCCGTGTCGGGGGCGGGCAAATCTTCCTGAAAGACTCACTTCATGGGGCCCTTGAGATGGGGGGTTATTGCCCCAGGTGAGAACGAGGCCGGGCCTCCCGACAGGTGAATCACTGCAGGCAGGGCAGGGAGGTGTGAATGGGAGGGTGGGTTTAGGGGGCAGTGAGGCTGTCAGCTGGGCAGCAGGGGACAAGGACAGGCCTGTGAGAGCCTCGGCGTGTCCGCGTGTCCTCTGGGCGCTGGCGAGTCAAGCAGGAGAGGGAGAAGGGAGGACCCAGGAAAGCGGGCAGGGCGAGCCTAGCCTACGAGGCCCGGACACTGGGCCCAGGGCGGTGGAAGGCAGATGTTTTATTCACGCCGATGCAGAGCCATCCATCACCGCCAAGCCACCCAGCCCCGCCACCTCCATCATCCTGCCACCTCAGACTATTTTGGGCTTGGGTTCGGCCTCGCCTCCTCCGTCATCCAGGCCCCTCTCCCTGCCTGGGGTGGGGGCACTCATCCTGGCTCAAGGTGACAGGCCAGAAGTGTGGGTCCACTCCCGCCTAGCACTTGGGTAAACCGAGGTTCAGAGAGGCGTGAGGCCGCCACTAGTGCAGCCAAGGACCAGGGCCCTCATATCCCCCGCGCAGCCCCCGAGGCAGATGGGACTTGCTCCTCCCATGCGACGGGGGAACTGGAGGCCCTCAGGTGCCGTACACAGCTGCAGATCACACAGGCCGTCAAGAGCGAGAGACGAAGCTGGTGCTGTCCCCAGCCGTCACCGCTTTTCCCAGCTCTGTGCCCAGCAAGCTCCCTCTGGGAGGGCCCAGCTCCAGGGCCTGCTCCCTCATTCGTTCCATAAACGCCCCCGAAGTTCTCCTCTGTGCCAGCCCTGTGCCGGCTGGCCACTGAGGCCGTGGAGAGGGACAGCTCTGGGGCACTGCTGGGGGCCGCAGAACGTCCCCCCGCCATCTGCTCACCACAACTGGTGAAATCCCAGCACCTCAGGGATCCTGGCTGAGCTCCCTCTGAGGACCAACTAGCTCCAGGCTCAGAGAGGGAGGAAATCCACCCGAGGTCACACAGCATGGCACTGGCAGGGAGGGGAGAGAGCACATATAGTCTATTCTTACTCTGTGCCCATGGTGTTGAGGCCACATGGCTGCCTGAACCTTGGTCAGTCCTCACAACAACCCCGGAGATCTCGGGGATGAGCCTGAGCCACCGCCAGAGCAGGGCACCCGGCCCTCCCAGCCTGGGGTTGAGGGGCCGGAAGAAGCAAAGAGACAAATGTGAGTGCACTTGCTGCCCAGCTTCCCGCCTGCCACTTGGAGATGCCGTGAGTGGGCAGGGCAGCCACGGAGCTGGCTGCATTGCTGGGGCCCACGGGCTTCTCACAGCGGGGTCCCCCAGGCTCCCAGGGCGGCCGGAGCAGTTACTGCACACCAGCCGTGGGTGCACCACATTCCCACATGTCTGAGGGAACGTCGGGAACGCTCCCCCAGTGAGGTCCAGGCAGAGGACAGGCGGGGTCCCCCGTGCGCCGACCCCGGTGTGCCAGGCCTGGGGCGTCAGCCAGCAGCACCCCGTGTTCTGCTTCTCTCCTTCCCGGCCCTGAGCACGCCTGAGCCGTTCCGTTTTTCATGGCCACACTGGCATGTTTATGTCTCGTCTTCCCTGGGGAGTGTTGCTTCCAGGACGCCAGGGACGTTGTCTGATGTGCTCAGCCCTGCGTGCCCAGAGCAGTGCCTGACACATAGTGGGTGCTGGATAAATGCTGTCGAATGAAGGAATTGGATGAATGAATGATTGTCAGTTCTGTGCTCACTGACTTCTGCCCGCCAAACCCATTCCCTGTCAGTCTTCCCTGGTCTGTGACACTTGCTGGGCACCTATGGTGTGCCGGTCCCTGTGCAAGGGGCTAGGGACCAAGTGGTGACAGACCAACAGCCCCACCCTTGTGGAGTTGACATTCAAGCTGGGGATTAATAAATACCAGGGGGAGACAGTGCCTTGAGAAGAAAACGGCAGGAGAGAGGGGCCCGTACTCCTGGGGTGGAGGGACTGCAGCTTAAAACCAAGGAGTCTGGGAAGGCCTCGCTGAGCAGGTCACAGCCGAGCAAAGACTAACAGGTGAGTGACTGAAGGAGAACCCGTTTGGGGAAGAGCATTCCTGGCAGCGGGAACAGCAGGTGCAAAAGCCCTGAGGTGGGATTTCACCGGCTTGCTTCCCCTCGCCCCGTACCCCGCCCCTCAGTAAACCTGCCGTTCCACCTGCTAAGTTCCAAAGCTCCTCCTGCCACCGTCGCTTCACTGGATGTGGCCAGTGGCTGCCTCGTGGCCTCCCTGGGCCACACTTGTCCGCTAGCCTCCTCTTTGCATGGCAGCTGGGCACGTGACCCGTGTCTGGGAAATGCTGGGGTAACGGGCTATTTCCTGTCCTTAGGCCTCCGTCCCTGAGGAGAGATCCCGGCGCCCAGGGCTCACGTCTGGGTGGAGACTGTTTCAAACACAAGACCAAGGGTCTTGTGGGAGCCCAGATGAGGTGCTGAGCCAGCCCTGAAGGACTTCCTGGAGGAGGAGAGGGTGAGTGGTGCAGGTTCCGGAAAGGGTGTCCCCTGCAGAAGAAACCACCTGAGCACGGCCCTGGAGGTGGGGAAATGAGACCTGAAGGCTGAGCCAGGCTGGAGGGAGGTGGGGAAGAAAACAGGGCCCCCAGAGAGTCATCAGGCCTTCCTCTGGGGCCCCATTATGACTTTTAAGCACCCCAGGCACTTTTGCCTTTGTGAGCCCCATCCTCCGTGAAAAACAATGAAAATTATCTTCTATGGCTGAATTGGTATAAAGATGAATTTTAATCTGTTCATTGTCTACTCACCTGTTCATCCGTCCCTCCCTCTTGACCCACCTGCTCACCCCATCCAGTTGTCCATCCTTCCCTTACATACACTCACCTATCTGTTCGCTCATCCATCTGTCCACATGTCCATCTGTTTTATCTCTCCATCATTTGCTGTGTCAGCCTCTACATTCCTCTCTTGTCTCTAGAGATTTTTCCAGCATCCGACCCCAACCTTCCCAGCACAAACCCCCCTCTTCACCTCCTACTGCCGACAGATCCAAGCCACCCTTCAAGCTTCGGTGGGCTTCAAGGCCCTGCCAAGTTGCCTCTTCTCCTCTCTCACTGCTCGCACCGTTCATCCTAGAAGCTGTGGGCCCGGAGCACTGCAGCTAGTGTGCCCAACGGGTAAGTTGTCCTCAGATGTCCCCCTCTGGCCTGGGTTGGAAGCTGTTCCTGAGGGTCTGTGGCTGGGCTCCTGCAGCCCAGAGAGGGGGAGTGAGCCATGATCACAGGGGCTGGAGGGGAGGGGACGAATGGAAACAGGTTGGTGCACCGGGCCTCGGTTTTCTCACTTGAAATGAGGGGGAAGAGCGCGGTGTCGTCCCCCCCGCATTCTAAGCTGGTTTCTAGACTCCCTAGGTTGCCTGAGCACCAGGGTGGTGGAGCGGGGGGGGCTTGCTCTTTCCTTCCCTCCCTGCCACTTATCCACTTAACAGCCCGGGAGGGGAAGGCCTGCTTCTGGAGGGGGCATCTCAGCCCCACTAACACTGTTAACAGCCCCTGCAGAAGCAGCGGCCACCAGGGTCGCAGTCGCTTGGCCGTTAGCCCCATCCCAACCCTCGCTCCAGCCTTAGGACATGCACTTCCTGGCAGAGCTTCTGGCCCCTCACACCAACCCCTGCAGGCCTCAGAGGCCCCCACCTCTGGTCAAGGACCGGTCGGCCTGTACAGGGCTGTGGAGAGCAAAGGCAAGGGAGAGCCTGGCAGCCGTGAGCCGGTGGCTGGACCCACGGAGCAGGTGGTGATGGCAGGTAGAGAGGTGTGGGTCGTGGGGCCAGCAACTCAGCACGGTCCCCTCTGTCCCTTTGCCAAGTAGGAGTTGTACGCTGTCCTCTGCTTTCTCCCCTCCAGCATATGTGAAGTGCCTTTTATCCAGGAGCAGCTGTGCCAGGTCAGGCAGTCAGTCAACAAACGCCCACTGAGCTAACAACCAACAAAGTTCTATCACGCCCTGCGTGCGAGGGCAAGACTTAGGCTCCCCTAATTACAGAATTCATTCATTCACCAACACGTATTTATTGAGCACCCACTGTATACCAGGCCCTGAGCACAGCAGTGAAAGAGACAAATCCTCTGGGCCTGGGGGATGAAAAATGAACATGTGAAGGAACAAATGGGACAGGCTTTGAAAGGAAAGTGCCATGCAGAATATAAAACGTGGTTTTACGTGAGACAAAGGCGGGTGGCTTCTGTGGTCTGAGGACTTGCGGGGAGGCTCTTGAGGAGGACACCTTGGAGCTGAGGCCTGGGTGGTACGGAGCCTGGTGAGCGGAGAGCTAGGGGGAGAGTGCTACAGGCAGCGGCAACAGCAAGTGCAAAGGTCCTGAGGTGGGGACGGAAACAAGGAAGCCAGTGAGAGGGAGAGAGAGAGGTGGGAGGGGGCACAGGGAGGACTGAGGGGACCCAGGGGTCTGGCTTCCTGTTACGCACAGGACAGTTGCCGGCCAGCTCAGAGCACGGGGCACGCGATCCAGCTCAGGTTTCCTGGGACCCGTCTGGCTGTACGTGGCTGGAAAGGGGCCGGCAGGGAGGCTGAGGGGTGGCTTCTGCCTGTGTCTTGGTGAGCCTCACGGGCTCCAGCCAGCAAGGAGAGCAGAGCGTGGGGATTGCTTGGACTCCCAGTCATCAGGAATTAGAAGCCTCAGGAATCTTAGAATTTGATTCCCCCAGTTAGGGCGAGAACGGGAAGCCTCGCAGCATCTTGGCCTTAGACGCTGGCAGGAAGCTCAGGGAGACCTGGTCCCTTGCCTTGCGGCCTCAGCCCCTGGGCCCACCCCGACCAGCATCCCTCGTGGGAGGGCGGCCAGTGGCCCAGGCTGCCCGCGCTGAGCGCTTCGTTAATATTCCTTTACTGGCTCCTCGTGAAGTCCTGACGAGGTGTGGGCCGCTCTCCTGCCGGCTTCGTGGAGGAAGGAACTGAGGCTCAGCGAGGGTCCGGATCCGGCCGAGCAAGCCGACCTCGGGACAGGCGGCAGAGGAGCGAGAGTGGGCTTGGCGGGAGGGGGGCCGCGTGCCTGCCCTGCCTCCGGGGTTGCGGGGGGCGGCAAGACGGTCTTGAAGGGAGGAGGCACGTCGACTGGTGTCTAATTGGGATGCTCGAGGAGAAAAACTGTTACAAGTGCTCAATTATCTTACACCGAGCCTGCTGGTGCAAGCAGAGAGCCCCAGACGTGCAAAGCTGATGTGTGTGTGTGTGTGTGTGTGGCACGCTGGTTTGGGAGCGGGAGGGATGGAGGTCCTTCCTTCTGGTTGCGAAGCCAGGAGGGTCCTCCTGCCCCACAGTTCACTCCCTCATGAGCCTCTGGTGGAGGAATTTCAGGCGTCATGGGGGACAATTTGGTGAGGATTCCAGACCCTCTCTCCTTGACGGCGCTGGGTAGAAAGGGGGGCACCCTGGGGAGGACAGACCCCCGTTTATCTCTGTCTGGATCACTACCAGCTTACCACCTTCCATGGCCCCCAGCGCCCTCCTGATAAGGTCCCGGCTCCACCGGCAGGGGTGGCGCTCGGCAGCCTGCCTCACAGCCTCCCTCAGGCCCTGCCCGCTCCCTGCTCTGATTCACTCTGATTCTTAACCAGGCCTGGGAGGTTCCTGCCGCCTGGACCTCCACCTTCCTTTTGTTCATAGCTGGAGAACTTTACGTCTTCTTTCCTGGCTTGGTTCAACTTTTCTCCTCAGTAAACCGTCTTGTGTATTTCACCTGCTGGCGGGAGTCCCTGGTACGTCCTTGGGTAAATCAACGCCTGTCAGGGCCTCACTTACCTCATCTATTCAACTGGGGCGGGGGTTGGACTGAAAATTCGGAATACTGAATTGCCTGTGCTGGGAAAGACAGGATCTCCAACCCACAGGCCCCGAGAAGGTTTCCACAGCGGTTGGCCAGAGATCAGGCACCCTCAGGGGCTCTGCCCCCAACAGAGCCTGGCCCTTGGCAGGTGGTCAGGATGAGTGAGGCAAAGCTGAACATTATGGTTTTCATTTTACAATTAAATTTTAAATTTCAAACTAAGTTTTTAAAACATGATTTCGCCTTCGCAAATATGTCTGGGAATGGAACGGTGGCTGGAAGATGGGAACCTGATGGAGAGTCATTGCTGGAGGCTCTCAGGAGCCAGCCCCAGGGACCTCCACTTCTCCATCTGTGAAATGGGAACACTGATTGTCTCCTTAGTCCTGGGGCCAAAATGAGGCCTCCAGGGACCGCTGAGCTCTATTAAAGAGGCTCAGTGTTTCTGACAGTAGCTGTAACGGTCTGGGGGTGGAATGTGTGAACAGCCCTGTACCTCAGAGGCAGGGCTGGGGGCTCCTTGGAGTCTTTCCCAATATCCCTCCCTGGTCCACGATCAGCAGCCTGGATGCAGCTGCTGGAGCCGCAGGACAGGATTCTGCTGGAGAAACGCACATGTCCCCAAAGGCCCATGAAAGCTAAAGGCTGCAGCTTGACGCTGCCAGGGGCCCTGAGACCTGCAGCCCTGGGTGGGGGCATTGTTCCATTTTACAGGTGAGCAGTGGGGGCCTCATCTGTCAGGGAAGCCGAGGAGGGCAAGGAGGGAGAGCAGAGACCTTTATGCCCTCCTGCCTTCCTGGCCTTCCTCCCTCCTTCCCTCCCTCCCTCCTTCCCTCCCTCCCTCCTTCCCTTCCTCCCTCCCTCCCTCCCTCCCTCCCTCCTTCCCTCCCTCCCTCGCTCCCTCCTTCCCTCCCTCCCTCGCTCCCTCCTTCCCTCCCTCCATCCCTCCTTCCTTCCTTCCCTCCCTCCTTCCCTCCCTCCTTCCCTCCCTCCCTCCCTCCATCCCTCCTTCCTTCCCTCCCTCCCTCCCTCCCTCCATCCCTCCTTCCTTCCTTCCCTCCCTCCATCCCTCCTTCCTTCCTTCCCTCCTTCCCTCCCTCCCTCCTTCCTTCCTTCCCTCCCTCCATCCCTCCTTCCCTCCCTCCATCCCTCCTTCCTTCCTTCCCTCCCTCCTTCCCTCCCTCCTTCCCTCCCTCCCTCCCTCCATCCCTCCTTCCTTCCCTCCCTCCCTCCCTCCCTCCATCCCTCCTTCCTTCCTTCCCTCCCTCCATCCCTCCTTCCTTCCCTCCCTCCCTCCCTCCCTCCATCCCTCCTTCCTTCCTTCCCTCCCTCCATCCCTCCTTCCTTCCTTCCCTCCTTCCCTCCCTCCCTCCTTCCTTCCTTCCCTCCCTCCATCCCTCCTTCCCTCCCTCCATCCCTCCTTCCCTCCCTCCCTCCTTCCTTCCTTCCTTCCCTCCCTCCCTCCTTCCCTCCCTCCCTCCCTCCCTCCTTCCCTCCCTCCATCCCTCCTCCCTTCCTTCCTTCCCTCCTTCCCTCCCTCCCTCCATCCCTCCTTCCTTCCTTCCCTCCTTCCCTCCCTCCCTCCCTCCTTCCTCCCTCCTTCCCTCCCTCCCTCCCTCCTTCCCTCCCTCCTTCCCTCCCTCCCTCCCTCCTTCCTTCCTTCCCTCCCTCCCTCCATCCCTCCTTCCTTCCTTCCTTCCCTCCCTCCCTCCTTCCCTCCCTCCCTCCCTCCCTCCCTTCTTCCTTCCTTCCTTCCCTCTCTCCCTCCCTCCTTCTTTCCTTCCCTCCCTCCATCCCTCCTTCCTTCCTTCCCTCCCTCCCTCCCTCCCTCCCTCCCTCCCTCCCTCTGTCCGTCCTTCCTTCCTTTCTTGGCTTGTTCACATCACCCCTTCTTCCCTCCCTTCTTTATTTCAGTGAACGTTCCCCAGCTCCTACTGTGCACCAGACAGCTTGCGGAGCGTTGGGGACAACTGGACAGACACAGGCTCTGCCCTTAGGCCCCTGCAGCTGGTGGGGGGGAATGGGGAGAGGCAGATTCTCAAGCACCTTCCAGGAACTGTGGATGACAATCCACAATTACAGCCACCAGCCCCCTCGAGTGTCCTGGGGGAGGAGCCAAGGGGCCTTGCCTGTCAGGCTCACTTGTTTGCTCCAGAGGCTTCTCCTGCCTCCCTTTTGGAACCTAAGTCAGCTCAGGTCACCCCTCAGCTCAAAACCTTCCCATAGCTCCGCCTCCCTCGGAGACAAAGGCAAAGATTTCTCAAGGCTCCGAGGAGCCCCTCCCAAGCCCCCACCCCTCTTGCCCCCTCTGCTCAGCCCTGTGGGCTTCTGGAGCTCGCCTGGCGAGTGCCACCTCAGGGCCTTTGAACATGCTGCTGGCTCTGCAGGCTGCTCTTTCTCCAGTTATCCTCACGGCCCCTCCCTCACCTCCTTCGCAGTGAAACTTTTGTGGCCCAACCTAAAATTGCACCCCCCCGGCCCCTGCTCTATTTTTCTCCATAACACTTGACATTCTAAGTCCTCTCTCAGCTTGTTTATTCCCTGTCTCCTGCACTAGAGCCTCAGCTGCTCAAGGACAGGGATTCTGTTTGTTTTGTTATTGCCCTGTCCCCAGCAGGTGGCACAGTGCCCGACACACAGTGGGTGCCCAACGACTGTGACTTGAATGAATGGATGGTTGATTGATTGATTGATGGATTGCCTCCAGGGCACCCTGCCTGCTCTAGCTGCCAGTCTGGGCTTAGCTGGAGAAGAGTGTGAAGGGCTGAGGGTGGGCAGTGGCCCTCCCTCCTCCTCTGCCCTCTTCCACCACGTCAGCCCCAAGGCCTCCACTGCGGACATTCAGGTTAGTTTGAAGTGTGGGTCTGACCATGTCAGCAGTGAGTGGCAGAGAAAGGGTTTGTACTAGGAAAGTTGAGGTCAGATGGGGGTGAGAGATGAATGAAAACACTGATGCTCTAAATGACGAAGAAAGGAAACCGATGGAAATGTAGGTGAATGAGGGGGCAGATGGATGGACAGATGGATGGGTAAATGGATAGATGAATGGGTCAATAGGTGGCTGGATAGACGGATGGACGGACGGACAAACGAATGATGGATGGGTCAGTCGATGAGCGGCGGGCGGGCGAACAGCCGGCTCGGAGGAGGCTGAGAAGAAGCAGCTATTACGTCCTGAGCGATTCCTTTGTGCCCTGCCTGCATTTCACACAATCAATCGCATTTAATTCCCATCACAACCCTGTGAGGGAGGCATCTATCTCCCCATTTTACGGACGAAAATAACCGAGTCTCAGGGATGTGAAATGACTTACTAAGGCCTCACAGCTGAGGAGAAATTGAGGCCAGATTGGTACCCAGGTCAGCTTAGCCTTAAGGGCCGCCTTGCTCTTGATGGGGTCATCACCACGCAAGCGGGCGCCCTCTGGGGACGGGCAACCCCTCTGGGCATCCCTGAAGCTCCCTCCAGCCGGCCTCTGGGGGAGGAAGTCTCTGTGAGGACCTGTAGGCTCCAGTCTGATGTTTACAGCATCGTTTGGCCCCACACGAGTGAGGTAGCGAGAGCAGCTCACCCACAGCCAGGTTGTCACCCAGCGCCCTGCCTCCAGGAAAGGGGGTGTGGGTGGGAGGGCGACAGGCGTGATTCGCGGCAGACAAAGGGAGCCTGTTTCATCCGGCCCCGCCATCCCAGGGCCGGTGCTTCAGCCAGCCCCGTAGCCTCAGAGCCCCGAGCCTCAGTGCCCAGTGGGTACAACAGGCATCCTGCTGCCCAGCTCGCTCCCTGGGATACTGGGAACGTACTGTGAGATGACGAATGTGAAGCGTGTGGCACGTAGCCGGTGCTCAGCTTCTATGACGGTGATTCCAACCAGTTCTGCCGTGTTCTGCCGGGAACTCTGGCCAAGTCACTTCTCCCTGAGCCTGTCTCCTTCTCTTTAAAACAGGGATGTGGATGCCTCCTCTGCAGCTTTATTAAGAAGATTCTGTTCGTTGAACAAAGCTTTATTTTCCCAGGTAACTCTAGGTGCTGGGAATGCGGCAGAGAATAGAACAGACAAACGTTCTTGCCTTTGGGGCGAGATAACATAACAAATAAGTAAATTACACACCATATTATGTGGGGTTTAGTGGTATAGAGAAAAGTAAAGCTGGGAAAGGGGTGATGGAGCGGGGAGGGGTACAGTTTTAAGTAAACATCCGGAAAGGCATATCCCTATGAAGAGACATGTGAATAGAGACCTGAGGCTGGTGATAAAGGGAGCCATGCGGAGATGTGGGGGAAGAGACTTCTGGGAAAGGAAGCAGCAAGTGCGAAGGCCTGGGGTAGGCAGGACCTGGTGTGTTCTGGGAATAGCAAGGAGGTGTGAGAGGAGGGGATAGGAAATAAGATCCAGAGGTAGTGGAGGTCTTGAGGCTGCGGCTGAGTTGGGAGACGTGGGAGGGTTTTGAACAGAGGGTTTCACAGGCTGCCAAGTCTGTGATGTGTGAGGAAAGGGCCATTTCTCCCCAGCAGAAAAGCCCCTCTCCTGGGCCTTTCAGAGGCTCAGCCCTGCCCTCCCGGCTCTCACCCCATCCTCTCACCCCCGGTGACCCCTGTGGAGGCTGCAGGAAGCTGACGGCTGCCCCTGACCAGGGCTCAGGCAAGGCTGGCATCAGGAGCCCACGAGCCCCAGGAGCCAGGTGGAGACAGCTCCTACATCAGCCCCTCACCTGAGACCCCCAACCTGCAAGAAGGAGACTGCGGATGGGCAGGAGGGCAGGTGCCTGGAAGCGGCTACCCAACTCCACGCCTAACCCACATAACCCAGTTCCTGTAAAGTTCAGGAACTTTATCGTTTCCATTTGGAAATGGTTTGTAGTCCAGGTTTTTCCCGAGACAGAAACCCCTAAGGACGTGCATGACACAGCCAGGCATAAACCGAAACGGTTTCTAAAGCGAAACGACAGAAATCCTTTCTCAGTCTCCCTCTGCGCTCCTCAAATGATGCTGGGGGGAGGGGTGTGCCCAAGCTTCAGAGCCCCTGAGACTGGCGAGGCTGAAAGGGCCCCCAACCAGGATGGGGGGCCCGGGTGGGGGGCAGTGCCTGCTTCACCCAGCGTGAGCTATGTGCTGACACAAAGCCCTGAATTCCGCATCTTGCTTCCCTCAGTGCACCCATTTTGTGCCTAAGCCCTGGCTCGGCTGAAGGCCCAGGAGGGATCCCAGGACAATGGTGCCCCAGCTCTGGGCACTGACCTCGTGGCCATGCATGGACAGGCTCAATCTCTGCACACCCCACATCCCGCTACACACACACACACACACAGACACACACACACACAGACACACACACACACAGACACACAGACACAGACACACAGGCACACACACAGACACACAGACACACACACACACACACACACACGAGACAAATTGACCAGAGTCCCCGCCCAGACATCTGAAGCCTGCTGAGTAAGGACAGAAGGGTCCTGGCTACTTGCACACCTCTTGTAATAATGGTACTCACTACCCCTCATGGCAGCTGTGTCTGGCTTTGAGCTGCTAGGGTCGCAGGAACGCTTTGCTCTTTCTTCTGCAGAAAGAACTGAAGAGAAAGAGGCTGAGCTTTGGCCTCCGAGAGACCTTGATTCCACACACACTGCCTGGTCCCACCGCCAGCCCTTTGTCCTAACTCTTCTCTCTGCCCCAAATGCCCTCCCCGCTCCCATTCATACAGTAATGCTGGACCTTTAGGCACCCGAGGACTGCGGGGAACTTGGACCCTGAAACTTCGTTCCTCGGGGAAGGGAGCAGTGCAGCTGTTACGAGCATCAAGTCTGGAGTCAGTTGCTTCGTGGCTGCGTGACATTGGACTTCACATCTCTGCGCCTCGGTTTCCCTCAACGTAAGATGGCCAAGATGCTCTAACTGGGAGAATGGAGATGTGGGTGGAGAGGCTGCCTGGAGAATTCAGTGTATGGGACCCAGGGATGAGCTGAATCACCCTGAGGTCTTGGGGCCTCCCCAGGAGGCAGGGGTTTTGGGTCTCCATGTTTAGCTGAGCTGCCTGCTTTGGGAATTCGAGGAGGGGGCTGCTTTCTCCACGCAGTCCACCTGCTCCATTCCAGAGCCCCTTACTGTGGACAACTCCTGCATCTTTCCGGCCTCCTGATTGGGAGGGGCTCCCCCGCCCAGACCCTCTGGTCACTCTCCCTGACTCGTCTTCTGAGTGCCAGTTTCAGGTGCTGGAGATGCTGGCTTTCCAGGGGCTTCTGGAATAGCCAGAGGCATCAGGAGCCTTGGCCCAGATGCCGGGGAGGGACTGAGACCTGCAGCTGGGTAGGAGACTCGGCATACTCGGAAATGGCGAGGCCAGGAGTGAATGTGTGAGGCCTCTCAGGGCACCCCCAATGACAACACCCCGCCCGGCCCCCAACCCCAGGGCTCAGACATCCCCTTCTTGGTCTGACCCCCTGAAGGGGCGTAGGGACACTGGAGCTTGTGCAGATAGATATGCAAGGCCCAGATCAAGGAAGGGTGAGCTTGGGGCTCTGAGGCACGTGGCCACAGGCCTAGGACTGGAGTTGTGGAGTCTCGGCAGGAGTGTGGCCGGTGGGTCCAGCACCATCGTGGTGCCGTCCCTCTGGGGGCTGCGGGCCACTCCTGTGCCTTAGGCCCCTCCTCAGAATCTTGGTCCTTAATAGCATCAAATAACGCCCAGGATTCCAAAGGAGCCAGTTATCACAGTGGCTAAAAAGCACGTTTGTGATATGCTAAGATGTGTGCTTTTTTGTGAACGCATCGATGATAATGTTGAGTGGCAGATTTAACCCCCACCATAATTTGGGGCAGAGATGGATATAAATGACGCTTGCAGAGGTCTGTAACACCAAGAGTGGGATATGAATACATCTGTGACTTTTCTGGGCGATGAAGTCCTGGGCGCTGCCGCTGGCACCAGCGTTTGCTGCCTCAATTTACAGTGGAGGGAAACGGTACATTTCAGCGGTGCCTGGTAAAAATAGTGATACTCTTCCCATCAAACACACGGCCCCGAGTTCCATCCCTGACATTCCGCCTGCTCCCGCCCGCCCTGCCAGGAAGAGCGGCGGCACCAATAATGCCACAGTCAGTGATGGACGGTGACAAGTGACGCCATCACTGGTCTGTATGGGGGCTTTGCACTGCGCCTCACGGCAGCTGTGTCTGCTCCCCCTGCGTCTTATCCTCACCACAGCCCTGCAGGGCAGGCAGTAGTACAGTCCCCATTGTGCAGAGGAAGAAACGGAGGCACAGAGAAGTTAAATGACTCGCCCAAGGTCACACAGCTTGTAAGTGACGGTGTCAGGATTTCAACCCAAGCCTGTCTGACTCCAGGACCTGTGGTCGTTACTGAATCCTCTGTGTTCAGAGGAACATTCCCTGGGGCTGGGCTGGGCTCCATGGATATGCAGCTGATTCTGTGTTTATCATCCCCATCCCTAGGCAGGCTAATGGATTCCAGACGGAGGCGATACGATTGTCCCCGTGCTGTGGATGGGCCAGCCTGGTGAGAGGGATTCCTCCAGCTCTGAACAGAGACCTGCACTGAACCTACTGCCACGATGCCAGTCGGGGTGGCGCCCTGGGGCCAAGGGAACAGGGGGGCAAAGTTGTGTCAGGACCCTATAGACCACCGGGGGACCGTGGACCTCCCTCAGACAAGCGGGTCCTCCTGGCCCCTGGCACTAGGCGAGGCTGTCCCCGAGGAGCTTCTGTGAGATTCAGGTCATCACAGAATGTTTATTAATCCCACAGACAGGATGGGGTCGGGCAGCTCCTCAGGGAATCTGGAGCTGAAGAAGCCGGTCATGGGAAGGAGTGAGGGGGCAGGTTCAGGACGGCTTTCTGGACCAGCCTCCTGGGCAGCTGAGAGCCCCAGAGTGGGGAGTCTCCCTCTCCCCTCAGCTCTGGGCTACTTTTTAAATGAATTAATGTGGCGGCGGGGGGGGACGCACAGAACCCTTGAAGGTGCTGTAGAGGCACAACGAACTCACAGAGAGCAGCTCACCTCCCTCCTGTCCCCTAACCTCCCAATTCTCTTCTTGGGAGCCAGTTTCTGGTGTCTTCCCAGAAGATTCTATCCAACACCCTAGGGTGTGTGTGTGTGTGTGTGTGTGTGTGTGTGTGTGTGTACATATCCTGCTTAAATAAAATCCCAATGATGGCATTCAATCCCCTCTGTTCTGCATTGTGCTTTTTCACTCTATCTTAAAGAATTTGCCTCATTAGATCCATTCAACAAATGTTTATTGAGCAGCTACTAAGTGCTGTCTTGTGGCCGACAGACCAGACCTCTGTCCTCATGGAGCCCAGTCCTCGCTCCCCACAGCTGTGTGCCCCCCGCACCGGTGCCATGGTGTCCTCCCCTCTCCAGGGAGCAGTGCAGAGTGGTGCTACTACAGAGCGGGAACTTCTGAGGTACGTCTTGGTACCCGTGTGCAAGCACGTCGGTGGGATGAATTCCCAGCATCAAGGGAGGTGTCCTCTTCACTTGGCCAGCTGTGGCCAGATCGTGGTTGAAATGTCAGGGCCCGGGCTGAGGCAGGGAGGTGACCCAGGATGGAGGTGATGGCGATTCTGGTGGAGCGCAAGATACGGAAGCTGGTAGTGGGACGTGTTGGGGGAGGGGAGAAGCCCCCTCTGGCCTCAGGGAGCCCCCAGTTTGAGGGGTAGGCAGGCTTGGAGAGGGACAGTGATGTGATGTGGGAAGCCTGGGAGGCTGTGGGTGCCCAGAGCAGGTGTGGGACCCAGCCGGGGAGGGCGGGGCACCAGGGAGGCTGCAGGAGCCCCCACTGTGCTGGGCGCATCCGAGCACTGTCGCCGGGAGAGCTGCGTCCTCTGTCCACTCGTCCAGTGAATCCCCCGAGGGCCTCCCAAGCGCCAGGCACCGTACTCGGGTAGCACTGTACCCATCCTACAGCAGAGGAAACGGAGGCTTGGACGGGGAAGGCAGGAGCTGAGGCCCCAGGAACCCAGTCTCCTCCTTGCCCCCACTCTGCCCCCCGTCCCTGAGAAGAGCCCAGGCTGCGGGCGCTCCTTAAATAGGAGCTTCCACCCAGACTGATCCCTGGAACTGGACCTCAGGACACCAGGGAGCTTCGTCCACCCCGTCGCTTTGTTACATTTACAAGATAACTTGAGTTAAAAAATGCTGAAGTGATAAATGCTTTCTGCACAGAGTTAAAGAACCAAATAAGGCAGCCCTGAAGCCCACCTGTCCTAAGCGTGCGAACTACTCTCGTTACTCGGAGTGGAGGTTGAGCTCTGCTGAGGTGCCCAGCGGGGGCCCACCAGGTGGGCCTGAACCCAGGACACTCAGGAAGCAGGTGTAGACGTTTGCTTCCACACGGAAGTGAATGAGGGGAGGTCTCCAAACCTCCAGGTTTTTTGCTTTGCTGATGCAAATGTATCTGTAGTTTTTCTTAACATAAATAGGATCATGTAATAGGCCCTACGCTGCCCTTGATTCTTTGCGAGGGGCCGCGAGGAAGGGGAGTCGGGGTGTCTTGGCCAATTCACTCTCTGTTGTCAGGCCTTACAGACCTACTTCTATTTCGGAGTCAGGCCCAATTCAGAGAAGAGACCGAGGCAGCGGGCTCCAGCCCTGCCCCCTTGTAGGATGGAGGAGTGAGGGGCTGGTCCTGGGGACAGAGGCCCCATCCGTGGGGATCTCGATGGGCAGGCACAGGGAAGAGGCGGGCAGTGCCTGCCTGGAGTGGAGGGGCTGGCAATTGGCTGGGTTATCCCAGCGGGGAGGCCTCCCTGGGGAAAGCTATTTTTAACTCTGAGAGCTGAAGCCACTTCCCTCTCTCCCTCTGTTGCCCTTTATTCCTGTCATCCTGGGGCCTGCAGGCCATCCCGGCCCCTCTGGAGGAAGGGAGAAGGTGAACGGGAAGGGCAGCAGGTGGCCTCACCTGCACCAAGTCCTTTACCCTCACTGTTCTGCCAGGGAAGAGGAAAGAGGTTCGGGAAGTTTGCGGGGCTTTGTGGAGGCCTTGCTGGTCTTCTTACATCCACCAGCAACCCCTCGAGGGCATGGAGAGGAGTCTTAGAACCCACCTCAAAAATCTCTCAAGTTACCAAAGGGATTATTGCCGTTGCAAAACTCGAAGTTCAGGGATGGATATAAGGGCCCCATAGGCCGTGTCTGGAGTCTGTTTCTTGCACCCTCACCTCTGCTTTCCTCTGGGTGGGGGTCCTCTCAGGTGGGCTCAGCCCACGTTGGGGCAAATGTGTCCCCAGCAGGGGACTCTATGTCCTCTGGGCATAGAGTTCCTTTCCCAGCTGATCCAGCCAAAGTCTTAGGGCCAGTTCTCCTTGGCTGGCTTTGATCACATGTCCACACCCCCAACCAATCACAGTAAAGCTCACAGCCAGGCCTGGGTCACCTGCATCCTGGGCCAGCTGCGGTCCCAGCCATCCCTCCAGCAAGCAGGTGGTAGAGGGCATGGGTAGGTGTGGGTAAGGTTCTCAGGAGAGGGGCTTAAACAGTGGGAGAATGTGGACCACTGATGCCTCCAAAGTGGCCCAGCCAGGACAGCACCCGCCCAAAGCACAGAAGGTATTGGATCCAGCGGCCTTCACCCCGGTGCTGCCCCCTGGCCTCCAGAGAGCTGCAGCTCCAGGGGCGTGGGGAGGAGGCCGCGTGCTGAGCCTGTGCAGGAGGGAAGCGTCAGCCGGCCAGCTCCAGGCTGAGATCGATGCCTGCTTCCTGGCGGGGTGGGTGGGACTCAGTGTCCTGTTTCCAGGGCTGCACTCCATTCCTGAAGTTCTGCTCTCCTCAGATCGATGCCGTAGGGTCAGCCCGGGGCCTGCAGGTGCCTGGGGACCGGGGAGCGCAGGGCCGGGAGCTCGCAGGCTGTCACTTTCTTGACCTCTCCCTGCCATCATGTCTCTGCGGCACCCCTGACAAAGGGCCTCGGCCTGCACACCTGTCATGTCTTCCCCAGGCAATCCCTTCCCACTGTTTTTGGGGCCCTGGGCTGTGAGTATGCTGGGCGGACGTTGCCCCTGCCCTCATACAGCTGACAGACCTTGGAGGAGACAGACAGTAAACGAGATGCCACAGAAAGTGGCCAGCTGGGAAGAAAGTAAAACGGGGGATGGGAGACTGTGTGCGGGCCTCTCCAAGAGGGGGCCTGAGCTGCCCCCGAAGGAAGAACAGTCTGGGGAGAGAGCCCAGCAGCAGAACCAAGCTGGCTGGCCGGTGTGTTGGGAACAGGGGGGCTGAGGAGGGGGTGCACTGGAACTTTGGTTCTCAGTCGTGCCGTGGGAGGCCATGAGCCCATTTTATGTTGCGAGGGTCTCCTGCTGAGGAAGGAGAAACCCGGGCAGGCTCCTGGGAGGAGGCAGCCCTCGGGGCTGTGGAGCTCGGAGGGGTCTTGGGGGCATCGAGGCAGCAGCCTGATGGGTGGGGTGCCCAGTTTTCACATCTCAGTCAGTGGTTAATTTATGCTGGCGTCATCGTATTAGGATACAAGTATTACAGGAGCCGGCACCTCTGAGTGTGTGGCCACTCAGACCAGTAAACCCCAGCCTGAGGGGGGCCCCTACCCACCCCACCCCTGCTCCTCATGGCTTTGTGGCCTCGGGAGCAGTCTCCCGTCTCTGGGCCTCACACTCCTCAAATGAAGGAGTGGTTCCAGATGGACCAGGGGCTCTTTGCCTCCTGGCCTGTGGCTCTGAGAATGCCCAGCTCAGCAAATGTTTTCTTGAACAGCTACTGTGTGCTCCGCCCAGGGCTGGGAGGGCCTGGGCCCCACCCTGGAGAGGAGGGGAGAATTTCAGGTTTCGGGAAAGCTGGGCACATTCAGAGGGTGCTGGGAAGGGCCGTCTGTAGCCAGAACTCCTGCTGTGTGCAGGACACCTACCTCCTCTGTCTCACTGGCTTCTCATGCAGTCCTGGGAGGGCGGGTATTTTACGGAGAAGGAAGTGGGACCTCACAGGGAACATGTCCAAGGTCCCTCTACAGGCCCTGCTTGGCCTTCCTCCACACCGCAGGGAGGTGTGATGCCCCCCCACTGCTCTGGGCAGTGCCCTGGGAGGGCCGAGAGCCCTCTGCCCACAGACCGGAAGCCCTGGGCCCCTCTGTGCTCCAGTTCCTGCACTGGGACGAGGGCGAGTCCTGCCCCCCCCCCGCCCTCCCCCTGGGAAGCTGGTTCCCCTTGTTGTGCAGTCAAGGACTGTGTGTCCAGGGAACAGCGACTGCTGGTGGGGTGCGTTTAGGGTTAGGAATTGAGTTCCCACCCAGCTGGTAGGTCGGGAGGGAGGGGTGCAGAGCCTGGAGGCCAGCAGCCTAAGGAGTTAGGCTCACACGTCTGCGGCACCTTCTTTGCTGGGTGACCTTGGGGAAGATACTCGCTGTCTCTGTGAAATGGGTCTGATGATGGCTCTGGGGGAGGCTTGGGGCCCAGGAGGATGACCAGCTTGCCTCACGCTGGCCTTCTTGGTGAGCAGCTGGGTGAGGGCTCTGTTGTGGGGTGTTCTGGGGCTGAGGATGCCCTGGGTACACCCCCCTCGTCCCAAGAGCTGCCAGAATCCTAGACCCAGTGTTGCCCCAAGGTACTCCTGTCCATTCCCCAGCTGAGACCATTTGCTGGAACCGTCTCCCAGCTGAGGGGCATCCCGGCTCCTCTGGGGACCCTGGGTGGGGTCTCACAGGATGGGTGACTTGGGGCCCCTTCCTCCTACGGTGGAACCGTGTCCTCTGTCTTCTGGGAAACTGGGCAGGGGAGGGTGGGGAGCTGAGCCGCTTCCCTCCGCGGTCACTGTGAGAGGGAGAGGGAGGAAAAGTTTCCTGAGAGCTTTTGGTCCCCTGGGAGCTGGCCTCTGAGGAGGAGAAAACCAGGACACCGCATACCAGTCGGGCAGGACAGGTTGGGGGCATGGGGCTGGAATCTACTGGGATGCCCCATCTCTCTGCCGTAGCCCCTCGCAGCCGTCAAGGTAAGGGGCAGGGGCTCTCATACTGGGGACAGATATGCTCCTGAACTTGTGAAATAGGGCCACTGTCGTGGTGACAATGAAGTGTCTTCGAGAGCGAGCGTTTGGTCAGCGTTCGGCATCTACCCAGCCGTGAGCCTGCCAAGGCCGTCAGGTGTGCTCTGTCCTCAGTTCTCACTGCAGCTGCAGGACGAAGGCGAGGAAAGTGAGGCACGGAGAGGCGAGGGGATCTGCCTCTGCACTGGACAGAGGACATGGTGTGGCTCCAATCCTGGACAGCCTGGGGTGAGTTTTCCGGGTGGCCTCGGCCAGGCCAAACCCACCAGCTGCCTGGGGCCCGGAGCCTGGGGCTGGTGGGGACTGCAGACCACTCTGTCTGAGCCGTCAGCGATCTGGGCGGCGGCCAGAAAGCCATCCTCCTTGGTTAGAATCCTGCAGCCAGTCTCCCTGCTGTGCAGACACATAATTATATTTCACATTAAAGGGGAAGCTGGAGGCTGAGGGGGCCAGAGAGCCCTTTGAGGCTTGTGCGCTGAGCACAAACCTGCCTCCTTGGCCGAAATCTGTGGTCCCAGAGCTGAGCAAGGGGTCAGACTGGTGATAAAATGGGGTCTCCCTAGGCCAAGGCCTAGCTGGGCAGGTCTGTCTGCCGGGATGAAAGGCCTGGGCCCTGCCCAAGGCTGAGAGATCTGAGGCCCAGACAATAGGCCCCAGGAGGCTTGGAGGGCAGGGCTTGTGGGGACAGGCTGGGAAGAGGCAGAGGCAGGGGTGGCAAGAGAAGAGGGTCACATGGGGGTCAGGTCTGCAGAGAAAGCGGGCAGGGGGAGGAGCACAGAGAAAGCAGGAGAGGAAAAAGCCAAGCAGAGCGCCAGACGAGGAGAGAGATGCTATTAAAGAGGGGGAAACGCTTGTGTCCGAGCGTGCATGCCTGGGGTGCAACGGGAAAGGAGTCCATGGGAATGTACAAGCTGGGAGCTGTGTGCACATGTGCCCTCCTGCAGCTGTCACTCTTGCACGTGCATGTATGAGTGTGTATTGCACCTGAACCATCATGCATGTCACGGCATGCATTTTGCATGTGTGGATCCAGACGCCTGAGCTTGTGTACTCGGCTGTGTGCACACGTGTGTGTGCAAGATTTCCTTTCCTGTGTGCGCGCTCGCCATGCACCTGTGTGGGTCTCTGGGCGGACATGCCTCCGTGTGTGTGTGTGTGTGTGTGCACGCGCGCGCGCGCTCCAGTGCGCAAGTGGCTGGCCGTGTGTCTGTGTGTGGCGGGGGGCCGGGGCCGGGGCCGCCGGGCCAGGCCTGGGCTGGGTGGGCGGGGGCAGCGGCGGCGCGGCGCGGGGCGGGCGTTCTCTCCGCGGAGAGTTAAGAGTTGTTGCCGAGCTGGGTTCTGGTGACAGCCGGGCGCGGAGCTGGGTGCGCGCCGAGCCTCAGCTTCCCGCCGCCTCCTCGCCCTCCATCGCGCTCTCCCCGCCTTCCCCGGGCCTTGCCGCTGCCACCGCCTTCCCGGGAACGGCAGCCGAGGGCGAGGGCGAGTAGCCGGAGGGGCCGGAGCGGGCGTGGAGACGCGAGGCGCCTGGGCGTGGGGGAGCGCGCCCGGCCCAGCCCGGGATCAGATAACAGCCGGCGGGGGAGGGGGTGGGTCGGCCGCACGCGCCGCGGGACGGAGGGACGGACGCCAGCCGCGCCGACCGGAGCGTGCGCCCCGCGACCGGGGGCGCCGTCCAGGCGCGCGCCCCCGCCCCGCGACCTGACCGGGGCGATTGGCGCCCCGCACAGACGCTCCCCTCAGCATGGAGCGCCCCCGGGGGCTGCCCTGAGGCGGCGGCGGCGATGCAGGCAGCGCGGCGGCTGCCGGGGCCAGGAACGGCCGCCCGGAGCTCGGAGGACGCGGAGCGCGCCGCGCCCGGGGCACTGACCGAGGTAAGCGCCGGGGGACCCGGCTCCAGCTCCTCGCGGGCCCCCTTCCCGGCCGAGCGAGCACGAGGAGGTGCAGCAATTGGGAAGGTGGGGCGGCGGGGTCTGTTCGACCTCTCGTTTTCTGTTTTTTTTTTTTTTTTTTTTTCTTCCCCCTCCCTGGTGAGCGTTAGCAGGAAATGCTGACTGCGAGCTTTTCTCCTCTGCCATGTCTCCAGCCACCGCCGCCAGGGAACTTTGCTCCTTGCTAACCTTCGTCTTGGGGGCGCTCCGGGAAACTTTGAGGCGCCCTCGGCCCCCCTCTGAACGCCTCGCACGAGGGGGCTCGGGAGGGAGCGTGGGGAGGCTCTTCCGCAGGCGGTGTCAGTCTTACGAGTGACCTTCCCCGGAGACCCCCCGACCGGGGCGGGGGTGCCGAGAGGGGCGCGGACTACGGGCGGCCCGGCAAATGCCCCCAGGCCCAAGGGCTGCGGGTCCTTGGAGCCGTCGGTCTTTCCCACCTCCTGCGCTCTGTTGGAGTAAAGATATTCTGGAAACGGTGTGGTCCTCTGGCACTCGAGTGAGCCAGACGAGGAGTCCAGCCGCACCTTTTTTCGCTTGTACAAGTCGGCCTTGATCGCTCAGGGGTGGTTGCTTGGCTGAGAGGCCCCGCGGGTTTCAGGGCCGGGGTCCCCTCACAGTGCTGACGTCTGCTCTGGATGTCCTGGGGCGCGGGGAGGGGCGCGGGGCGGGGGAACCAGCGGCAACTGGGTGGGGAGTTCCTGCGGGGCTTCACATGGGATTTGAGGCCCCAGTGGGTGTCTGTGCTGCCTGTTCCGATGGAGTGTGCACATGTCATGTGAACATTTTAAAACCTGTGTTCAGGACTGGAGGTCACAGGAAAGTGTCTCTTTGGAGGTGGTCTTTGGTTCTGGGAGGTTCTCCTGCCTCCCCGCGGCCTGGATCTGCTGAGACCGGGTCCACCCTGCTCCCCGTTTCCCCAGCAGCTCTTCATCCGGGAGCCCTGCACTGCCTGGGACCTTTGCTCCGTTCTTCTCTGCTCCCCGTGCCCAGGACGGACCCTGGAATAAAGTGCTGGGGACCTCCAGCCCCCCATATCCGCGTCGCGGAGCCCGGGTTCGCAGGCTCCGTCTCCGGGGAGCGCAGAGGCGCCCACACGCCGCTGAAATCAGCAGCCGCCCCCTCGAAGGCGCGAACCCAGAAGGCGTAGCCTCCAGCCTACCCCTCGCCGGCTCCCTAGGTGCCGAGGACGGCCAGGCCCCGGCTGCCGCCCCATCCGGACCTCAGCCTCTGCCTGGGCTCCTCTGCAGCCCCTCATCGCAGGTCTCCGCCCTGGACCGCCACCGCATGGCTGGAGAGCGCCGGGGAGGGGAGAGCCCGAGGAGCAGTGGGGGCGTGTGGTCTTTTTGCGGCCAGCTCCTCCCCCCGTTGTGAGAAGAGCGCCCTCACCGCGCGCTGGGACCCCACAGAGAAACTCCTCAGCATGATCCACCCCTCAGCCTTCTGGCGGCCCCTCCCCTCCAGGTAGGGGGCCGGGTGTCGGCAGCTCCAGGAGGGGGCCTCGGAAGGGCTCCAATCATGTGGGCCCCAGACCCCTGAGGGAGAGCAGGGTGCTTGGGCACCCCTGGGGACAAGAAGGGGCCTCCAGCGTGCTGGACAACAGGGGAGGGCCCTCCTCTCTACGGGTGTACCGCTGAGCGCATGTATCGGGCACTCTGTAGATGCTGGGTGTTGGCACTCACCCGGCAGACCTGAATTTCCAATCCCGGACTCCCTCCTTGTGCCCCCCTCTCCAGATGAGGGCACAGCCGAGCCCCCTCCCAGCCCTGAAGGGGATGGACCTTCCCTCGGGCAAAGGGGCAGAGCCTAAGTTTGTCGGCCTATCCCTGGACGCCCCTCCCATGCCCGGTTGCCATGTCAGACCCCCGTCAGGCTTCAGGTTGCTGAGGAGGAGGCCCCTCCTCGAGGTGTGTGCCTGGTGGAAGGATGTTCAGCGGACTGTGCTGTGCTGTGAGGAAAAGGTGCCCAGAGAGGGGCAGGACCTTGCCCAAAGCCACACAACAAGCCAGGGCTTTGCGCGGAAACCTCCACCTAGCTCTCTCCAGGCCAGAGGGCCGCCCTGCCAGGTTTCCTGCCCCAGGGCCACGGTGTCCCTCCTCTCAAGTCTGCCCAGAGCGGGACAAGGTAGCACTGGTGGCCCTGAGGCAGTGAAATAATAGTGACAGCAGTGGTAACAGTAACAACACTAACAGTGACAGCAGCGCCCTGCAGTTGTGCAGCACTGGGACCAGCTCTGCCCTGTGGGCAGTCCTCTGGCCTGGCGAGGCCTCCGGTGCCCTGGGCCACGGCTGGCAGCACCAGGCCCGGCACCAGGAGGCCTTGGCACAGCGTCTAGGGTGGAAGCAACTGCATTGTCACTCCCAGCAACCTCTGTGGCCCTCGTCTGGCTCCAGGCCGGAGGCTGCTGGAGCCCCCTCGGGGCCCACTGGTGTCCACGCTCGGGCTCACTGCTCCCAGCTCGGGCTGGGCCGTCCCTCCGACAGGTGCAACTTGTGCCTGTTGCTGGGTCCCTGCCGGGGCTCTTGCTGTGAGCGACGCCTGGGCACACCTGCTCCTGCCCTGGGGCTGCAGCTGGAGCCCTGTCTCGGGCCGGCATGGAGGAGAGGCTGGGAGAGAGGCAGCTCGTGGGCAGCAAGAGGGGTAGAGGCTGGCTGGCCACTCGGAAGGTGTGCGAGGTGTGGGTTCGGTCCACGGGATGGCTGCTCCAGGGGAGTTGGCAGTGTGGCAGGGAGGCAGCCAGGGGAAGGCCAGAGATGAAAGAAAGCCAGCCTGAAACTGGGCCGCAGGCAGGGCAGGAGGCCCGGAGGCTTCAGAGGAGCCGTGGGGCTGGGGCTGGGGGTGGGGCTGGCCAGGCAGGAGGGTTTTCCAGAGGATCTGGGGCCGAGGGCAGAGCTGGAGCCCTCGCTGGGCACTGGCCGAGGGCCCAGCACTCTGCCGGCTGATTTAATTTCCTAATGGTCTACTAGTGCAGGGGACGGCAGTAGCTCCGTGAGGCCCAGGGAGGCTCTGGGAGAGACTGGAACGCGGCTCGGACCCAGAGCCCACCCTCCTGCGTCCCACAGACAGCCTGCGCAGAATGCATCCGTGTGCCAGGCTGTCTGTGGGGGCTGCCCCCCGACCCCCCAGGGCTGGTCCCCTACGGGCCCTGGTGCCTGCCTGCCATCCCAGATCCCAGGTTGCTGTGTCCTCGGGACCTGGTTAAGGCCTGGCATGTAGTAGGTGCTCAGTAAATAATTGGCGGGTCTGTGTCTGGGCTGTTTTCTCTGCCGCTGAGGCCTCACTGGGGGCTGTGGTGGGGCTGTGAGCTCCTGGGGTGGAGGCCCTGTGGCCCGCTGCTCAGTTGTGGCCCCAGTGCAGTGTCTGGCATACAGAAGGTGCCTAATAACTGGGTGTTGAGTAAATGGAAACCTGGCCCTTGACCTGGCCCCTTCTCTCATTCCTTCGGGGGAGACTTTAGGGCAGACAGCTAGGGTGAGCGAGGCCGGGGGTCTGACTGTGGCCCAGTCACTTCTCTTGGGTCTCAGTTTATCATCTGTGAAGTGGGATCAGAGCGCCAGGTGGGGAGGCTTCTGAGAGCGCCCAGGATGGGAGAGTGGAAATGTGAACCTCTGTGTGTGCCTTTGGGGGAGTCTCAACAGAAATGGGGTGCGGAAAGGCGGGGCTCCATGGAGGAGGGCATGTGAGCCTCTGCGATGCCAGAGCCTTGGTATCCGCCATCCAGTCCAGCCTCCCCTTGGACAGGGGGGAAACTGAGGCCCAGAGAGGGTAGGCGAGGGTTCTATGGGAGAAGAGGGCCTCCCCCTCCTAGTGTGTCAGCTCTACCCCCTCCCCAACCCACTTCCTCCTCTCACCCCACCGATGTTCTGCATCTCGAGGCTTCCTGCCCAGCTGCTGAAGTAGCAGCTGCAAAGGCCGCGTGAGGCTGTGGGTGCCCTGGGGACCCTGGTCCAGCCCCTGACTAGCCTTCAGCCCTGCAGCGCCAGCCACGTTTCCCTTGGCGTGGCCTCTAGGGTCTTGGGGTCTGGACCCTCCTCACCCTGGTCCGCCGGGCCCGCAGTTTGGCCCTGTTGCCGCCTCCACTCCCCTCTTCCGCCCAGGCCGCCGGCCTCCCTCCCGTGGTGCCTCCGATGCGCCAGGCCTCCTCGGCCTGGGCCTTTGCCCCGTGCCCCCAGCTGCCCTCTCCAGAGCTCCACGGGGCCCTCCCTCATTGCTCTCAGCTCTTGCCCAAACGCCGCCTACTCCCCGCGCCTCTCCTGGCTCCCTGGGCAACACAGCAGCCTCCCTTTCCCCGCTGCCTTCTCGGCTTTTTTCTCCATAGAACTTAATGCAGTCTGCCACGTTATGTTTTCTCTTGTTTGTTGTCGGTCTCCCTTGGGTGCAGGGCAGGCTCTGTCTCCTGAGCTCCCCTCTGGGGTGGAGCCGGGCCCCCTGCAGCTCGCCTGGGGCTGTGGCCCCCACGTTGTGACGGACGTCCCCGGGGTGGGAGTGGGCAGCCTGCGGCCCAAGAGGGACAGCCCCAGCCAGAGGTGGCAGCAAGGTGGGGGACAGCGGTTGGGACCCTCTGCCCCCGAAGCCTCCTCACAGCTGCTTGGTGGCTTCCCCAGCAGAGCTGGGCTGGTGCGGGGGGGGCGGGGGGGCATGTGGAGATAGCGAGGTACCGAGCTCTGTGTGTGTGTGCACGCACGCGTGTGTGTGCGTGTGCATGAACGGCCGAGGTCACGGAGGGGCTGTGTGCCCCCCACCCTGCCCACCTCCCTCTCCTTCCAGCTGCAGCCCAAGCCCCCTGAGCTGGCGGCTCCAGCCCTGCAATTCTCCAGCACTTAAGGCAAAAATAAATCGGGGCTAGCAGCTGGCGTTCTGGGAGGTAGCAGCCGCGCCGCCCCCCGCCCCGACCCTGTGCCTGTGGGCTCTTGGTTCCAGGCCAAGCCGGGCCGGGGGGGCCTAGGAGGACTGGGGGCCCCGCGGGGAGCTGGCTCCATCCAGCCCCTTCCCAGGATGAGAGGTTGGCAAGGCCCAGAGAGCGCGGGGCCTGGCTGGGTCGCGCGACGAGCAGAGGTGGATGGAAGCCGGCGACTCCCGAGGGGACCGGGATCCGGGGCAGGTGAGGGGGCTCAAAGGTGGGGCTTCGCAGGGGCCTGGCCCGTGGCCTTGTGGAAGCAGGGTGTGGGCAGGGCCCTGGACCCCCTCACACAACGCCCTGGGGACCAGCCCCTGGACATGTCTTTCCCTGCTGGCCTCTCCCTTCCCTTCTCAGAGAGCCCTAGAGGTCTCTGCCTGGTGAATCTTAGTGACAGGCCCTGAGGAGGTCTGAATTCAGTGGCATTCATGCTTTTGACTATCGAGTCTGGAGCTGGTATCTTTGCTTTTACCCTGTGCCTGGGGCTGGGGGCTGGGAACTGATGTCTGGATTGGGGGAGGGTGAAGAAACCAGTGAACAGACACTTAAGGAAGCACAGAGTTTGTCATATTCTCTTGCTCATTATCACAGTTTTTGATGACAAGAGTGTTAACGTGCTCACGGTAAAGCATCACACAATTGTAAGGACAGAAAATGAATTTCTTTTTCTCAAACCTTGTCTCCCCCTCACCCCCACCCCAAAGCTTTATGCTTTTGAGGGGACTCATTAGAGAACCTTTTAGATTGTCTGAGTGTTCAACAAACATGTGGATGTAGTTGTGCACACCTGCTGGCGGCTGCAGCGCCCTCTCTCTGTCTGTCTCCCCCTCCCTGTTTCCGTGTTTTCTCATCTTCCCGTCCCTGCTGTCCCTGCTGCTGCCCCAGGCCCCATACTCAGGGGCTTCATCCTCTCTCCTTTGATTGACCTGAGGGCTGAGTCAGAGTCTTGGGACCACAGAATCTTAGCTGTGGAGTCTAGGAAAGCACTCAGCCACCCGAGTTCCTGGGCGATGGGCTCTGAGTCGTGGAGTCGTGGCCTCTTTGGGACAGAGAACCTGGAATTGCAGAATTGGCGTGTCTTACTCCCGGGAGAGGTGCTGGATCTTTGCTGGGGTCCCTCCTTCCTCAGACCCCTCGGGAAGCGGTTGGAGAATGCAGATCTCCTGGCTCCGTCCCCAGAAATTCTGGTTCCGAGGGCCTGGGGTGGAGCCTGGGGTGGAGCCTGGGAACCTGCACTTTTCGGTCTCCCCAGCAGTGCAGCCACCACGGGGAGGTCGCCCTGCTGCAGCCCAGTCCTTGACCCTGGGCTGGCCCCGTCCCCTCTGGCCTCAGGGCCCACCCGGCCCAGCGTGGACAAATTTGAGGCTGAGGCCAGCGCTGTGCTTGAGCCCCGCAGGGAAGGCGCGGGCCAGGCTGGTCGTCCGAGGTCCTCGGCTGGGGCAGGCCTCTGCTGGGGACTCGGTCTCCCCCCCACCCCCCCACCTCTGAGCTTCCTGTCGGGTGCCAGCACCGTCATTCCTGTCACCTGGCTTGAGAGGAATCGGAAGGGCCGCCCCGCCTGGCTCCACTGAGGGCCCCTGTGGAAAGGGTCTGAGAGGCTAAGTTTGAGGGGGTGTTGGTCACCCCTGTGCTGGCCCCGGGCCTCAGTGACCCCGCGTGTGAAGTGGACGTGGGCATCATGCCCCGTCTGGGCATCTGCTTTCTCATCCCTTTGCCACTTCAGCTCTGCGGTCAGGGCAGCCAGGGCAGCCTCCGCTCTCCCTGTCCCCGGCCCCTCTGCCACACAGGCCGGAGGCTCACCCGTGCCCATCGCCTCGGCCTGCTGTGCCTCAAGCTGTCGGAAGCACCTGCCCGGCTGGGGCAGCCAAGTTGCCCCCACCCCCACCCCAGGCCCCAGGAGCCTTCAGAACCACTGGAGGCGGTGCCTCCAAAAGTCCCCGGACAGCCCCGGAACGGCCCAGCCCCTCCCTCGGGGCTTCACAGCAGAGGAGACCCGAGCCACCCTCTTCCTTTCCTCTGCCGGCCCTGCCAGCTAGAGCCTTGCGGCACCTGTGGGCTCTGGCCCCAATCCTACAGCAGATGCCCCAGCCCTGAGGCTCCAGAGCCAGGTGAGCAGGCTCTGGGTCCTGTCCTGACCCAGCTGCCCTCCTGGTGGGCCTCAGGGGTCCCCCAGTCACCCTGCCACAGATCGAGCACTGGTGGATGGGGAGTGAAGGGGGAGCAGCGCCCCTGGGGGCTGTGACCCGAGCCCTTGGTCTCAGTCTCCTCCTCTGGGAACAGGGGACACGAGGGGAGGTGGTTGAACAAACCCACACACCCGACGTGTCTGCCCTGCCCTGTGAGGGGCAGCCGTCCTATGGGGTGGTCCGTCAGCCAGGTCCAGAGGAGAAGACAGAAGTGGGATGACGGCGGGAGCCGGTGGGGTCTGTACTACTTTTATACCAAGTCACCACAAACTGGGGGGCTTAAAACAAAACAGATTATCGTCTCTCAGTTCTGGGGGCCAGAGTCCGAAATCAAGATGTCGGCAGGGTTGCTTCCTCCGAGAATCCACCCCGGGCCCCTCTCCCGGCTCCCGGGGCTGCTGTGACCCTCGGGGTTCCTTGGCATCCCTCCAGTCTGCACCTCTGTCTTCACGTGGCCTTCTGCTCCCTGTGTCTTCTCTCCTCTCATGAGGACACTTGTCATTGGATTCAGGGCATCCTTATCCAGGATGGTCTTATCTCCACATCCTTAGTTATACCTGCAAAGACCCTTTATCTAAATAAACTCACATTCAGAGGTACTGGGTGGACATATATTTTGGGGGAGCCGTCACTCAACCCATTACACGTGGTCAACCTGGATATGCTGCCCTGTGTCTTGACTTTTTCTTTTTTAAGAAAAACATATTTTTTAGCAACATATCTTGGAGACACAAGCAGATACGGTATGCTTGGTCTGTGCCGCTTACCAGCTGTGTGTCCTTGGGCAGATTGCTTGACTGTTCTGTGTCTCAGTTTGCTCATCTGCAAAATGGAGGCATTACCGGTTCTTCCCCCCGTCAGGCTGCTGGGGGCGATGAAAGGATATGTACAGGAGAGGTGTAGTAGATGACCCCTTTGATTAGTACATCAGCCAGCAGAACGGTTTTAAGGTCTGCCCAGTATTCCCTGCACTGGGCTGGATTTCTGTTTCGTGAGCCTGCTTCGTTCCGGGGCCCCTCCAGCCCTCGGCTGTTATCACATGTAACGCTGCCATGATCACCTGGGTACTGAGGTCCTCGTGCCAGCGCTGTCCAAGCAAGAAGTCCAGAAGCGGCCCTGCTGGGTCGGAGGGCTTGTGCCTTTGTAGCTTTTAGAGCTACCACCGCTGCGCCCTCCGGGGGTGGTCCCCGCCCCTTGGAGAGTTGAGCGTGCCTGGGTCCCACCGTGGCCTCCACCGCCTCTGTTTTAGAGCCAGTGGAGCGTTTCTTCCTGTTGAAACCCCTTTCTGTCGTTCCCTTCCTGGCAGAGTGGTCATTTCCCTGACCTTTGCCCTCCTCCAGGTTGAGGTGTTTGGGAGTTGGGTGGGTGCCCCTGCCATATGCGAGGCCCTTTCTCATCCCGTTGGGTCCTCATGGCTAGCCCCAGGGGTGGGAAGCAGCTGCCCTATTTCCAGATGCCAACACTGAGCCTCAGAGAGATCGCATAGCAGCCCAGCCCATCTCTAGCAGTCCGTCTGCGCCTGGAGCCCGAGGGGCCCCCTCAGGTGTCTTGGTTTCCCTGCAAGCTTCCCTGGTGGCACAGTGGTTAAGAATCTGCCTGTCAAGGCAGGGGACACTGGTTCGACCCCTGGTCCGGGAAGATCCCACATGCCGCGGAGCAACTAAGCCCATGCGCCACAACTACTGAGCCTGCGCTCTAGAGCCTGCGAGCCACAGCTACTGAGCCCACGTGCCACAACTGCTGAAGCCCGTGCGCCTAGAGCTGGTGCTCTGCAACAAGAGAAGCCACCGCAGTGAGAAGCCCACGCACCGCAACGAAGAGTAGCCCCTGCTCACCGCAACTAGAGAAAGCCTGCGCACAGGAACGAAGACCCAGTGCAGCCAAAAATAAATAAATAAATTTATTAAAAAAACCCCGGCACTCTCCTCACTGGAGGGAGAGGGCTGGGTTTCACTCCTGCTGGTCCCCCTGCCCTGGCCCCATCCCTGGGCCACCAGGCAGAGTCCCTCTGGAGATGGCTGGTGTGCTGACAAACCACTGTGATACCCTGGACTGAGGCCATGTGCCCTGGGGGCCTGGATGTCCTCAGCCCCCTCTCTTGGCTCCTGGCAACCGTCAGGATATTTTGGGGGCGTCAGCAAAGTGCCCGCCTTGGTGGTGGATCCCGCAGCCTGTGGTGTCACTGGGTGCCTTCATTTCTCAGGAAGTGCCACGATGTTCACTGAGACTTGGCACCCAAAACAATGAAAATGACTGTTTACTCGGCGTCTTCTGGTGCCAGGCGCTGCGCTCAGTGCTTTCCCGAAACATCATCTCATTTAATTCTCAAAATGTACTGGCCGGGAGTGGAGCAGGGATTGAGAGATGGGGTCCTGAGGGAGGCAGGTGGCCAGACCGGGGAGCCCCACGGCTGGGCGCCCGGCGCCTCCAAAGGCACAGGGGCCTTTAAGAAGGGCTCTCCCTTGAGGGCAGGCCGAGACCTGGGCTGAGGATCTGGGAGGTGCAGTGTTGGGCATGAGCCAGGTTAGCCTGGATTTAAATGCGGCAGCCCCCCGTGCCCCCCTGCTGTGTGACTCCAGGCAAGCAGCTTCACCTCTCTGAGCCTCACTTCCCTACTCTGAGAAATGGGGCCGAGTCTGCCCCGTTCAAACTGTGATTGTGTGTGCCCGGTGTTAGAACTGTTTCAGAAGTCTAGATGATGGAGGAGGGTTCTCAGAGTCCTGTCCACTTTACAGGTGGAGAGACTGAGGCCCCAAGGGGGGAGGGACTGAATGACCTGCCGCCCTCCATCCCCTGTGACCTCAGCCACAGGACATGGGGCTGGTCCAGTCTCCCTCGTTTTTACCCCCACCGGACTAGGATAGAAAGACAGAGCATTATTTGAGTGCCTACTCTGTACTGGGAGGCTCATGCAAGGGAAAGATTTAAGTTCTCGGCGTGCGGGTCGTGCCCCCTCTGTCCATTTCTTAGGCAGCGGTGGGGCTCACATCTGTCCGAGAGCCCCATGTCCCGGGAGACCCCCCCACTCCCGTGGCTGCGTCGTGGGCATGCTGGGCTTTCCACAGACCTGCACGTGAACCTTTGCTGCTTGCGGAGACAGCAGGGCGGCCGATTCACTCACCGCTCGACTTTGGACCCGGGGGAAATGCATCCGCGTGGCCTGAGCGAAGTCTCTGCAGAAGTGGGGATGCTGGGGCTTGTGGAGCAGAGAAGGTGCCCCAGGGGAGGGGCTCTGGCCTGGCCCAGCAGGAGGCCCCCCAGGGTGAGTGTCCAGCCAGCGGACCTTAGAGAGCCCTTCAGAACCACCCCTGGTGCCCTGGTCCCCTGCCATCTCCCTCCTGAGCCCACCTTATCCCTCCTGGACATGCAGGAAACCAGACTTAAAGGACGTGAGCCCCTGAGTCCAGTTGCAGCCTGCACTGCCCTGGGGCCTCATGGACCCCTCTCTTGCTTCCAAGCTTGGGGCTCTGGCCCCAGACCTCCCCCCTTTCCACCCAGAACCTGGCCTCTTGGTCCTGGGGCCCTGCCTCCTGAGACTCTCCAGGGTCCTGGAGTCTCAGCCGACAGTGTGGCCTCCTCATTACTGAGAAAGTCAAAGGAGAACCTTGCAGCTCCCACCTCCCGCCACCTGCATCCCCTCACCATGCCTCCATCCCCTTCCTGTGGATGGATTGTTGTCCCCCACGGCCACTTGGCCCCTCTGCCTTCACCTACCCAAGGCCATTGCTGTGGCGTCTCCCTCTCCCTGCTAGCCCCTTCCCTACACCCTGCACCTGTTCCTTCCAAAGGAGATCACGGAGGGCCTGCCATGGGCTGGCACTTCCTCCAAGCACCAGGACACACCAGGGGACAAAACAAAGCCCTGCCGGCATCCATTTGCAGTAAAAACTCTCAGTAAACTAGGAACAGAGGGAAACGTTCTCAACTTGATAAAGGCACCTACAAAAATCCTGGAGCTGACATCATACTTAATGATGAGAAACGTGGCTTTCCCACTAGGATCAGGAACAAGGCAAGGAAGTCCTCTCTCACCAGTGCTTTTCAACACTGTGCTGGAAATCCTGGCTGATGAGATAAGACAAGAAAAGGAAATAAAAGGTATACACATTGGGGAGGAAGACACAAAACTGTCTCTATTCACGAATGACATGATCATCTATGTAGAAAATATGAAAAAATCGACAAGAAAACTCCAGGAACTAATAAGCAGTTATAGCAAGGTTGCAGGATACAAGGTTAATGTACAAAAGTCAATCAGTTTCCTATATACCAGCAGTAAACAAGTGAAAAGTGAAATCTAAAATTAAAATCACAATACCATTTCTATTAGCACCCCCCCCCAAATAAACCACCGAGGTAGAAATCCAACAAAACCCTGATGAATGAAATCAAAGAAAAACTAAATAAATGGAGAGATATTCCATGTACATGGATAGGAAGACTCAATATTGTTAGACATCAGTTATTCCCAACTTGATCTATAGATTCAATGCATTCCCAATCAAAATCCCAGAAAGTTATTTTATGGATATCGACAAACTAATTCTAAAGTTTATATGGAGAGGCAAAGGACCCAAAACAGCCAACACAGTACTGAAGGAGAAGAACAAAATTGTAGAACTGACACTAACTGACTTAAAGACTTACTATAGGGACTTCCCTGGTGGTGCAGTGTTTCAGAATCCGCCTGCCGATACAGGGGACACGGGTTCGAGCCCTGGTCCGGGAGGATCCCACATGCCGCGGAGCAAATAAGCCCATGCGCCACAACTACTGAGCCTGTGAGCCACAACTACTGAGCCTGTGAGCCACAACTACTGAAGCCCGTGCGCCTAGAGCCCGTGCTCCGCTACAAGAGAAGCCACCGCAATGAGAAGCCCGCGTACTGCAACGAAGACCCAACACAGCCAAAAATAAATAAATTTTTAAAATAATAAATAAATTTACTTAAAAAAAAAGACTTACTATAAAGCTACAGTAATCAAGACGTGTGGGGTTGGCAACAGGACAGACAGATCAATGGAGCAAAGTAGAGAGCCCAGAAATAGACACACACAAATACAGTCAACAGATCGCTGACAAAGAAGCAAAGGCAACACAGTAGAGCAAGGATAGTCTTTCAACAAATGGTGCTGGAAGAACTGGATGTCCACACGCAAAGAAGTTAATCTAAACACAGACCACACACCCTTCACACGAATTAACTCAAAATGGATCATAAATGTATGTAAAGCACAAAGCTATGAAATTCCTAGAAGATAGAGTAAGAGAAAACCTCGATGACCTTGGGTATGGATATGCCTTTTTAGATACAATATCAAAGGCATGATCTATGAGAGAAATAATTGACAAGCTGGACTTCATTAAAATTAAAAACTTCTGCTCTGGGAAAGACAACGTTGAGAGAATTAGAAGACAAGCTACAGACAGGGAGAAAATATTTGCAAAAGACACATCTGATGAAGGGCTGTTATCCAAAATAAAGAACTCTTGACACTCAACAATAGAGAACAAATGACAAACAGACAATAGGAAAAAATGGGCCGAAGATGTGAACAGACACCTCAGCAAAGAAGATATACAGATGGCAAGTAAACATATGAAAAGATGCTCTAGAGACTTCCCTGGTGGGCCAGTGGTAAAGAATCTGCCTTCCAGTGCAGGGAACGTGGGTTTGATCCCTGGTCAGGGAACTAAGATCCCACATGCCACAACTACTGAGCTCGTGCACATCAACGAGAGAGCCCACGTACCTCAAACTACAGAGCCTACGCGCTCTGGAGCCCGCGTGCCACAACTGGAGAGAGAAAAACCTGCACGTCACAACTAGAGAGAAGCCCACGTGCCACAAAGAGAGATCCCGCGTGCCTCAACGAAGATCCCTTGTGCCTCAACGAAGATCCCTTGTGCCTCAACTAAGACCCCATGTGGCCAAATAAATAACTATTAAAAAAAAAAGAAGAGATGCCCCACATCATTTGTCAGCAGGGAAATGTAAGTTAAAACAACAGTAAGATACCACCACACACCTTCAGAATGGCTGGTGAAGACGTGGAACCCTCGTCACTGCTGATGGGCATGCAAAATGCTCCAGTCACTTTGGAAGAGTTCAGCAGTTTCTTAACAAGACTAAGCATACTTTACCGTATGACCCAGCAACCCTAACTCTAACCCTTGGTATTTACCCAAGGAAGCTGAAACTTACATCCACACCAAACGCTGCAGGCAGGTGTTTACAGCAGCTTTATTAGTTATTGTCAAAACTTGGAAGCAACCAAGATGTCCTTCAGTAGGTGATGGATAAATAAACCGTGGTCCATCCTGACAGTGCAGTATCTTTTAGCACTAAAAAGAAATGAGCTGTCAGGCCATGGAAACACATGGAAGAACCCTAAATGCGTATGACTAAGTGAAAGAAGCCGGTCCTAAAGGGCTACATGCTGTGTGATTCCAGCTATATGATATTCTGGCAAAGGCAGAACGATGGAGACAGCAGGCAGGTCAGTGGTTGCCGGGGTGGAGAAGGGGAGACGGACAGGCAGAGCACGGCATATTTAGGGCAGTGAGCTGTTCTGTGTGACACTGTCATGGTGGATACAAGTCTTTGTACATTTGTCCAAACCCACAGAAAGTACAGCACCAAGGGTGAGCCTCGAGGTAAACTGTGGACTTCGGGCGATGCTGACCTGTCAACGCAGGTTCACTGATGGCAGCGAAGGTCCCGCTGTATGGACGGGTGTTGCCAGTGGGGAGGCTGTGCGTGTGCGGGGTCGGGGTATGTGGGAAATCTCTGTGCCCTCCCCTCAGTTTTGTTGTAAACCTAAAACTGCTCTAAAAACCACTCTTGAGAAAAAAAGAGAATCCCTGCCCTCACATGTCCATGTGCAACTGAGCATAGACTGCTGAACTAGTGATCAGGGAACACTGAGAAGGTAGGGCCGCCTGAGCAGAGACCCTCATGGAATTGGGGAGGAGCTGGCCGGGGTCTGGCAGGCTGCAGCTGGGCTCATGTCTCTTTCACCTGTCTCCTCATAAAAGTGGATCGCAGTGAACCAAGGTGATCTGTGTCGAGGGGCTGAGCCCCCTGAGCCCCTGGGTGTGCCGTGGGAGTCACGCCACCCACTCAGGGTCCCAGTGGAGCCGTGGGACCCCGGGGTCCCGCAGGCCTGGCACACAGTGGGTGCTCAGTGTGTGCTCAGTTGAGGGGCACAGATGTGGACGTGTGTGTGCCCAGCAGGCATTGATGGGCTCCCCAGGGAAGGGGGGGTCTGCCTGCTGCTGGGAGGACAGAAAGGCTGGCGGGGACAGGAGCCCCTCCCTCTGCACCCCACAAAGGCTGCAGCTGCTCCGGGTGGGAGGCAGGGGCACAGCTGATCCCCCACCCCTTAATCAGCCTGTCAGTGCCGAGGAACCTGCAGGAGCTCCCATCAGGGCTGTGCTGGTGGCTGGATTCGGAGGGAGTCCCAGCCACCTGGTTCCCCTTGGTCTGGGGGCTGGTGCTGCAGGAGTGGAGGGTCTCATGGACCCCCACCCTCCTTTCTGTGCCCCTCCTTACAGCACAGCATCCTCAGGGGGTGGAGCCCAAGCACGTGGGTTCAGAGGGTGGGCCTGGGACCAGCCATGTAGGCGGGGTCAGGCCATCTGAATGGCAGGCTGTGTAGACAGTGCGGGGTGCTTGGCTGTGTGTGCTGCGGCCGTGCAGGACCCTGACTGTGTGGCGGGCGCGTGTCTGAGTGTGTAAGCGGGCATGAGGAGTGCGTGCGCTGTGACCAGTGAGGCGGGTATGACCGATGGCACAGGTGGGGAAGGGCCGTGCCGTCCTGTGCTCTGTGTTTTGACCCTCGGTAACTTTTAGGTCCCCGTGTCTTTCGTTGTCTCCTGTCCCATCACTCTGTTCCCAGCGTCTCCCTGGATCGTGGGTTCTATGGCTCCCCTGTCACCCCACCTCAGGATCCCCCCCACACCTCTGGCTGGAGGGAGAGTGTGGGCTCCGGGGTCTCAGGAAAGGACGTTCCTGGAAGCTCGTGCTGCTTCGGACTTTGGTGGATGTCGACACATTGCTTTGCTGTGGTGACCCCGGAAGGCGCCAGTACTCTCTTTACCCCCGTTTACAGAGGAAAGCATGAGGCTCAGAAAGGTTAAGGGATCTTCTGGGGCCTGAGGTGCTCCTCAGAGCCTGTCTGGGAGTGTGGCTGTGGCTGATGGGGAAGCCGTCAGAAGGCCAGCTTCAGGGCCCCACGCGGTCTGCCCCCGCGTCGCTGCTCACCCCCGCCCCTGTGCCGCCCTTCCTCGTGGGCACAGAGTCTCTGCGACTCCCTGCCTTTGTGCAAGGCCTGGGGTGCCTTTTCTTCCTTGCTTATGGGGCCATCACTGTCCGATGGCCATCAATCTGGTGCTGGGACCTTGAGTGCCCCTCTGGGGGCCCCAGACCCCTGTCTGGGTTGACCTGCCAGTAGGAGGTGGAGGCTTGAGTGGCGGGAGACTGGTGGACCCTGGGCCGTTAGGGCCCCTTCAGCCCTCCCTTCCATAGCGGATGGCTGAGTGCCCACTTGGCCAGGTGCCGGGCTGGTCCCTACCACCCATTATACAGATGAGGCTTCAGAGGCCGGGAGTGCAGCCCCCATGCACCTACTGCTCCACCTTCCAGCTGCCACGCCGAGCACTGAGGGCCCTGCGTTTGGGCCAGGACGTGGCTTCCCAAAGCTCGGGGCCGGGGGTGCCACCGAGGGTCAAGGGGACCATCCCCACCAAGAGTCAAGGGAGCCGTCCCCACTGCAGGGCATTGCCGGTCACTAGTGCTGGCCTCTCCTGCCACCCCACAGGCGGAACAGAGAAGGGGGTGGGGTCTGGGCTGCAGCCCACATGGTCTCCAATGTTCAGAGGCCATCCTCCTGTGCCTCAGTTTCCTCCGATGTCAAAGCAGGGCTCTCGTGAGGCTTAAATGAGGGCGTCCAGGTAAAGTCCCCGGGTTCCAGGTAGGCGTGTGGTAGGTGCCCAGAGAGCACGGGCACTCCTCACCGCCATCTGCCCTTGCTCGTGCCCGGCCCTGGGCTGGGTGACAGTCAGATCTAGAGGCTCAGGACTCCAGGCTGGGGGTGAGGGGATACGTAGCGTGGTCGCTCTTTGGGCCCCCGCGGCCAGGCCCGGGCCGAGGTGTCGCTCAGAGGTGCCAGCTGCCCTGGCCTTGGAGTCGGGTGGGGTGAGGGGCTGTCTGGTTCTCAAGTGCTCGCTGAGGCTGGAGCACACCTGGACAGGCCCGTGGGCAAGGCAGGGACACCAGGGCTCAGAGGGGGGCTGCCAGGTGCGTGAGACACACAACCAAGGAGTCAGAGTTGGAATTGGAACTCAGAGCTGGCACCCCGCAAAGCCCGTGCAGCTCTGTGGTTCAGCAGGCGGGCTGCTTCGTGCTTTGCAGACGACGTGAAAGCCAACGCCATGGCCACTTGCTGAGGGGTTCTTGTGCGAAGGCCTTGTGCTGGGTGCCACGTCTTGCGTGCCCACCCCACCCTCAGAGGGCCTGCTGGTGCCTGTCGTACGCATGAGGACACAGGAGCTGGGAGGCGGCCGCGCTGCCCTCCGGAGCTCTAGCTGGCTCCGTTTCCAGGGTCTCAGGAGAAGCCAAGGTCAGGGGTTGCCCAGGGGGTGGAGGTCGGCAGGGGCTTTCCAGAGTTCCCTGCTCTAATGCCGATGTGGCCAGGCGAGGGGCACCTTCTCCGTGAGTGTGATGACCGGAGATCAGTGCTAGGATTCGAGGGCCCTTCACACTGTGCTGGTAGCTGGGCCCTTGGCGGTACCAGAACCAGGCAAGCTGCCCTCCCCTGGTGTCTGGAAGGTGGGCTGGGCTTTGAGGCAGGGTCGCCTCACAACGTGAAGGGGCCCCACGTGGCTTCTGCTTCAGGTAGCAGTGGGGACTGACTGCCCTGAGCCATTCTCATCCCCCTGGGGCTGTTCCCTGCACGCGTCAGGGGGTTCGCGCAGGGCATGGATTGGGGCACATTATCAGTCAGGGTCACACATCTGGCTTCCGTTCCTGGCTGTGTGACCCTGGGCAAGTCACTTCACCTCTCTGAGCCTCAGTTTCCTCTTCTGTAAAACGGGAATCATAATGATGCCCACCTCATAGGGCTGCTCTGGGACTCAGTTAGGGAGGTCAAATGCTGTGCAGTAAAGGTCCAGGCTTTGGGGCGGCTTGGCTGCATTTAGTCCCCAGCTCTGCATCCTACAGGCTGTGTGGCCTTGGGTGAGTCACTTCAGCTCTCCAAACCTCAGTTTCCTCATCTGTCAGATGGGGACAGCAGCAGACTCTTCCTTACGGGGCTTTCTCAGGGCACAGGGAGGCAGGTAGGGCAAAGCCCCTGTAGATGTGAGCGCAGGCCGGTGTGAGCACCTCGCACTTCTGCCTGACGCAGCCCGTGTCGGGGTCTCAGCTCCTGGCTGCTCGCGGGGTGCAGAGCACCGGCGGTTTCATCCCCGTGCACGCTGTCTGATGAGATATAAATAGCGTGCAATGTTTGCGAGCGAGATAGGGAAGCGTCTGGCCGGGCCCTCCCTCCCCACCCAGCAGAGGCAGCGAGGCTGGCGAGCTGGCCGCGGGGATGGGAAGGGGACAGGAGCTCGTGAATAAATCATCACACGATCTGGGCTAATGCACTGGCCACGAGGCAGCGCGCGCCGTTAGTGCGTTAACTGTCCAGAGAGGGTGACTGTGTGCGGCTCGGCCCAGCGTCCCCTGGTCTGCAAAGTGCCTGGTGTCTAGGGTGCCCTCTTCCGGGGCTTGGTGAGTCTGTAGAGTGGGGGGCCCACCCAGTCCCTGACTGCTGCCATCCCTGGTGGGCTCCCCGGGACTCTGAAGGGACCCCCCACACCAGGGGCTGTCCGCCCGCTGGGTCTTGGGACCTGTGTCCCGGCTGTGGCAGCCCTCGCTGGGTTGGGACAGGTGGGCCGGGTTGCGGTGGGAGCCGTGAGCGGAGCCTGGGGCTGCGCCTCACCCTCACAACCCTCCAGCTCCTTCTCTTCTTTGTGTTCAGTGGTTTGATTTTTTTTTTTTTTTTCTTTTGAAGCAAGGCTGCCCCAGCTCAGCGTTACCAAGGTGACCAGACCATCTCCACCACCACACAGCCACGGCCAGGGTTGGGTGAGGGGCTTCGGTGCGTGCACACGCACGTAGCCTGAACATGTGTGCGTGCCTGTGCCATACCTTGTGCACACGTGTGCGCACACACAGCTCGCACATACGCATACACATGTGCAAGAGCAGGCGCACGGAGACTCACCCCATGTGTCCAGCCTTGGCGTGACGTAGGCACAGATGCATTCTCGTGAGGACACAGCCCACGTGCCTTTGGTGTGTTCCCGTGGGGGAGCAGGGACGCACAGACATGCGCTGCCCGGTGTGAGCAGCGGGCTGCCGGCTTCGTACCTTGCGCCCTGGTCTCTGTGTGAGTGCCGCCTGCGGCTGCACAGCTGTGGAGTGAAACACAGCATATCCAGACTCCAGGCCACTGCAGCCCCGCCTCCCATGGCACCGCCTTTCCGCTGCTGCCCCTCCCTGGTCACCTCTCTGGGTCCACCTCCCAAGTAAACTACCTGCCCCCAAATCCTTGACTCAGAACCTGTTTCTGGGGAAACAAAGTGAGGCCAGGTGTGTACGTACCACGACGCTCCTGGAATAACACGTACCCACACCCCGGCCATGTGTCCATGCAGGATGCGTGCACCCATGAGCACGTTTGTGTGCTGGTCCCGGCTCTGCACCCTGTGCGTAGACTAACTGCTGTACTAGGCAGGCAGTAGAATTGGGCCCCTTTTACAGATGTGGGAACTGAGGCAGGCATTAGTCATGTAAACACGTGCCTTAGAGGTGGAGGAGGGCAAGCTGGAGCTGGCGGAGGTCGGGACCAGGTGTGGGGGTGTCCCACGGGCCCCCAGCACACACAGCCTCCCCAGGACCCCCTGCCTGAGGATGGCGCAGCCCCAGGCACTGACTGGCCGGTGGCCTCGGGGCACTGCATTCTCTCTCTGACCCTGTTGCTTTCTCTTTGGGCAGTGGCTCACAGGATTGGTGAGAGGCGCACACAGTTGGTGCTAAATAAAGGCTCCAGGTGTGAGAAAGCTTTTCCTGGGGCTCTTAGTGGCCACCCTTCCTGCGCTTGGGGCAGAGACCTGCGGCTCACACCCCCTGCACCAGGAACCATGCCCCCGCAAATATACCTTCTCTTCCTGGGCGCAGGCTCAGAGAGGGCTGGTGGCTCAAGCCAAGGTCACACAGCACAGCAGGGCCTAATAGGATCCAGACACCAGGCTCCTGCCCCACCAGTCTTGGGCTCTCAGCAGCCCCTGCCTTCCCACAGCACCAGTTAGCCATGAGGGAGAGGCAGCCAGGCAGAAGGCTTCCTGTAGGAGGTGGTCCTGAGCCCCTTGGAGAGACTGTGGTTTCTCCTGGAGACATCAGGGCCAGATATGTGTGGTCAGTTCCCGGGCCTCTGTTCCCATGGCCCTGAATCTGGGTTCAGATGAATCCCACCCAGCTCTGGGTGGACCAGCTGTGTGGCCCTGGGCATGGCGCTCACCCTCTCTGAGCCCCAGTCTGTTGCGACTGTCCGAAGAAAGCATAGTGTGAGCTGAGGTAGCACGTGTCACAGTGTTCACGTGTACAGTTCAAGTTGTGGGGTTGGAAAAGCATGTGTGGCATTGAGGCCACAAGCGTGGGAGGCTGCGGTGGGTCAGAAGGTCAGGTGCCCTCCAGCTTGGTGCTTTCCCACGCTGAGCCTCGGTCTCGGTCTCGGTCGGTCTCGTGCAAGGCAGGAGGTGGAAGCGTTTCCTCTGAAAGCCATTTCTGCAATGTGGATTGTTATTGCCTCTGGCAGATGAGAAAGAGGAGGCTCGGGTGCCCCCATCGGCCGTCAGGCGTCAGGCCGTGTGTCCCAGGCAGGACGGCTCTCCCTCTGAGCGCTCCCTCCCCCGTCACCTTCTCTCCCTTCTGGCACACGCGGCTGCAGCCCCACTGCCCTCCCTTGAGTCCCTTGAACACATGGAGCAACATTCCAGCCTCAGGGCCTTTGTCCGTGCTGTTCCCACTTCTGGGAACACTGTTCCCACGTTCTCTCCTCCTGAGGCCTCGAGTCAAATGTCACCTCCTTGGAGAGGCCTTCCTATGCCCACCCTGCCTCTGGAATGACGCGAGTTCCTTTCTCCCCGGCATGTTTTTTGTCTGCCTTGTCCCACTTGGATCTCGGCCCTGAGCACCGTGTCTGCACATAGTGGAGGCCCAGTAGGTGTCCGCTGAGTGAGTGAACGCCGAGTGCGGGTGGAGGCCCCAGGCCTTGGTAGTGCTGCCGGAGCCAAGCTGGCAAGGGGACCCTGGGTGGAGTGGTGGGTCGTCCGGAAGCCCACCCTGTTTTCCCAGACTCCTGATCTCAGAGCACAGCCTCCAGCCCGTGCCAGGGTGAACCCCAGCCCTCAGAGGTCTGTCAGGCCCTCCCAGTGAATCTTCTGTTCCCCAAATAAAGCCAGATTTACACAGTGAGGAGGGGAAGAGGAGGGAAGCTGAGAAAACAACTGTCCCTGTGCTCCCGCAGCAAGCGGCCGGGGGTCAGGCCGTGTTCTGCCGGCCTTTGCCTGTCAGGCCTCATGCTGGGCCCAGCCTGCTGTGAAGCTAGGCAGCCCCTGGTTGGGAGGGCTCCTTAGGAAGGAGGCGGCTGGATGCAGAGGGACAGAGGCCGGACCCCTGGGTGCTGGGCTTGGAGCCGTGACTCATAGCCTGGTGACTGTGGACACAGTGCTCTTTTCCGTGACTTGCTTCCTCCTTGGTCAGAGACGCTTGGGCCATCTCACCTGGAACATTCTCGGGTGCAATGCCAGGCACTCACAGAAGCTAGGCATTTGGTTCCAGGGGTCCAAGAAAGATGTTGTGGGGACCTGGCAAGGAGCAGCAGCAGCTCCAGGGAAACCTCGGAAGGCTTCCTGGAGGAGGCATCCTTTGAGCTTGAAAGATGAAAGGCAGAGAGGGGCTTTCCATGGTGAGGGGCCAGCTCAGGCTGAGGCTCGAGGTGTGGACATTCCTGAGACGTCACCCACTGAGGATCGCAGGATTGCACGATCATTCCTACTGTGTCCTTTTCTCTTGTTGATTTATAAGAACCCTTTATGTATTAAGTACATCAATCCTTTTCATAACAAACATGTTATCATTTCCCTTTTATTTAGCTTATAGTGGGTTTTGATAAGCAATATCATAAATATTTTTATGTTGGCAAATTTTCCAGCCTTTTCTTTCACGGTCTTTCTTGTCCCAGACTGTTTCTTGTCACTATCTCAGGTCCATGCTCTCCTCTGCACACTCAGAAAATGTCTGAGGCTTGAATTAAGTTGAAGCTTGAAAAATTACAGCCGTAAGAAAAATAGACACCATGGTGCCTTTGTGCACTGGGTCCCTCCCATCCTGTCCATCTGGTCTCTCCTTCCTGCTTGGAGGTAAGGTCTAGTCCAGGCCCTCCAGGGACCTGTGGCCCCTCTTCAGAGTGAGTCAGGGGCTCAGAGATGTGATGAGGGCAGGGCGTGGGGGACCAGGAAATTTCCAGCTCCTTGTACTAACTTGATGAAACCCCATCATGAACCCATCGACAGATAACATTATTAATCCCATCTCACGGGTGAGAAAACTGGGCTCAGAGAGGTTATATGACTTGCCCAGGGTCACCCAGGAAGGGACAGAGACAAGATTTGAACGCAAGCCGTATTGCCTCAGAATTTATATTTTCTCTGGCGCCCCAGTGCCCTTGGGGTCGAGTCCGAGCTCATTAAAATGACTCACAGGGCCTCTCCGAGCCTCCGTTTCTGCAGGCATCAGTGCAATGCCTGTACACACAGGCACTCAGCACACCTCCGCCCTCACTGTTATTCGGGTGACAAGGGGTGCCCCTGCCTGTCTCTCTATACCCGCCTCAGCCCCAAATCCTTAGGATCCTGAATGTTGGGACTGGAAGGGCCAGCCCCCTCGTTTGCAGATAGGAACAGGGAGGCTCCGAGGTGGGCGGGACTTGCCCGAGGCCCAGTGTGTGAAGAGCAGAGCCGATGTGCACCCTGACCTGGGCGACCCTGAGTGCCCTGCGCTGTGCTGTGGTCGGTCTCAGCCGGGCTCTCTCCAGGGAGGCCCTGCCCGCGACTGGGTCAGACACCTCCCCTGGGCTCCGAGGGCTCTGACCGCGGCCCCGATCCTGCCCATTGTGTGTCCTGCTTAACTCGCTGTCTTCCTGCCTGGTGGGGACGCCCCTGGCAGGCGGGCACTCCTGGTCTATCGCCAAGCCCCTGGTGCCCTCAGGAAAGTTTGCCTGCCAGAGGGAGGCCCAGAGAGGGACAGGGGCCTACCCTAGGTCGCAGAGTGAGTTTGAGCAGAGCTGGGAGCCCCAAGAAAACCCCAAGACCCTCCAGGTCCCACTTGCTCCTGGGACCCAAGGAAGCCCAGGGATGGGGCAGTGATGTAATGGCCACTCTGGCAGAGGGCACCAGGGGTCTATGTCCTCTGCTGCTTCCAAGGGCCTGGGGCCAAGGACACCCTGTCTCTCTCCTGCCCCTACACCCCAGGGAAGGATGTTCTCAAGATAAAAATACCCTCGGAAACATTCCCTGGTGCCTGGCGTGACCTGTCATCCGCCGTGGGGGCCAGAACTTCCTGCCCTGGCTTCACCTCGGGGCTCGGAGAGTGGACACCTGTCCCTCCCGGCCCCTTGGCGCAGCCTACCCTTGTGTCGGTGCGTGCAGCCTGTCTCCAGGCCATGGAATCTGAGGGGCCGTGGTCACTGTGGTTGCTGTGGCGAGCGTTTACTGGGCGCCCCTGCCAGCGATGACACCCCTGGCACAGAGGAGCGGGGCAGCCAGGCCCCTGCACCCGCAGAGCTCAGGCTCTCTTGCTTTGTTGCCTGTTGGGTGCGTCCTGAGAGCATCACACCAGGCCGCACGGGAGGGTCCGGGGTGCCCCACCTTCCCATCGTGTCGGGCACCCCAATGGTTGTCAGAGCAGGAAGACCCCTCAGACAACGCTGGGAGGGCCGGTGCTTACCGCGTGTCTGCTGCGCACCGGACGCTGCGGCAGGGCCTCGGTCTACCTTCTTCACAGCCTCCCCAGGCAGGTGGGATCTACCCACTTTGCAGATGAGAAGCCTGAGACCCAGGGAAGTTCCCACTGGGAGCTGGGGAGCGATCAGGCCTCGAATGCAGGGCTGGGAGCTCACTGGACCCTGGGCCCCGCCGCTCCGGGGGAGGCTGTGATGGTGGCGACCGAGCCACGTGGTGCCAGGCCCATGCTCAGCGCACACCTCCCCCCAGGTTGAATTTCACAGGCACATCCTTGGGGACGCCGGGCAGGAAAGGGAAGTGCCTCGCCCCTGGCTGACAGGACGGCCCTTGCTGGGAGGCAGAGGGACAGTCTCACTGTCACATCCAGTCACCCCTGTCACCTGCAGACGTTGCCCCTGCTCCGGCCCCCCCTGTCCAGGACTGTGACCGCCACCCAGGAAAGTGTTTGGTGAACTTCAGAGGGTTGGGGGTCACGTCTCGTGGGCCATGGCCGCTGCAGGGGCAGGGGGAGCGCTGGACGGGGTGTCAGATCCTGGGCTCTTGTCTCCAAGCTGCCACTCACTCCGTGGCTTTGTGACCTTGGGCAAGGCCCTTCTCTGATCTGAGCCTCCATTTCCTGCTGTGTAGAATGGAGCTGGTTTTGCTTCCCTCCTAGGAGAAAGCCCCTTCCAGGAAGCAGGGAGTCAGAGGCTGAGAGGGCTTGGGGCGGGCGGGCTGAGTGACCACGGGAAGCGGGGAGGGCAGGTGCTCCCCTGCTTACCGCCCCCTTCCCTCCCCACGGCCCTGTGACACCTCCTCTGCTCTCGGAGACCCGGCACGAGTGACCTCACCTCCCTCAGCCTTAGTTTCCCCGTCTGTCCCTCAGGGTGGGCTGCGCAGGTTGGAATGACTGAAGCCGAGAGCCCAGCACACAGGGCCGGGCACAGTGGGTGTCCACTCCAGGGCAAGGACAAGGTCAGTGACCCGGGAACGGGTCCTCGCCGTGGGGAGTCCAGCTGCGCGATGGGGTCTGGGATGGAGCCTCCATTGGCTTTAGAAGGAAACGGCTGAGAGCGGCCAACGGCAGGGCCGCTGGCTGCTGCTCTAGGAGCAACGAGGGTGGGGAAGCAGGGCCTGAGGACTGGGCGTCTTGCGGTGGGAGCCTGGAGTGAAGAGGGACCAGCCAGGCCACTGCTACCAGAGCGAGCAGAAGCCCTGAGCCGGGAAGTGACGCACCCAAGGTCACACAGCTCGTGAGGGGCGGAGCTGCGACTGGAACCCAGGTCCGTGTGCTTCAAAACCCACTGCTGGCGCTGCCCCAGGAGGCTTGTGATGTGGGCCGACTCACAGCAGTTCCCTTAATCCCAGCTGGAAAATCCAGTGCCACTGTGGACTCCCGCCGGCGTCGGCTGCAAGAGGGTGACCTGCATGGACGCCGTGGCCGGGAGGGCAGAGGTGACGGGGCATCTCGGGCTGGCTCACCTCCGAGGCTCCCGAGCCCCTTCCCGCTGCTCTCTGCCCTGACCTCACAGCCCACTGCCGTGGAAGGCGGGGGCCGTCCGCCCACAGCGGGGCCCGTGGGGGGCGTGGGGAAGGCTCTGCAGGTGGCCAGGCGCACAGGCTGTGCCCCGAGGTCCTCTGTGGCCTGAGGAGAGTTCCCACAGTGCCCACATCTCTGGAACGGGAACAGCAGCGGGTCCAACTTCTTGGGGCTGTCATGAGGCTTACCTGAGTTGGTGTCCGTGAAGCAACTACCAAGTGTCTGGCATGCAGTGGGCACTCAGTAGCTACCAGCGGTCATTTTCTCTGGGGGCCCACCTTGTTCTGCCCTTCTCTGGTTCTGAAGGGTCGTTATGGACAGGCTCACGGGCTGTGAAGCTTTGGGGCATTGGGATGGGCCGGAGGCCCCCTCTACCTCCCCTGGGGTCCTGGGAGGGTCCGGGGGACAAAGCAAGCAGAAATGGGGGTTTGTGTGGAGGTTTATGACTGTTGAGCTCCCCCAAGGAGAGTGGTAACTGTGCTCTGTTAACTTTAGGGTCTTCCAGCCGCTGAGTCCTCTCCAGCTGGCGCCTGGGAAATGGCAGCCTCTGCTAGTGCAGCCTTGAAGACAGTCGCTTGCCTGGTGAGCACCGTTACTTAGAAGATAGGATTCCAGAGGTAAGATTAAGGTCATGGATATGCACCTGTCCACGCAGTCACGCCCATCTGTGCCTCCACCCGCCCACTCATCTCTGTCCACCTACCCGCACACCCATCCTCCCGCCTGTTCGACCTCTCATTCACCCATTTTCCATCCATTAGTTCCACACATCCCCCATCCATCTAACTGTCCACCCACGCACCCAACCCAGCCAGCCATCTTTCCATGCATTCATCCCCCCAGCCATGCAGCCACCCACCTACCCATCCATCTATTCATGTGTCCATCCACCCACCCAATCTATCCATCCATCCATCCATCCATCCACTCGTCCATCCATTCACTCACCCGTCCGTCCGTCCGTCCATCCATCCACCCACCCATCCATCCATCCATCCACCCACCCACCCACCCATCCATCCATCCACTCATCCGTCCGTTCACTCACCCGTCCGTCCGTTCATCCATCCACCCATCCATCCATCCATCCTTCCATACACTCATCCATCCATTCACTCACCCGTCCGTCTCTCCGTCCATCCACCCATCCATCCATCCATCCATCCACCCACCCACCCATCCATCCATCCATCCATCCATCCACCCACCCACCCACCCACCCATCCATCCATCCACTCAATCCATCCATCCATCCACTCATCCGTCCATTCACTCACCCGTCCGTCCGTCCGTCCGTCCATCCATCCACCCATCCACCCATCCATCCATCCACTCATCCGTCCATTCACTCACCCGTCTGTCCGTCCGTCTATCCACCCACCCACCCATCCATCCACTTGTCCATCCATCTATTCATCCATTCACTAATCCATTCGCCCAACTCATCTAAGCAGTTTTCACGCACCTAAACGAACCATGCCTCTGGTCACCCGCATCCATCCATCCCCGTCCGTCAGCCCTGTTCATCCATCCACACGCTTGACCCCCCACCTTACGTGTAACTGTCTCCTCATCCATCCCTCTGTTCAGCAGCTCATTCCCTCGTCTTTGTCTGAACACTGAGCATTTCCTGGGTGCCCCCGCTGTGCCAGGCCTGCACCAGCCTCTCTGGTCCTCTGAGGTTGGCCCGAGATGGGGCCCAGGCAAGGCCAACTCTCACACAAGGTGGAAAGTAGCTTCTGGTCCTAACAGGAGAAGCCCAGGGCCAGAGAATGTAAAAGGGCTTCGTGGAAGCGGTGGGCTTCTGCTGATTCCCGACCGATAGGGGGATTTCCAGCATTCCCATTGGCTGTGGTTGGGGGGTTGGACCATTCCCGTTGGCTGTGATTGGGGGGTTGGACCATTCCCTTTGGCTGTGGTTGGGGGGTTGGACCACAGCGGGCAAGGCTCGCCACAGGAAAACCCTCAGGAGCCTGTCGCTGTGTAGATAGGAACGGCCTGGACAGGAGGTGTCTGTGGGCAAGGAGTGGGTGGACAGCTTCCGTCGTTCAGGAGCTGAAATACACAGGACCTGGGAAGGCAGTGGATCTGGGGGGCTAAAGGAGAGGGAGGAGGCCAGGCTTGTGGCTGGGCTAACTGGGGGAGTGGTTGGACTGCCCAGTGACCCCACAGGGGGGACGAGTGGAGGGAAGAGGGGAGGAAGCTTTGGAGGAGCGGGGGAGCATGTTGGCCACGTGGCCTGTGAGGGGGGCCCAGGAGCTGAGGGGCCTTGGGAGGCCTAGTAGAGCAGGTGCCCCGAGTATGCCCGTCGTGGTAGGCAGCTGCTCCTGGGGCATTAACTCCCTGGCATGCCGGTGCACGGGCAGAGTGGAAAGACTGGTGTTGGTCTTTCGGGTGGAAAGACTGGTGTTGGTGGTTGGAAGCTGGGCAGGTGGGCCTTGAAGTGGTGAGGGCCCGGGGACAGCCAAGCACCGGCCATTCCCATGCCCAGCACAAGGCGACGCGTCTCTCCTCCGGCCTCACAGGGGCCTGGCCCAGGAGGCCTGCACGGTGTTCACCCCAAACGTTTGCAGGCCATGGGTGACCGAGGCCGGCTGAATGTTTTGGGGAGGGGAGGGAATGTGCCTGGGAAAGGTGGGCGGGCACAGGAGATGGCCGTGTCTCCCCAGAGTGTGGGAACAGAAATGTCGGCCCCCTAACCCGCCACCTCCTGTCCAGGCCAGCTCTTGGCTCTCCTCAGCCAGCCTCAACCTCTTCGCTGGACCCTGAGGTGCCAGCCTGTTCTCCCCTCCCCACCAGGCGTGCCCCCCCGCCCCCCCTCTGCGCCCCAGTCCTTGGAGCCTGCCGCCCCTGAGCTGCCCCGTCTCACCGCGGTGCACCCTCCGGGCCTGGCCCACGCCTCTCACTTCCTGTGTGGCTGGGCAAGGGCGCCCTTCCTGGAGCCCCCGTCTCGCCGCCTGCGGGTGAAGGACTGGCTCTTGCAGGCTCCTGGGCGGAGTCTGGTGGGCAGTAACTGGATGGGGATGCTGCGATCACCACAGGGCGCAGTGCGGAAACGCTGTGTGACGGGTTAGTACGTCTGCCTCGGGCACGGGCGGGGGGAGGTGTATGTGGCTGCACGCTGGCTTTCCCTGAAGCAAGTGATTTTTAAGGAGAGACCGTGGACTTGGAAGGACTTGACCATGAGGTAGTGAGTGCCCTGTCCCGGGATGTTCCAAGTAGGGCCTGAATGGCCACAGATCAGGAGCGCTGGTGAGGGTCTTACCTCTGCTTTCACGGGCTCAGATTGGGGTTATTTGTGTCTTATCACCATGTGGCATTGCAGGGACCCTGAGGACCGAGGCTTGGAACACAGTGTCGTGTCCACAGTCCGGCCTAGGGGAATGCGGGGGTTGAGTTCTCTCCTACCCCCCCAGACCAGGATCTCACTCCGGAAAGGCTGTGTGACCCTGGGTAAGTGCCTCAGGCTTTCTGGGCTTCAGTTTCCTCACCCAGAAAGTCATGCTAAGGGATTACGTGAGCTACTGGAGCTCTTAGCGCCTGGCAGGTAGCAAGCACTCGATTACTCTGCTCATCCCTGTGCAGGGGTCCTGCCGCCTGGGAGGCCTCCCGACGGAGGGGGTCACTGAGCTTCTCCTCGGTGCCCCCTCCATTGATCCGACTAGTCCGCGCTTTCTTGGCCTTGGCCTGGTCTCCTCCGGACGTTGCTGAAACCTGAGGCCCAGAGCCTCGGGGGACCTGGCATGGGGTGTCCCGCTCCATCCGGGGGCACTTCGCGATGACTCTTGGCCCTCGGGTCATGTGTTAGCTGCCTCCCTAAAAGCTCCTAGCCCAGGCCCCGCTGGTGCGCCAAGCCTGCCGAGTGCCAGGAGGCTGTGTGCACAAGCGCTGTGGTCGGCGGGGCAGGGACGCCGGGCTCGGGACAGCCCCCCCTCCCCTCGGGGTCTCTGGGTCCAGCCTGCTGGGCCTGCCTCACTCCCAGTCTCCGGTGCTGAAGTCGCCTAGGCTGGCTCAGGTAGGGGACCCTAGTGCCTCTCTCCCCTTTCCCTCCCAGCGACGCCTGGGACCCCCACTGGCCAACCTGGGCGTCCGACCAACGTAGTCTTAATTATTGTCTTTACCATCTATCTCATCCTGGTCCACAGGTGTTTTGTGACCTGGGACAAGTCTCAGCCTCAGTTTTCTCATCTATAAAATGGGGAGCCGGCCTCCTTGCTTGCTAAAGCCTCTTCCAGCAAAGCAGATCTAACTTCCTTTCTGTCTGATCTGTGTGCACCCGTTGAACAGGAGACACACAGGGCCGCACATGGCTGGTTGAGAATCTTGTCCCTCATTTCTTTTTCTTTCTTTCTTTTTTTTTTGGTCATGCTACACGGCTTGCGGGATCTTAGGTCCCCGACCAGGGATCACACCCGGGCCCCGTGCAGTGGAAGCGCAGAGCCCTAACCACTGCGCCACCAGGGAAGTCCCCCACATTTCTTAAACCGAGTCCTTAAAGACCACAGAGCCCTGTAACCTTCTTGCCTTGGGTGTGCAGAGGGTCGCTGGACGTTTGGCAAGTTTGTGGTGCCGGGGCTGCTACTGTGGATCCTCTTCTCGGCCTTTCTCTGAGGTGGTGTGTTCACCAAGCGCCCGCGAGGTACTCCCCCCACCCTTGGCATCTCATGCACGCATACGTATGCACACACGCGTGCACACAGAGCCGCCCGCTGTGTCTCTGCTCCTTGGCTTCGGGGGACTTTGCACAGGTGACTTTGCTCCGAGTACCAGTTTCCAGCTCTGAGAAGTGGGGGAGTGGCTGTGAATGTGACCTGTTGATTTTCGCTGTGGCTTTAGGAGGAAGACCAGTAGAAGAGGGGTTACCAGGACTGTGCAGCACAGTCTGGGTGCGGCCCAGGCGCCCAGCCCAGGCAGAGATGCCAGTGGTCACTGCGAGCTGGCCAGGTGGGAGGCTGCCCAGCTGCTGGGAGCAGTGTGCCAGGCTGGGCTCCTCTGGCCTTCGAGTCTTGCGATTCTGTCCCTCGCAGGCCTCGAGCTGCTCAGAGCAGCCATGACCCGCTGGACGTCCCTCAAGGCCTCCTGGCCACACAGACCTGCCCCTGGTGATCCGGCGGCCTGCTGCTGGCATCGGCGTGCCCCAGACCTGGCCACCTCCCCCTGGAAGGCCCAGGAGTCTAGGGATGAGCTGTCTTCCTGGCACAGTCCATGGGCTTCCCACCACCACCGGCTCCTGGACCAGGCGGGAGCCGTGTCCACCACTATGGCCTGAGGCCTCAGCTCCTCAGACCCAGGGTGAGGCTGTCAGCTGGAGCAGCCATGGGGGAAGGATGGCAGCCTGAGCAGAGGCCGCCGCAGAGCCTGGGGTCCCCACGGTGGGAGGCCTTGTGTTAGACAGAAGTGGTTCTGCGCCCAGCTCTCCTGCCTAGTGGTTGTGTGGCTTTGAGGAAGTCCCTTGACCTCTCTGAGCCGCCATCCAGAGCGTAGAAGTAGCCACGGTAGCTACCTCCTTGGGCTTCCGAGCGGGTGACACACGAGCATTTGCTGACAGGTCTGGCCTGCTGTCCCTGTGGATGGATGAGCTGGTCCGGGCAGCAGGGAGCGCCCTGCACCTGCCAGACCTGGGGATCCAGTGGCTCCAGCGACTGGGCAGGCCCTGGGAGGGGTCTGCAGCCTGGCTGGCCGTGTGGGTTTGGAACAGAGGTCAGAGGTCACCCCGTCCCACAGACCAGGGCTGGATCGCAGTGCTGCCGCCTCCTCTCTCCTGGCCTGGCCGCCCTGGACCTTCTCTGGGGCCTCAGTGTCTCATCACACGTGAGCACCCCGAGGCTCAGCTAGCTCTGACCTCGTCGGGCAACTGGTGGGGGTTGGGGGGCGTGGGGTCCATCCGTAGGGGGCGCAGGCCCACCTCTTCAGCGCCCTGCCACGCCATTCCAGCGGGGCACCCGACGGGGATGTCCGGACGGCCTCAGTGCCCGCGGGGCCAAGTGGTGTCAGGGTCTCCGGTCTGCGGATGCCTCAGCCTGGCACTGACAGGCCAGCCCAGAGCTGGCGGGGCACCGGGGGAGGGGTGGCCTCCGGCCTGCGCGTCTGGGGCTGGGGTGCCTGCCCCCAGCCGTGAGAACGGGGAGCGGTGCCGTGGAGTGTGCCCCGTGTGTGAGGACGTGTGCCGGCCCGGTGCTCCGCCGAGGGGGCTGAGGCTCCCCACCTGCTCTTGTTCAGCGCTGAGGAAGGCGGGGTGGCGGAGGCCCCCGGGCTGAGGTCCGGGGTCAGCGAGCCCCCTGGTGATGGGGTGGCCACGAGCACAGCATATGGGCAGCGAGAGTGGGCGCCTGCGGGGAGAGTGTGAGCCTCAGGAGGACGGGTGGGGCCAGGCTGGAGGCGTCTGTCATGCCCAGGTCTAGGCCCTGGGGGTGAGACAGCAGTGAGCAAACAGCAAACCCCCCGCGCTCAGGGACTCGCGGTCTCGTGGTGGGACGGTGGGTGCAGCCCCAGCGAGCCATTGTTGTCGTTATTACTACCGTTATGAGGTCAGAGGCCGGTGCAGTGGGATTACCGTGGGGTCCTGGGTGGGGTGCACAGTTTGCCCAGGTGCAGGGGGGCCCTGAGACACTCTTGTGGCCTAGAAGCCAGGGCCTGGGAGGAGGGTGTTCGGGTGGGCCTGGGGGCGAGCAAGGGCGAGACTGGAGGTGAGGCCTGAGGGGTCCCAGCAGAGGGTGCACTGACTCCTGGCGGCTGCCGTGGGCACTGGCACCGGTGTGGGAGTGGGGAGGCTGGCGAGGTGGCCGTCATGCTGCTCTCGGCGGGTGATGCCAGGGACTCAGGCCGGGAGGTGGGAGGAGGGGCTGGACCCTGAATATCTTTGCAGGCAGAGCCCTTGGTGGGGGAAAGGGAAACTGAGGAAGAAGCCAGGCTTCCCATCCGGAGCAGCCGGGAGAGGGGAGGTGGCCGAGGAGCTGGCTGGGGCGAGGCCGGGGCGGGCGGCCGCTCTGCTGACCTCACTACCAGCCTGCTGTCCCCTCTGTTGCAGGAGCTGCCCCGCCTGGAGCCGGCCCGGGGGCAAGCTGGGGTCCCACCGCCCCCGCCCCCGGGATGACCGCATCTGGCCGTGCCAACCCCTACAGCATCGTGTCGTCCGAGGAGGACGGGCTGCACCTGGTCACCATGTCGGGCGCCAATGGCTTCGGCAATGGCAAGGTGCACACTCGGCGCAGGTGCCGGAACCGCTTCGTCAAGAAGAACGGCCAGTGCAACATCGAGTTCGCCAACATGGACGAGAAGTCGCAGCGCTACCTGGCCGACATGTTCACCACTTGCGTGGACATCCGCTGGCGCTACATGCTGCTCATCTTCTCGCTGGCCTTCCTCGCCTCCTGGCTGCTGTTCGGCGTCATCTTCTGGGTCATCGCCGTGGCCCACGGGGACCTGGAGCCGGCCGAGGGCCGCGGCCGCACGCCCTGCGTGCTGCAGGTGCACGGCTTCATGGCGGCCTTCCTCTTCTCCATTGAGACGCAGACCACCATTGGCTACGGGCTGCGCTGCGTGACCGAGGAGTGCCCGGTGGCCGTGTTCATGGTGGTGGCGCAGTCCATCGTGGGCTGCATCATCGACTCCTTCATGATCGGCGCCATCATGGCCAAGATGGCGCGGCCCAAGAAGCGCGCGCAGACGCTGCTGTTCAGCCACAACGCGGTGGTGGCGCTGCGCGATGGCAAGCTGTGCCTCATGTGGCGCGTGGGCAACCTGCGCAAGAGCCACATCGTGGAGGCCCACGTGCGGGCCCAGCTCATCAAGCCCCGGGTCACGGAGGAGGGCGAGTACATCCCGCTGGACCAGATCGACATCGACGTTGGCTTCGACAAGGGCCTGGACCGCATCTTCCTGGTGTCGCCCATCACCATCCTACACGAGATCGATGAGGCCAGCCCGCTGTTTGGCATCAGCCGGCAGGACCTGGAGACGGACGACTTTGAGATCGTGGTCATCCTGGAGGGCATGGTGGAGGCTACGGCCATGACCACACAGGCCCGCAGCTCCTACCTGGCCAACGAGATCCTGTGGGGCCACCGCTTCGAGCCTGTCCTCTTCGAGGAGAAGAACCAGTACAAGATCGACTACTCGCACTTCCACAAGACGTACGAGGTGCCGTCCACGCCCCGCTGCAGCGCCAAGGACCTGGTGGAGAACAAGTTCCTGCTGCCCAGCGCCAACTCCTTCTGCTACGAGAACGAGCTGGCCTTCCTGAGCCGCGACGACGAGGACGAGGCAGACAGAGAGCAGGACGGCCACGGCCCCCAGGCCAGGCGCGACTTTGACAGACCCCAGGCCGGCACCGCCCTCGATCAGCGGCCCTACAGACGGGAGTCCGAGATCTGAGCCGCCAGCGGCCAAGGTGCAGCATCCGCCCCGCCGGGGAAAGGCCCCGAGTCCCGCGAGGGCCCCGGGCCAGAGCGGAATGGGCTTGGGCCCTGGTTGCAGACTCAGTAGCGTTTTAGATGTTTTACGTTTCTTCACAGCGGCCTGGGAATGTTGGTGGGAGAGTGGGTGGCCTGAGTGGCCTCTGAGGCCAGAGCAGGCCTGGGGGCGGGGAGGTGGCCTCCCGGGGGGGCCGGGCCACAGGAGCTGGGGGCTTCTGCCTCAGGGGGGAGCCACAGCCTGTCCGGAAACGGCTCACCAGCTGCCCGGTCTCTGTGGGCGAAGGCCGGCGGGCTGCAGTGCACCTCGCTGGTTTTTAACTTGGGGAGAAACACCGGGTTTGGGCTTTCTCGACCTTAGTTTAAGACTGTTTACAAAAAAAAAATTAACATGTGATTGAAAAAAAGTTTTATAATTTGAGGGGGGGGTGGGAAAGGACAATTAGAATTCCATTAGTCTCCCAGGATGCAAGTAGCTGGGGGGGTTTCCAGAAGGTCCCCGAGGCTGGGCTGGCCTCTCTTCCATGAAGGTCGGGCACGTGCCCGACGCCACGGCCTGAGGGCAGGCATGGAGGTCAACCCCACCTCCCCACCCCGCTGTGCTTTACGCGCACAGGGTGAACTGGATTTCCTTTGGGATGGCAAAACCAAGACCTTGTTAATGATCATAACAAGAGCTTTTCAGTGTCACTGGGGTGGGAGTCAGGGCCGGGAAGAATCCAGTCTGAGCTTTTTAAGTTTGACTCTGTACCTCCTTTGAGGTGCATCTCAGGGCCGGGATGGGACCTGCCTGAGGTGGAAGGTCTGCTCCCCCCCTCCCCCCAGCCCCACCCACCCTCCACGACCCCAGCCTGCCGGATTCTCCCTCCTTTTCTGCCCTGTGGCCTCCATCCCCTTCCCCAGAGAGGGGCAGCTGGGGGACGTAGGGGTGGATGGCTCCATGGGAAGGGGGGCCAGCTTCTCCGACTCCAAGGAAGTGTTTCAGCCCAGTCCCCACGGGGCCCCAGCATGAGTCGTGCCTTAGAGACCCTGGGGGGGGGGGTCTGGCTCCAGTTGTCACTGTTTTTATGGGACTCACCCATCCTCCCTGCTGCCCCCGACTCCACCATGGCCCCCTGTCTGCGGAGGCCAGGCCGGGCCGGCACCCCATCCCCCCAAGGTGGGCAGCAGAGGTGACCCTGGGTGGGGCTCAGCCAGGCTGTGCCCTGGTGCCGAACGCACAGGAATGTCCTAGGAGAGCCGTGGGCTGGTCAGCACACACGTCTGGGCACCTCGGTCAGGTGGCGGCTCGGGCCCCCTGATTTGTCACTGGCTCTTGCCTCTGCCAGCTCAAGAGCTGCCCAACGCAGGCTCGTTCCTGGCGAAGGGAACAGCTGTCAGGGCGGCGCCTGGGCCCTTCCCAGGGCTGCTGAGAGTGTTTTCCTCACAAATGACCAAGCCGGTCAGTCATTAGAGAGCCCCAGCTTGCCTGTCCAGGCTGCCGCGGGACAGCTCACCACCGGGAGACGCCAGGGCTCCGGCCCAAGTTAGGAGACAGAGGCCGAGTGCAGATGGGCGAGGGGCAAGGAGAGGCCAGGGGCTGCAGTGGGGGCTTCTGCCTCTCCCCTCCTCCAACCCCTGCAACAGCGGGAGGCCTGCCCCTAAAGTCAGGGGCCGTGCAGGGTCCGGGCACCGGCTGTGTATTCCCACCCAGAAAGCCCTGCCCTGACCTCAGACGCCACCCTAACTTCTGGTCAGGAGGAGTCAGAAGGGTCAGCCTGAGGCAGGTAGAGGCCTCGTTCCTCTCAGGATCCGCTGGGCAGGCCTCTGCTCCTTCCTGGCCTGAGCCCCTTCTGCCTCAGCGTTAGTCCTGGGCGGTGATGTGGAGTCTCTGTGGTTGCCAGGGGGGTGGCAGGTGGCCCTGGTCGCTCGGGGCTGGCACATGGTCCCGTTGAGCCAGCCCTCCACACACCCCACCAGGGCAGAGCCCCGGGGCCCTGGGTCCCCCAAGGCCCTAGCTGTCTCAGGTGGCCGGGGGCGCTTCCTCTCAGGCCTGTCCCCCTCCCAGGCCCACGCCGGACGGCTCAGGCCGCAGACCCTGCAGGAGGGCCTTCCCGAGCTGCCTTTTATCTCTCACCAAAGGCACATGCTGCGTTTCCAAACTCCGCCGCCCTCTTTTTGCCTCCTCTGTGTGTATTTATTTATTTATTTATTTATTTATTGCTTGTGCTAAAGACCAAAATAGCCTCCCTCCTTAGTGCCCTTGAAGCGGGAGGGCGGATGGGAGGAGCCGTGTGTGCAGAGGCAGGATCACGTGGCCCCGGGGGCGCGTGTGCCTGTGTGTGGGGCGTGGAACATGTGAACCCAGCGAGTGTGCGGTGTGCCGTGTGTTGTGTGTGCGCCGAGCACGTGTGTATGTTACGTGTGGCCTGTGTGCTGAGCGGGTGGGTGTACAAACCTGCTTCTGACCCCGCCGGTGCCCCCTGGCCCCCCCACCCCCCCGTACCTACTGGTGCTGTGCCACCCAGTCCCGGCAGTGGTATTTGCAGGAAGTTTCTCGACAGCCTGGACCCAGTGGTGCAGAGGCTGGAGCTGGCTGAGGCGCCCTCTGCCCTGAGACACTGAGCTGCTTATGTGGGGAGGGGCCTGGGGATAACATACGTGTGTGAGCACCGAGGCGTGAATTCCTGGGTGGAATCATCTCATCTGTGTGCCAGTGAAACGTGTCCAATTGTGGCTTTTCCTGTAAGTGCACGAGTGTACGTGGGAGTGCTGTGCAGATGTGTGCCCACGATGATCTCCGTACATGTGTGAACCTGGGCTGATGGTGTCTATACATGATGTATACATGTGTGTAAATGCACACAGGCTCACACCGTTATGTGTATATCTACCCATAGGTCTGTTTGTGTGCTCGTTGTATACGCAGGCGTTGGTTATGTTTACCAAGCTGTGGGGCTGGGCACACAGTACTCAGGACGGACACCGGCCGTGGTCCCACCAGCCAGCCCTCTGCCCCGATTCTGTCCACGTGGGCAGGCGTGGAGCACGTGTGGCAGGATGACGCTTCTGTGTACCTGGGCACAAGGTACACGTGTATGTGAGGACATGGCCTCCGAAGGCGAGCGTTTGCACGCAGTTGCACGTAGGAGGCCTGTGTGCACTTGTCCACGAACGCACGTGCGTGTGTGTGCCGGGCTCCGTCAGCAGGGCTGCTGCCTGCCTGCTGGGGGTGACGTGTGTGCGTTCGCGGACCCGCCCGGATCCCGGAGGTTGTGTGTCCAGATGGGCGAGTGTATCAGAGCACGGCGCCCCCTGCCCCCCACCCCACCCCCCCGCCCCGTACCTGCGGGTGCTGTGCCACCCACTCCCTGCCGCCCTAGGGTCCTGGTGGGGGCAGGGGGCCTGGTGGGAAGGAGGCCCCTGCACAGGTCAAATCAATGTCAAATCTATTTTAAATGGTGAAACTGGAGAATTTTCATGTTATTTTCAATACACAGCAGTATCTAAAGACGTAGGCCACAAGACTAGACCGCATTAAACCATTTTGATCTCTCGGAGTGCCACTGCGTGCAGACGTGTGTTTGAAAGGCCCCGCCTGGCACGGCGGGGGAAGGGAGAGAGGACAGAACTGGCCTCCTCGAGGACCCCCGCGTGCTTTTCAGGCCATCGCACACGCCCTCACCCTCCCGCCCTCCGCCACCACCGTCCTCTCCACACGGCCCGGGTGTGCCAGACCGCCCGCCTTGCCTGGACTTGCGCCCCTGCCTTGCCCTCCCCGGGCCCGTGCCTCCCCTTTCCTTTCTTCTGCAAGGGTTTGATGAGGGCAGGGCAGGCGCGGTCTGGGCCCCCAGCTCGAGGCATCCCTGCTTCTCACCGGTGGACAGGAAGCCGGGTGGCGTGTGGGTGCTGGGGCGATGGCGCCGGAGGGCAGGCAGGTGCCGCCGTCGGGGAGAGCAGCGTGCACGTGCACAGCCCGTTCCGGGCAAAGGAGAACGTCATCGCCCCGAGGGCTTCGGTGGCTTCTGGAAGTAGCCCCCAGGGAGAGAGTCCTTCCCTTTGCCCAAACGTTCCCTGAGTGGAGACCTCCTCTGTGTCAGTGAAGGACCGGGGCCCTCACGCCGTGGGGTCCAGGTGACATCCCAGACCACAGGATAAGAAGCCGGGTGACGGGAGGAGTGGGGGTGTTTGCGAAGACTTCTGGGCGGATGTCCCGTGAGTCGGGCCTGGAGATGCTCGGCCTTATGTGGGCGGGGCTTTCCCTGCCTGGCCCTGAAGTTTCCCCGCGACCCCAATACCAGAGTCTAAGCCAGTTGTGGCCTCCCCCGCTCCCCGGAGAGCTATTTCCACAGCACTGACAGGTCCGGCCTCTGGGCAGGAAGACCTGGCCCCGGCGGGAGCTCAGGAGTCCCTTGGGGCCCGTCCTGGCTGGGACTCCGGGTCAGACGCCAGGCCGCGCACTTGCTCAGTGATCTTGAGAAGTGGCTCCCCGCCCCCCCCGCCCCGGCCCCAGTCTCTCCATCGGTGGAAAAGCGTGTTCCCAACGACGGCCAGCCTGCGGACTTGGTGAAAAGAATGGAGGAGAGAAGTCCTTTGTGCAGCGAGTGCTTTGGACCCATGCCCTCCTGTGTGGACACAGGTCTTCGGGTAGGGGCGACGCAGCCAGGTCCCCTGTGTGCGTGGCCGTCACCACTGGCTCCCTCTGCACTTTCCTGCCTCCCTGAGGATGAGAGAATCCGCACGAAAACCGGTACATGGGGTGGGCGGGGAATCAGGACCAGGGCCCGAGGAAGTCAGTTCAGGGTCAGCGAGGGACTTGCCCAAGGGCAATGGGAGGGTAGTTGTCTGAGCTGGGTCAGAGCTAGGCCTCAAGCCCCCAGCCGCTGCTGCGGACTTCACATCCGCTCCTTTGACCCAGATGCCTCTGCCCTCCCGGGCCACAGGGATAGCCCGGCCAGAGGGTCTGCCCCGGTTTATCCTCCCTGGGTCCACCTCCTGTGACTTGGGAGGAAGTCGGAAGTGGGCTTCTCTTCAGTGTCAAGGGGCCAAGGTCAGAGCGATGGGGCCTCAAAGGGCACCCCCATCCCCCCACGGCCCACCCTCCACCCAGGACCAGAGGGGTCTCAAAACCAGAATCAGGCCTTTTGACCCCGCTGCCTGAAACCCCCCATGTCTTCCTTGAACCCAGGAACTAAAGTCCCCACTGTTTCTCCAGCCCTGGAATCCTGTCCATCCTGGCCCCTCCTCTGCTCCAGACACCCTGCCTCACTCTAGCTCCTTGAGAGCACGTTTTTGCCCCTACCCCAGGACCTTTGCAAGGGCTGGTCCCTCTGCCTGGATCCCTCTTCCCCCAGACCTGCCTCCCACCCTTCCCGGCCCCCTTGCAGAGGCTCCCCAAGGGCAGGGATGGCCGTGTCTCTCGTCCACTCCTGGGTGCCCAGTGCCAAGAGCAGGGCCAGGCTGTGCTCCCTGTGTATTCATCTGACGGATGGTGGGTGGATGGAGGGCAGGCCCTGTGGGCTTCACCACCCAGAGAAGTGTCTTCAGGCCTCACCAACCTGCAGCCCCCCCTTCACCTTCCCGCTGACCCAGCTGGGCCAGAGCCCGGCCACCAGCCATGCTGAGGAGAGAGCAGCTCGGCCTGGGGCAGGAAGGGTGGAGAGCTTGGTGCTACAGGGGATTTGAGCCCACCGAGGGCTCCGGGCCCTACTTTCTTCCCTCTCAGTGCTGCCGAGACAGCACAGAAGCGGGCCATCCTTACCCAAGCCTGGACTGGGGTCTCGAAGGCCTTCTGCCTCCTAAATGCTTATGACCGGCCAGCTCTGGGCCTCAGTTTCCCTACGTGAGAAATGGGAGCTCCACCCATTCCTTCAACAAGTGTCTACGAATTGCCACTGTGTGCCAGGCAGGCATTGGCCCTCTGGGAGGAGGCAGGACAGGCCCAGCCCCTGACGTCAGTCTAGGGGCTCAGGGGACAGGCGTTCAACAGTGTGAGTCCCCAGAAGTAGAGCCTGCAACAGGGATTCGTGTGCGCCTGGTTCACTGGGGGGTTGGGGGCAGGGAAGCAGCAGAAGCAGGGGAGGAGCTGAAGGGCCGAGGTGGGTCCAGCCGATGGCCAGCTGGCCTGACCCTGGGCTCGGGAATGCGAGCTGTCCCACCTGCCGGCGGGGGCTGGGCTTTTGTACCCTCAGCAGCCAGCCTGTGGCTACTGCCACCCTGCCGAGCGGGGAGGCCCAGCCTCTCAGCCATTTCGGGCCAGGGTGGCTCCTGTTGGCCCAGCATGGTTCTCCAGGGAGGGGCAGCTGAGAGCCATTAGCAAATGACACAGCACCTGGGCGCCGGGCTCATCCCGGTAAAGGGGTCCAGGTGGTGCACAAGCCACGCCTGCTGCAGCGGTAGCGATGCAGCGCGGTTCCTGAGTGAGGGACACGAGAGGGTGCCATGGGTAAGGCAAGGGGAGGCCTTGTGGCAGGGACCAAGGCGGGGGGTCCTCCAAGGAAGTGACATTTCCTCTGAGATCTGAAGGGTGGGTAGAGGTTTGCCAGGTATGTGGGGAGGAGCTTCCCAGAGACAGAGAGAGAGAGAGACCGGCACCAGCAAAGGCCCTGGGGTAGGAGAGCACAGGGAGAAGCAAAAGGAGCAGCTTGGCTGGGGCAGGGAAGACCACCCAGGGCCCGTGGACCCCATGCAGGGCCTGGCCTCCTTCCCCAGCACTCAGCTTCCCTCAGGCCTCCCTGGCAGCCTTGCTGCATCGCCCTCCTCCTCCTGCAGAGTCAGCCTCTCCGGAGCGGGAACTTCGGTTCCATCTTGTTCACGATGGAGCCCCAGCACCCAGAACACCGGTGCCCGGCACCCTATAGGGGCTCAGCTTTGGCTACTCCCGCAAGATGTGAAAGAAGTGCGGGAGGTAAGATGTCAGTAGCTGTTCTTGGCCTGTCCTGCGAGGGGCCTGGGGCCTTGCCGCAGGGCTGGCCGGGGTGGGAGGGTCCAGGAGGCCTCGTCCATCCGTGTCAGCCCAGGCTGTGAGGTGCCGGGGAGCCACTGCCTGCAGACTTTAAAATTTTCCTATGCTGTGGTCTTCTTCTCAGAATAACATTTTGAAATGCACAAAATGAAATACCTATGGTTGCAGAGGAAACCCATCCTTGTGCAAAGCAGTTACCAAAAGACAAACGAAAAAATTTGTGGGATATTAATAACCACATTTCCTCACTAACCGCTGATGCCAGCTTCCTGGTGGTGAGCACAGCCTCACTGTCGGGGGTCCCAGAAAGTCACTGACGAAGAACGCCCCCCCCCCCGCCTCCTTCTGCAGGCAGCAGAATCGCCTCCATCCATAAACGAAGAGGATGGCTAATTTCCATTTGAGGTGAGCAGCACGGAGACGGGCATGTTTCTCATCCTGGTACACATGCCCCCGGGTTTTCCCCTGAGCCCCGGTGGGCGTGCGGGCCCGGGTTCAGGCCCTGCAGGCCCAGTGGTTTGGAGACAGACTTGCTGCTGTCAGGCAGGACAGGGGAACTTTGCCGGCAGAGGCCCGAGAATAAATACCGTAGGCTTTGTGGCCGTGAGGCCTCTGGAAGCGGCGTGGCTCTGTGGTGGCATGAAAGCAAACCCGTTAGTTATTAGTTACTGTGTTCAAATAAAACCTCATTTATGGACGATGACATCCGAATTTCATATATTTTTCACATGGCGCAAACTATGACTCTTCCTTTGATTCTGCCCCCACCCCACAATCATTAAAAAAATGCAAAAACCATTCTTAGCTAAAGGGCCATACAGAAACAGGCTGTGGGCTACACCAGAACCTCCCCGAGGGCTTCTTTAAACTCTGGCCGGTGGCAGTCCCCAGATGTGCATTTCTAACAAGTTCCCTCACCTTGAGAACTGCTGTTAGTTCTGCCTGGGGGATGGAGCCCCGGAGGTTTGTGTGTTGACCCCCTGCCCTGGCTCCCTCACACGGTTATAACCCATTCCGGGTTGTGAGTTTAGGTGGCCGGTGTTCCCTACAGAGGTGTCGAGCTGAGGTAGCCCCTCTCTGATGGAGGAGAGGAAAAAGATTGTTTTCCCCTCTATCCTCCTGGGTCCTTCAGCTGGTACCCTGCAAAGTGGACTGACAAAAGACAGATGAACAAGGGAAGAACAAGCAGGAGTTATCAACATAGCCACAACACATACACATGGGAGAACTCAGTGATGAGTGGCGGACAAGGATGGTTAGAACTTAGAATCTCAACAGTGCTTTGCAGACGAGGAAACTGAGGTTCAAGGAAAAGAAGGAGTGGGCCGGCCTCTCAGTGCTCAAGCCAGATCTCTGCACCTCGTTTTTGATGCACCCTTTCTCTCCCTCACCTCCCACTCTAGTGCAATACCCTGACCTTTTAAATTTTTAAAATTTGTTTTCAGCCCCAATACGTTTCTCCATCCCGCTGCCACCACCCGGTCCAGGCCACTGTCATCACTGACTTGGATGATTGCAGTTATCTCCTCTCTGGTCCCCTGGGCCCCCTCACCCTTCTCTACCTGCACAAAACTCTTAGAGTCCCCTGGGTTTTGGTTCTGGGTGACCTGGGCTCCCTGACCCTGATGGGTCCACTGGGGTACTGCACGAAGGCTCCTCCAGCAGGCAGAGAGCTTGGCTGGGCCAAAAGGAGCACACGAGTTGCCTGGATCCTGGCACCATCCTCTCTGAGTGACCTGCCAGCCCCAGACCCTCCTTGAAACCTCAGTTTCTGACACATGAGGAATGATGCTCTCTGAGGCCCTGAGTCAGGCTCGCATGCTGAAGGGCTCTTCCTTCCCCTTCCTGGATCAATGCTCCTTCAGTGCTGAGGCCTGGGACTGTCCTTATTCCCTAGGGAGGCCCAGTGCAGAAAGTGAGCTGGAGCTTGGAGACCGCAGCCCCGGGCCAGGGCAGGGCCCGAGGTTGTGTACTGTACAACCCCAGGGTGCCGTTCACAACCTACTCAACTGTGCACAGCAATGGCAACCGCTGAGGCCTCTTGCCGGTCTCCTTGCTGCCTGCGGGCTCCGTGGGGAGGGATCCACAGCATGTGTGAAAAGTGTGGTTTGGGATGCCCGGGGCCCAGATGGGAGCTGCTACTGCAGACACCGACAATGTTTCTTTGTGAACCTACTGGCTAGCTGGAAAGTGTTTGAAAGGGTGGTGCGGCCTCATTCCAACACACACACATAACCACATACAGACCCACACATACACATGCACACACACCTAAAATGTACACAAACACATACACGCACTAAACACACACAACAGTGTACGTCGTATTACACAGTAGTGCAAAGGAGCAGCCCCTCATGCGTGCACCAACGTGAAGGGGCCTCACAGTCACAAATGGAGACTTGTTCGAGTTCTAGGATAGACATGAGTCTGTGGGGATAGAAGTCAGGCTAGGGTTGCCTGTGGGAGCAGGTGGGCCAGTAACTGAGTGCTGGGGGTAGAACTTGGTGGATTTGGGCTCAGAGAGCAGGCAGCACCTGGATCTGGAGGGACGGCCCGACAAGGAGAGGTTTTGGGTCCATGTGTCCTGCCCAGCAAAGAGCAGGTTTTTATCAATATATGCATCGCACACACACACGGGACAACTCAGTGCGGAAAAAAGATAGATATATATGTATATAGCTAGATAGACAGACAGAAAAAGCAGACACAGAGACAGATAGATATAGTGACAGAACAAAAAACATACAGCCTGATAGATGGACAAAGAGATAGAATCAGAAGGACGGACACATAAACAGATATATTAACAAAAAGACAGACAGAAAGACAGATGGACAGCACATAGAGAAAGACAGGCAGGACAGGTAGACATGTACACACACATCTGTACATAGAGTCATACACACACAGACGTAGATACAGAGAGAGATGCACAGCCAGTGGAACGGAGGGGCAGACGGCATTTTTTTCTCTCTTTTTTTTTTCCTGCCTTTGAATAGAGTTCCTCTACTGAGGCCTCTGGGGACGAGGCGCTGTGTGGGGCACGGGGCCCGAGAAAGCCACGTCCACAAGAGGCGGCGCCATTATGAGCTCACTGTTGACTGGGAGCCTTGGATTCTGGGTGAAACGTTTTGATGACTTCGAATGATGTGAAGGGCAAAACGATGTAGATCTGACATCTCGTGTGGGATCAGAACGCTTTCTGCTCTTTGAATATTTGACTAAGGATATACATCAAGGATTGTCATATTTTTATTTGTGCTTGTTGTGTGTTTAAGAGGAAACATCCAGAAAAATTCTACCCTGCAGCCTTTTTCCTGGAATATATCTACTGGAACCAGCAGAGGGCAGGAAATCATTAGTCACTAGATGGTGTTGCTTGGCCTGTGGACAGTAAACTCAAGGTTTTCTTGTGTCTTTGCTTCTTGAGCATTTGGTTAATTAACTCCAGGACCTGCGCACACCCATCCACCCTTAATGAACGTGCCGAGTCGTCAGTATTTATAGCACTCAGAGTTTGTGCTCTTTCTTAGCAATGAGATATCAGAGGACACAGCTGTTCTTCAAAGCAGGGTGGAAAATCAACGAATATCCACTCAGTATTAACTTAATGGATGGTCCAATGGGGTTATATTGGATAGAATAAATAACAACCCAGAATGAATATCCTACTGAGATTACCAACTTTAAGCTTATTCTTTTTCCTTTATATTGCATCATTTACTAATTTCTGCATTCACAGAAATAAGCTGGCTGTTCAGAAAGAACGACTTTTGGAAGGTAAGGAATCAAAGTGTATCTGAGCTCGTTACAATCGACGACCCCCAGCAATGTGGTCTCTTCATCCAGTTGCTGGCAACAATTAGACATGTGCTCGTCAGTATTTACAGGTGACCCCTCACACCTCCACCGCCCCCCACCCCCCGTCATCTCTGTGACCCCTCACACCTCCACCGCCCCCCCACCCCCGTCATCTCTAATGTAATTTGCAATTATAAATGCATCCTTAAGTTTTTACGACTTTGGAATAAGTAGGGATAGGCTGATCTTATACGAATAAGATCAAGCATGTTTCTCTTTGAACGCGGAAATCACGAAACAGAAGTATTCCCATTAGAATGAGCTTAGAGTCAAAGTCTGCTGGAATACTGATGAATGTGAAGAGTTAAGAAACAAACAGGAGGACTCAGGCTAGAACACCGAGCAGACCATACGGTGCTTCAGGTAAAGGAAGGCCCTCTGTGCCGTCTTAATGAACCTCACCCTGTCCCAAAGCTAGACATGCTTGTATTCTCTACTGGCCTTTGCCAGTTTCTGGACCTCCAAGCAATGCAAACACACATTAGGTACTTTTTTTTTTTTGCGGTACGCGGGCTTCTCACTATTGTGGCCTCTCCCATTATGGAGCACAGGCTCCGGACGCGCAGGCTCAGCGGCCATGGCTCACGGGCCCAGCTGCTCCGCGGCATGTGGGATCTTCCCGGACCGGGGCACGAACCCGTGTCCCCTGCATCGGCAGGTGGACTCTCAACCACTGCGCCACCAGGGAAGCCCCCCAGGTACTTTTTTATATCTAGCTTTTCCACTCAAGTTTACGGCTGTGAAACTCATCCGTATTATTTCATGCAGCAATCATTCATTTCATCATTGCTATGCACTATTGTTTGAATATATCAAAATATATGTATCTGTTCGATTACTGGCGTAAAATTTTTAATTGTCTAATTTTTCTAGCTTTCGCGTACTTGAACGTCTTTTTGTGGACATAAGCCATAATCTCTGTTAGGCTGTGTCAGAGGGTGTATGTATGTATGCTCAGCTGTATAGATACTGCCAAGCAGTTTTCCAAAGTTGTTGTACTAATTTACACCCCCATCAGCAATGCTTATCTTGCCAGTTTTAAAATATTTTATTTAGTCTGTTTAATTTTAGTCATTCTGATGTGTGTGCTGTATGTGACATATTCATTTGAATTTCCTGAACAGTAATGCTGTAGAATTGGCTGTCCGAGGCTTCTTAGCCATTTGGATATCATCTTTTCTGAAGGGCTTGTTCAAACTTTTGATTATTTTTAATTGGTCTCTCTTTAAAAAGAAAATTGATTTGTAGCAGTTCTTTAGACGTTCTGGGTATGAATCCTCTATGGGATAAATGCATTGCAAATACATCGTTCCTGTTTGTGTCTATGGTTTTTACCTAAAGTTCTTAATCTTAACAAAGTCCAGTTTAGCAATCTTTCACTTTATGGTTATTGCATTCTTTGGGTCCCATTTGAGAACGCTTTTCTGACACCAAATTCACAGATGCTGTAACAGAAAGAAGACGCACTCTGTGTTTTCTTCGAGAACCTCTGTAATCCCACCTTTCCCCTGGGCAGGACCTTCTCCAAGGTCTGCCTCCCGGCTCTGAGTAGCCCTCTGCCTGCCCAGCCACAGAGGTCTCAGCGCAGCCAGGTGACGGCCCTTCCCCAAGGGCATGGGCTCTGGAGCCCGAGCCCTGGCCTTTGTTCCTGCGACCTCACGGGTGGCGCCAGCTCCCCGAGTGGGGTGTTTCTTGTCTCGGGTCCCCCCTGCGAGCTTCTCCAGCTCCCTACGTGCACTGGACAATGAAGAAACCATTACTAACCTGGAAAATGTAAACAGAAGCTACTTGCAGTTCTTGTTACCTGTCTGATGGGTAACAACTGAGAAGATCAGCAATATCTAGGGGTGGTCAAACCATGGGTAAATATATATACTTCTACACTATTTTCAGTACATATGAGCGCTAGTTTTTGAGGAGCCATTCGGCGGTACATGGTCATATTACAATGTGTATGGATTTGACCGGTAAATTTTCCTTCATGCCACCCCTGCCTCTAGAGAAAGACGCTCACCTGAGTAGGAAGACTCTTACTGGCATGATCACCTACACGTGGTTTGGATGTAAATCATCATAACGGGACAGTTGTCAAACTGGCACCTCCGATGTACAACATGAGGTGAATCTGTACAGACCGAACAGGACAGATAGGGTATGAAAGTGTTGATCTGTACAGAGAAGCATCTGGTATAATTGTATAAAATGATGGCCCACGCATTATCTTGTCCTGCTGAGAGTTCCAGGCACTAACCACTCAGTTCAGTAGATGAGTGGTGCCCTAGGTCATCTGATGTTGGTAGGGGACCGGGGCTCTCGTGGGGATGCTGCTGGGCCAGGGGACCACCCAGCTGTGTGGCCCCTGCAGCACGGCCGCTGGCCAAGCCCATAAATTCAACACTGCTCAAAATCTTTACTTGGTTGTTCTGGTCACCCTGATCATGCCGTGAGCAAGTATGTCCCCGGGTAGTCTGAGGGCTGGGACACAGGATATAAGGAGCCTGCTGAAGGCCCAGCAGGCAATGCACAGCGGCGTCCGTGGACAGCTGGCGACACGGAGAAGTTTGCCTCCCAGGGTGGCTGCCCCTGCTGCTGCTCCTGTGATTATGTCATTTCACAGAGCAAAGGGATTTTGCGGATGTAACTAAAGTTCCTAATCAATGACCTTTGGAGGGATAAGACCCTGGTGGGCCTAATCTAATCACACGAGCCCTTGCAAACTGACTGCTGTCTCTGGCTACAGGCACAAGGGCAAGTCTGGAGCGCCAGGAGCTCAGCTGAGAGGGAGCTGAGCTGTTAGGTGTAAGCAATTAAAGCCACAAGCCACAAATGGAAGCGCTAAAGCTTTAATCACTTACTGTGATGAACGATGCAAGCATCTACAGCTGTTCCATTTTCCCCCAGGAAATGGTGCGCCTGTTGAGGGCTATGCAGAGCAGAGCCTCGTAGGGGTCGTCTTACTGCAGGGGGAGGCCCAGCAAAAGGCTCTGTCGGTTCTATGGACCCAAGGATGAGGGTGGGTGTGAGGGGGTGGGCTTGGAGTGGAAACGTTCTGGGTGCCAAGTCAGAGTGGGGAAAGTGCCTTCAAGGTTTCCCCTCCTCCCCGAAGGAGGCCTCATAGAGGCGCCTGGAGAAGACCCCTGTCCAAGGCTTCAGATAAAGGGACCTGGGAATGGAAGTGCTGGGGCTAGAAATGTACATCTGTGAAGAGCAGTGCCAGCCAGGGGGCCTGAGTCCTTGACTGCGTAGGGGAGCAAAGTCTGTCATCCCAAAATGTATCTCTCTGGCATGAGGATTCATTTAGGCTGATTATTTTAAGAAACAGAAGACTCAGGAAGTGTTTTTTTTTTTTTTTTTACCTCCCTCTTAGCTGCCTGTAGAATTTAGATAAAGGGTCTGTTCCTGGAACAGAGCTGTCACCAGAGAAATCTGCAAAGAACGTGGGTTATGTGTGGTGGGGCAGCTCAGCAGAGCCTGGAGACCAGAGTCCAGTCTGCGTCCCACTGTCTCAGCAGGGCCCAGGAAACGGTGATTTACCGAACATCTGCTTTTCTGTCACCAGGTGAACTGTCTGCATTCCCTTTGAAGCCCCAAATCCCTACCCGACATCCTCTATGGTCTTTAGCTGAAGATGGTATTTAAGGTGAAGGTTTGGCCATTGGCGAGTTACTCAGTTTCCCTGGGTCTCTCCCATATATACATGTTATTAAACTTCGTTTGATTTTCTCTTGTTAATCTGCCTCATGTCAACTTAATTCTTATACCAACCAGAAGAATCTAGAAGCGTAAAAGAAAATCTTCCTCCTGGACAGCTATTTCATTATATTTATATATATATATGTATATATACGTGTCTCACGTTTTCTTTATCCACTCATCCATCGATGGACGCGGGTTGTTTCCATATCTTGGCTTTTGCGAGTAACGCGGCCGTGAACATGGGGCACAGATATCTCTTTGAGATACTGATTTCATTTCCTTTGGATATATACCCGGAAGTGGGATTGCTGGGTCATATGGTAGGTCTATTTCTAATTTTTTTAAGGTACCTTCCTACTGTTTTCCACAGTGGCTTCACCAATTTACACTTCCACCAGCAGTGCACAGGAGTTCCCTATTCTCCCAAGTGAGCGTTTTCAACCTGGGGAGATCATCAGTGATACCTCCACAGAACCTCCCTGCTGGTTCCTTCTGGGTCTGAGCACCAGACTTCCCAGCACCGCTGCCTTGGAAGAGACCTGTGGGCCAGAGGGAGCTTGTTCTGCAGAGAGAAGCAAAGGCTGTGGGGATGAGATGCAGGACCCGTGTGGGGAGGGGCAGGGAGGCATCACCACCGCCTTCAGCTGCTGCTCCTCGAAGGGCCCTGGGGGGTGCAGACACGGCCTGGTGCTGTCTTGAGGGCCACATCTGAAGAGTCTGCCTTGAGGGCTTTACTCCATGCGGGTGGCTGGGGTCTCAGTGAAGTCTTGGGGGCACTGGCGTCCTTCGCAGGCCGCTGGGAGAGCAGCCCCATGTCCCCCCTGCCCTGGGCCTGTCTCCTCCATGCTGGTGGACACCCACCCTGGTCCCAGATGCACACCTACCCTGAAAACACCTGCTTCACATGCTTTCAGACTGGAAAACATCTGATTTGGACTTTCCTGGGTAAGTCAAAGTTCCTCTTTCATTTTTACCTACGTTAGCCATTATTTCAACGAAGCATGTCCCTTGTGGCTGGGGGACTGAGGTCTCTAAGAATAAAGGACCATAGCTGAAAGTTTTTTCCTCTTCTTTCCGTGCCCCCACCATGTGATCATGAACTTCTGGAAATAAGTTGACAACTCATGTTGTGTGTCTTTTGCTGCATCCAGAGAGATGGTTGTATCCATGCTCTAGCACGTGAGTAGATACGCATGCGTAGAACATTGCTTCCGGCTGTCACCTGCTAATAATTGACATCTTGTAAATGCTAGCTTTTTATTAAGTGGCTACAATGCACGTAAGTCGATCTTTAGGATAATGAACGTGACAGGTGTTATATGTTCTTTATCAAGGCACTTTGCAATGCCTTTTAAAATAAATGTGTTAAATTCTATAATTAATTTACCTAGACCCCGTTAGCAGGCTGACATTTTCAGTCAATAAAGAGCAGTAAGGTCTTCCCTGGTGGCACAGTGGTTGAGAGTCCGCCTGCCGATGCAGGGGACACGGGTTCGTGCCCCGGTCCGGGAAGATCCCACATGCCGCGGAGCGGCTGGGCCCGTGAGCCATGGCCGCTGAGCCTGCGCGTCCGGAGCCTGTGTTCCGCAGCGGGAGAGGCCGCAACAGTGAGAGGCCCGCGTACCGCAAAAAAAAAAAAGAGCGGTGAGATGTGTCAGATCCCTTACTCGGACCCCACTTAGGAGCAGCTCCATTAATTCAACGGTTCTTTATTGAGCACCTACTGTGTGGCAGCTTCTGTGTTTGTCTGTGGCCCTGGTTAGCTCCTGTTTAATAGATGCTTAGATCTGCGGCTGGAGGACAAAGGCCAAGTGGTCTTGGGGCTGTTGAGCCCATGAATGAGTTCTTTCGTCTCCTACACTACCTTGCTGTGTTCACTGCTTTCAGGAAGCACATCTAGGTTTGGGGGGAGATGGGCGTTCCTCATGGACACCTGGCCCCTACCTTAGGTCACTGTTGCCTGACATCAGAGCCCCTGGCCTTTCCCCAGGCTTGGTCCACAATTGTCACATAACTTGTCTTGCACGTGCAGAACCAGGCACCTGTTCACATCTATTCTACAGTCTTTGTGTTCTCATCTCAGTAGCACTGTTACGTGAGCATCTTCCCTTGGTGTGCAAAGGTTCCAGAGCGCACCTTTATTAGTGCCATGCTGCTGGATATTCCATTTTTAAAGCTATAATGAATAACATTAACCTTCTAAAAAATACATTCGAGTAGTATTCGGGATGAAGATATCAGCTCAATAGGTATCCAGTTGCTTCACCTGATTTTGCTTATCTTTTCCAAATACAATCTTCTTGTGGAAGAGCACACGCCCAGTCCAGGCAGGGAGGCGGGATGCCCTGCCCTCCTCTCTCTTTTTTTTTTTTTTTTTTTGCGGTACGTGGACCTCTCACTGTTGTGGCCTCTCCCGTTGTGGAGCACAGGCTCCGGACGCGCAGGCTCGGCGGTCATGGCTCACGGGCCCAGCCACTCCGCGGCATGTGGAATCTTCCCTGACCGGGGCACGAACCCGTGTCCCCTGTATCGGCAGGCGGACTCTCAACCACTGCGCCACCAGGGAAGCCCTGGGCTCCCTCTCTGACTCAGACACAAGGCCCCAGTGGCATCTGTCCCTCACGGTTGTGGACCTCAGGAGATGGTCACCTGGCGTACAGGTGTGCAGCCTCCCTGAGATCGGACGTTTTGTCTAATGAGACAAACAAGGGCAAGGAACAGCAGGCACTCGGGTACGTGCACGTGACCAGGTGACACCCACGTGCAGCTGACCCAGACATCCAGGAAGCCCTAAGGAGCCACACCACATCTCAACGGTCACAGTAAGGCCACCGCTTCGCTCACGGTGTGCTCGCAAGGCACTTGTTCTCTGCTCTGTTATAAAAAGTTCAGCTGCAGCACGGCTGGAGCACAGAGGGTGGAAGGCAGGAGGCATTTGCTGTTGTAGGAGAGGCATGCTGGCAGCGGTGACCAGAGGAAGAGACCGGGAGACTGAGCAGGGGATCTGAGAAATCAAAAAGCCCAGCACACAGGGCAGGTGGTGTCAGGGCTGCTTCCTTGGGTCCAAGAGCCGTCCTTGCACTATTGTTCAGTGAGCTGTGGCCTGATCTTGCAGACATGCGTGCCATGGCCCCCGGTGGGCAAGGGATTTCCCAGGCCCTGTGCCAGGTACCTGGCAGCCATGACTCAGCTGGTGCCCTTGTCACTGCCCGAGGGACAAGAGTATCAGTGATCTCTGCAAACTGCACCCCAGGCCTCCAGGCCTCCGGGGGCTGCAAGAGAGACAAGTCCCCCAGTGCAGCGCTTTCACGGGGTCCCCTCCTCGGCAACCTGTGTGCACTTTGGAAATGGGCCTGACGTTAGCTAATTCAACCTCATCAACGTTAATAAGATCAAATTGGGTTCTATCATATTACATTAGTTGGCAGCAAATCAAAGTAGATATTTTTGAAAACCTGAGTTGACAGAGAAGGCTGCCCCCACAAGTAAGTTTTCCAGAAAATAAAGCCACGACTTATGGAGCAGCAACTCACAGCCCAGTGACTTGGCTTGTAGCTGAGAACCTCCTATAAACTCCCCTCCATGGCTCGAGTCACACTTCCTGCTGCTGCTGCCGGGTGGCGATCAACTCCTAGGGCTGGCCTCCGTCCATGGCACGTACACGGCGTGAGCACAACCAGAGGGGTTGCTGGCATGGAAGCTGGAATGGAGAACTAACAATCTCTGAGCCTAGATGTAATTTCTAAGGGGATCCAGCCCGCAGAGCAGAGCTACCTGGGTGTGTGGCTCTGACACAAGGAGACATCCGTGGTGCTGAAATGACCCCCTTGGCCTCCCGCTACCCCATCTCCTCCTGTCATAAACGGATGGCTAGGAATTCCAGTTCTAGGTGAGTGAGGGGGTATTAAGCCCGGGAGGTGGACGGCAGCAAACTGTCCCAGGTCCGACTTCTCCCCACTCTGGCCCATCCCTGGCAACATCAAGTCATCTTTGGCCCCAACCTTCTGCTTCAGGACCAGAGGGAAGGAAACCACTTGAAAAAGCCAACCTCACAGAATCAGCATTTCTTTCCAAGACTCCAAGTCATGTCTGAGAAAGGAAAGACCAGCTACAAGGCAAAGAGGAGGGAAAAACCTGCCAAACTGTCTTACAAATTAGCTGAACGTGCATTCCACCGGTAAGCGGGGAGAGTTCCTGTTGTTCCTCACCTTGCAGTAACTAGCATTGTCATTTTCTTGGGGTTCAGCAGTTCTAATAGATGTACAGTGATATCTAGGTTTTGTATTAATTCGTAATTCCCTAATGGTGTATGATACTGAGCATTTTTAAATACTGTCTGTATGTCTTCTTTGTCCAGGCGTCCGTTCATATCTTTACCTGTTTTTAGTGGGGTTGCTTGTGTTAGAGGTCTTTGTATATTTGAGACAAATCCTTTATTAGATATGTGTTTTCAAATATTTTTCTCCCAGCTTCTGGCTTGTCTTTTGATTTTCTGAATAAGGTCTTTCACAGAGTAGAAATCTTTAAGTTTATAAAGTCCATGATATTACTTGCTCTTTTTTCGTGGATTTCCTTTTCGTATTGTGTGTTAAAACCCAAAGATCATGATCTACCTAATCAAACACAAGTTCATGTAGATTTTCTCCTATGTTTTCTTCTATAATTTTGAAGTTGTGCCTTTTAAATGTGTCTAAGAATAATTTTGAATGAGTTGGCATAAGTTGTAAAGTTCGTGTCTACCTCCATTTCATGTCATACGGTTTCCAGTTAACGGCTCCTTAACTATTTTTGGAGAAGTTATGGGACACAGTCTCCGTGTCAGTGAACGCCCAAAGTTGGATGTGTTCGCAGTTCTGCCTGCAGGGAGCGCTGTGTCCTGTGAACTGTGAGGGACGCGCGGCCTGCAGTTCCTGCACTGACCACACGGTGGCGCTGAGCTGGCCTCTCCGACCCAGGGCGCATGCGTGTTCCCCCTCCCTGACTGCAGCTGAGAGGAGTTGTGTCTCCTCAGGCACCGCCGAGGCTTCGGCTGGGACGCCCGGCTCAGCGTCTCTGCTGACAGCAATTCAGTCTCCTTAGGACTCGCTGGGGTTTCGGACACAGCAGGCCTGTGTCCACGCTGACGGAAGCTGGGTTTCCTGAGGACCCAGGCGACGCCGGGAGGAAAAGGTGAGAAGAAGTGGGGAGAAGCTTCCTGTGGGCGACTGACGGCTGACGGGGGTGCGTCTTCATGCGACCCAGGAAGGGCTTGGTGTGCGAAGCTGGGTTTTTAGTCACTTCGGCGTGCTGTGTAGCCAGCATGTGGTATGGGGTGGCCAGTTTTCCCAGCACCATTTATTGCGGGGCCTGCCCTTCCCCTCGGTGCGTCCTTGGCCCCTTTGTCATAAATGAACGGCCCCACGCGTGCGGGGTGGATTCTGGGCTCTGCGTCCCGTCCCTCGGGACCGTGCGCCTGTCTTTGTGCCAGTTCCGCACAGTTTGGGGACTGTAGCTTCTCAGCGGAGTGTGGAGTCAGGGAGGGAGATGCCTCCAGCCCGTTCTCCTTGCTCAGGGTCGCTTCGGGGTCCTTTGCGGCGCCACACACACGTTAGGAGGATTTGCTCTGTTTCTGTGAAAACTACCATTGGAATTTCGGCAGGAGTTACGCTCACTGTGTACATTGCTTTGGGAAGAATGGACGTTTTAACACGATGAATTCTTGCGTTCCATGAGCACGGGCCATCTTTCCATTGACTGTGTCTTCAGTTTCTTCAAGTTTTCGGTGTGCGGGTCTTTCACGTCCTTCGTTAAATTTATTCTAGGTATTTTGTGCTTTTTGATGGAATTGTAAATAGCTTTTGTTTTTTCCCTCTTTCTGATGGTTCGTGATTAGTGTTTAGAAATGCAGTTGATTTTCTGTGTATTGATTTTGTAACTTCACTGAGTTCATTTATTATTTCTAATAGTTTTTTGGTAGAGCGATGTAGAAAACTGGAACTCGAAAATCCCACTGTTTCTGTCATATTTAGGTCATCCACAACACCAAAGACACAGTGTCTCCTACTAGAATCTTCCCACAGTGCCTGTCAATTCCATGTGGACTCCTATAAGGGCAGTTAGGTTCATGACTTTGTGGATCTGGGTTAAGGCTTGGCCTCCATAAGGAAGTGTAATATTTTCTCTGCCTTTCTGGTGTGGTCTTGACATGGTGTTTTGGAAAGTTATTGACTTTGCAGTAACTCCAAACCTACAGAAACTTGTAATAGCAGAACAAGGTACTGTGTGTCTGCACACTCAGATTACCCAGACTTCCTTGCTTTGCTGCTTTAGCCACTGAACACAAAATACTCCAGTGCATTTTACCCAAAACGGGGCCCCCCTTCCAGGGAACCACCACGTAACCTCCAAATGAGGAAATTATGATGGTTTCCACATTGCAGTCCAATCCACAGGCCCACTTCAACTTTCACCAGCTGCTCCAGCTCTAGGGGAATGTCTTTTCCCATTCTGATCCAGGTTTCTTTTTCTGGAACAATTACTGATACTTTCCCTCATTTTCACAACCCTGATGGATTTAAAGCACACAAGATGAGTATGATCTGGGTGGCTTTTCTGTATTGTCACATGTATCAGTACTTCATTTATTTTGTGTGTGTGTGATTAAATGTATCGATCATTTACCATTTAAACTATTTTAAGTACACCATTCTATGGCATTAACCACACTCACATTGTTGTACAAACATCCTCACCATCCACATTCAGATCTTTTCAGTTTTCACCGGTGAAACTCTGTAGCCGTTAAACACGAATTCCCCTCAGCCCCTGAGGGCAACCACATTCTACTTTCTCTCTCTGAATTTGACTTTTCTGGGTACCTCATATAAGTGGAATCATATCATTTTTGTCCTTTTGTGACGGAGTTATTTCACTTATCTTTTTTTTTTTTTTTTTGCGGTACGCGGACCTCTCACTGTTGTGGCCTCTCCCGTTGCGGAGCACAGGCTCCGGACGCGCAGGCTCAGCGGCCATGGCTCACGGGCCCAGCCGCTTCCCGGCATGTGGGATCCTCCCGGACCGCGGCACAAACCCGTGTCCCCTGCACCGGCAGGCGGACTCTCAACCACTTCGCCACCAGGGAAGCCCTATTTCACTTATCTTAGTGACTTCAAGGCTCATATATGTTGTAGCACGTGTCAGAAGTTCCTTAATTTTTAAGGCCGAATGACATTCTTTTGTGTGTATACCACATTTAGTTTATCCGCTCATCCATCAATGGACACTTGGATCACTTCCACCTTTTGCTATTGTGATTAATGCTGCTGTGAGTATGGGTGTACCCTTATCTCTTCCAGTCCCTGCTTTTAGTCTTTTGGGTATATACCCTGATGTGGAATTGATGGATCATATGTTAATTCTGTGTTTACCTTTTTGAGGAGCTGCCATCCTGTCTTCCACAGGGGCTGCACCATTTCACTTTATTCCTTTCATGCCAGAATAACATGGCGGTTTATGGACCAACCCCATTATGTTTATCCATTTACCCACTGATGGACGTTTGCATTGTTTCTTCCTTTTGGCTCTTGTGAATAGTGCAGCTATCAATATATATGTACACCTGTTTTCAGTTCTTTGGGGTCTCTATCTAGGAGTGGAGGTGTTGAACCATATGGTAGTTGTACATTCATATTGTAAACATAGGTTGCACCCTTTTCCATTTCCGCAAGTCATGTTTAAAGGTTCCAGTTTCTCTGCATTGTTGCCAACATTTGTTATTTTTAATTCTCTTGATGATGACCATTTTAGAGTGTGTGAAGGAGTTATTGCATGTGGTTTTAATTTGCATTTCCCTCCTGTCTTGTCATCTGCTTGTTGACCATTTTCATGTCTTGTGCAAAAAAGGGTCTATTTAAGTCCTCTGTCCATATTTAAAATTGGGTTGCTTGTTTTTGTTGATGAGTTATGAAGGTTCTTGATATACACTGGATAAAGAAAGACTCATCAGATATATAATGTGGAAATATTTTCTTCCATTATGTGGGCTGTCTTTTCACTTTCTGGATTGCATCTGGTCATTGTCAAGCCACAGAGAGAGGCTTGACAGACAGGGCTGTGAGGGACAATTATGTTTGACTTGGCCAACATGTCAAATCGACTTGGCTGACACATCACATTTCCTTCAAGCCTCCAGATCTGTGAGATAATAAATTTCTATCGCGTATAGCTGCTCAGTGTGTGGTATTTCATATGGCAGCCCTAGAAAATAATAAAGATTTTGGTATCAGGAAGAGGAAGGCTGCTTAACACTTACCTACACATGTGGAAATATTTTTAGATTTGGGTAATGAAAAGAGGCTGGTGTTGGTGTGCTTAGTAGGAAAAGCTCAGATAGATTGGAAGACCTGTTGGTAGAAAATGTACATTGATGGAGATTATGGTGAGGGATCAGAAATGAAAGAGGAAAGCTGAGAGAAAGCTTCTGTATTCTTAGAAATACATATATAAGCATAAACAAATGAATGTTGGTGATATCTCAGATGGAAATGGAGAACATGCCATTGAAAACATGTGGAAAGGTGAACCTTGTAATAAAGTGGCAGAAAACTTTTCTGAATAGTATTAGGTTGCGTGTACAAATTAGAACTTGAGTGTGATGATTTTGGATGTTTAGCTGAAGAGATTTCTAAGCAAACTATTGAAGAAAGTATGGCCTGATTTCTTCTTGATGCTTGCAGTTATGAGAAGAGAAAGTAAAGTGAAGAGACAATTATTAAGAAAAGCAGAAAGAAATCCTGAAGTTTTGGAAACATCTCAGTCTATCCAGATAACCTACTTTTGAAATAGAGCCAAGGGTGTGCCTGGAAAAACTTTTGCTAAAGGGTTGATGCCTGTGATTCATACAGTCAACCATCTCAGCAGAACCAGGAATAGCTATGTGGTCATACAGGAAAGGCCTGTGGAGGATCCTCTTGTCTGATGACCTGAATCTCATGAATTGCATAGAAGGCCAAGAAGGGTTTTGAGAGTCTGACAGTAGCAGACACAATGTTCCTCTGGACTGAAATAACCAAATGGGATGGATTAGAGAAAGACTGAGTTGAGGACAGGGACAGACGGAGTGGCTCGCTTGGTTGCTACTGCCACCCAGTGTTCAGAGGGCACAGGCTGAGGTGCCAGGGTCACAGACAGGTGGGCCCAGAGGACAGAGCATGCAGATGAAAGGGAGCAAAATTTGCCACCCTAGTGTGTCTCATTGTCTTGAGGATTAAATTAAGGTTATTCTTTTTAAGAACAGAAGAGTCAGGAAGAAATTCTGACCTCCCCCTTAGCTACCTATAGAATTTAGATAGAGGACCTGTTACCAAAATAGAGCTGTCAGCAGAAATATGTGCAAAAAACATGGGCTGGGTGTGGTGGTGTGGGGGCCAGGAGACTCAGCAGGGCCTAGAGATCAGAGTCCACTCTGTGTCCCATTGTCTCCACTGGCCCAGCAAACATTTATTTATCAAACATCTACTTTTCCATTTTCATGTGAATTGCCTTCTTCCCCTTTGAAGTCCCAAACCACTAACCCCAACCTGCTCTTTCGTCTTTACCTTAAGATGATATTTAAGGTGAGTTACTCAGGTTTCCTGGGTCTCTCCCATGTATACATATTATTGAGTGTTTATTGGAATTTTTCCTTTTCATCTGTTTCATGTCAATTTAATTTTTAGACCAGCCAGAAGGACCTAGAAACGTAGAGGAAAATTTCTTCCTCCTTGATAGAGCCAATACATTTTTTTTTTCTTATCTTAAAATCCAATAGAATTTGCTCTGTTTCTTTCTGACTTGCTTGACACCTGGTTTACATCATTTTCCTTTTTTGCTTTGGGAATGGGAAACTCTATCCTATGCCTGCCCCACCAGTGTAATTTGAAAGCAAAGAACTTGGGTTAAAGAACAACAAATTATAAAACTTATAAAAATAGCAAGTGAGACTTTATTCAATACTACTGCAACACGAGGAAGACTGGACTAAACTCCAAATACAACAGGGACAAGTGGGGATTTATACCAGCTGGCAGAGTGATCAGATGTAAACTCACTTATAGGAGGTAACAAAGGTCAGAGGATCTTCTTAAACTGGCTTAAGAGGTTCTTGCTAAATGCAGTCAAGGTCTTATATCTCAAAGGTGGAAGATCAGGAATTTGATCACATATCAAGGGTGGAGAAATTCTCAGTAAATTGACTTAGTAGGAGTCTTACTAAAGGCAGGCCAAGGTTGAGGTCTCCTCAAGAAGGGAGTTCAGAGGAGCGTCACTAAAGTTTGATCAAGGAGGGAGTCTTTGTCAATCCACCTTTCTGGCTCAAGGTAAGAAGAGGCATTCTTCTTTCCTCTGTACAATAGAAGTCCATTTCTTGTTCAGTGGGTTTTTGATTGTTAAGGGCCTCCTGTACTGTGTGTTGAGAGTTTATAGTAGAGGATATTGTTTGTATGGTGTGAGCCTTTAAACCTGCAATAAGGGGGATTATCAAGAGAGTAAAATAAAAGCAAAGATTAATGGTTGAGCTTTATTTTTATTTCCATTTCTCTAGGAGGTGGGTCAAAAAGGATCTTGCTGTGATTTATGTCATAGAGTGTTCTGCCTATGTTCTCCTCTAAGAGTTTGATAGTGTCTGGCCTTACATTTAGGTCTTTAATCCATTTTGAGTTTATTTTCATGTGTGGTGTTAGGGAGTGTTCTAATTTCATACTTTTACATGTACCTGTCCAGTTTTCCCAGCACCACTTATTGAAGAGGCTGTCTTTTCTCCACTGTATATTCTTGCCTCTGTTATCAAAGATAAGGTGACCATATGTGTGTGGGTTTATCTCTGGGCTTTCTATCCTGTTCCATTGATCTATATTTCTGTTTTTGTGCCAGTACCATACTGTCTTGATTACCGTAGCTTTGTAGTATAGTCTGAAGTCAGGGAGCCTGATTACTCCAGCTGCATTTTTCGTTCTCAAGATTGCTTTGGCTATTCGGGGTCTTTTGTGTTTCCATACAAATTGTGAAATTTTTTTGTTCTAGTTCTGTGAAAAATGCCAGTGGTAGTTTGATAGGGATTGCATTGAATCTGTAGATTGCTTTGGGTAGTAGATTCATTTTCACAATGTTGATTCTTCCAATCCAAGAACATGGTATATCTCGCCATCTATTTGTATCATCTTTAATTTCTTTCATCAGTGTCTTATAATTTTCTGCATACAGGTCTTTTGTCTCCTTAGGTAGGTTTATTCCTAGATATTTTATTCTTCTTGTTGCAATGGTAAATGGGAGTGTTTTCTTAATTTCACTTTCAGATTTTTCATCATTAGTGTATAGGAATGCCAAAGATTTCTGTGCATTAATTTTGTATCCTGCTACTTTACCAAATTCATTGATTAGCTCTAGTAATTTTCTGGTAGCATCTTTAGGATTCTCTATGTATAGTATCATGTCATCTGCAAACAGTGACAGCTTTACTTCTTCTTTTCCAGTTTGGATTCCTTTTATTTCTTTTTCTTCTCTGATTGCTGTGGCTAAAACTTCCAAAACTATGTTGAATAATAGTGGTGAGAGTGGGCAACCTTGTCTTGTTCCTGATCTTAGTGGAAATGGTTTCAGTTTTTCACCATTAAAAGCTTTTGCACAGCAAAGGAAACCCTAAACAACACCAAAAGACAACCCTCAGGGGCTTCCCTGGTGGCGCAGTGGTTGAGAGTCCGCCTGCCGATGCAGGGGACACAGATTCGTGCTCCGGTCCTGGAAGATCCCACATGCTGCGGAGCGGCTGGGCCTGTGAGCCATGGCTGCTGAGCCTGTGCGTCCGGAGCCTGTGCGCCACAACAGTGAGAGGCCCGTGTGCTGCAAAAAAAAAAAAAAAAAGAGTAATGTACCAAAGTGTTCATTGCAGCTCTGTTTACAATAGCCAGGACATGGAAGCAACCTAAGTGTCCATCAACAGATGAATGGATAAAGAAGATGTGGCACATGTATACAATGGAATACTACTCAGCCGTAAAAAGAAACGAAACTGAGTTATTTGTAGTGAGGTGGATGGACCTAGAGTCTGTCATACAGAGTGAAGTAAGTCAGAAAGAGAAAAACAAATACCGTATGCTAACGCATATATATGGAATCTAAGGAAAAAAAAAAGGTCATGAAGAACTTAGGGGCAAGACGGGAATAAAGACACAGACCTACTAGAGAATGGACTTGAGGATATGGGGAGGGGGAAGGGTAAGCTGGGACAGAGTGAGAGAGTGGCATGGACATATATACACTACCAAACGTAAAATTGATAGCTAGTGGGAAGCAGCCGCATAGCACAGGGAGATCAGCTGGGTGCTTTGTGACCACCTAGAGGGGTGGGATAGGGAAGGTGGGAGGGAGGGAGACGCAGGAGGGAAGAGATATGGGAACATATGTATATGTATAACTGATTCACTTTGTTATAAAGCAGAAACTAACACACCATTGTAAAGCAATTATACTCCAATAAAGATGTTAAAAAAAAGATTAATGGTTGAGGCAGACTGAAATGACAATTTCTTAGTCCAGAGTGCAGCTAATCAAGAAAATTTCTAGACATTTGGCACAAAATATCTTTAGATGGTGGAGTGCCAACATCAGTGCCAGTCTGATGGATTTCTTGGATGGATTTACTGAATGTTCCAGGTGGTGGCATAGACATCAGAGGGATTTTGATAAGATTGTCCACAGTCATGGTATTTCCTGGAGCAGAGACTAAAAGGTGCAGAAATTAGGTGAACCACACAGGAGCGTACACAGCGGCAGCTCCAGGCACCAAGGTTATTCGCATACCATCTTCTGAAGTTTCTTTGAAGTTTTTGTCAAGTTGTCCTGCATCAGCTCACACGGCTTCATTAGGTACTGGGGGGAAGATCAGCTACAGACAACTTAGAGTCACAGTGAGGATCTGGGTAGTCACGTTTTGGTTCTTCATGATGTGAATTCTGGAGGGTGGGATAAAATTCGGAACATTACTTTGGAGAGACGTAGCCAGATAGTGAAGGCAGCTACAAGAGGTGAGAATTTGTTAAGGGCCAACTAAATATGAGAAATGGCAGGATCAAAACAAATTTACAGGTAGATAAATACCTTCTCAGAAAATTAACTGGGCTGGAATCTGATAACCCAATAGGACTGGCTGTGGTTTTCTACTGAAACATAAAATCTCTCCATATAGTCACCCTACTTGTGATGAAACCTTAACAAAGTAAGGTTATCCTTTTTTACAAAATTCATCTGTTCTAATTAGATTTGGCCTGATTATTCACACATGTTCAGCAAGAATGATTACTGACCACATGAACATTTTAGTATGTTTTGGTTGAATTTTTCTTAAGGAATCTCAGGTTGTAGTCTTAAAAGCCTCTTGAGGTTAGGAAGACATGCCGAGAACTTACCACCAGACCTCATATGCAGTAGCTATAGATTTGGGTGAATTCCTGTCTTCTGTCATCATTATCTCTTCTATAAAATATTCTAAGGTTCCTGGTCCTATCAAGAAGTGCCTTTCCTTACTTTCCTGTAAGGCTGGGTACCACATGAGCCAGGATGCAGGCCAGTTATCCTGAGATGTCTTTGTAACCATTGGCAATAAAAATCAACTTTAGTGTCTTGAACTCTCAGGACACATCTGATTTTATACACATCACTCTAAAATATGACAGTCCAGTCAAAGCCTTGGTTACATGGCCAATATTTCCAAGTATGTTCTGTTATAAGGAGGGTAGATTCTGAATAAACCCATGCAAAAAATCAAATTCTGGCAGGAAGTGGAGCATTACGAACTTGGAAGACATTTTAACAGTTTCTTATGGAGTTAAACATACACTTACCATGTGACTGAGGAGTGGGCTACAAAGTACCTACCCAACTGATTTAAAATTTTATGTTTGGACTTTTCTGGTGGCACAGTGGTTAAGAATCTGCCTGCCAATGCAGGGGACACGGGTTTGAGCCCTGGGCTGGGAGGATCCCACGTGCCGCGGAGCAACTAAGCCCGTGCGCCACAGCTACTGAGCCTGCGCTCTAGAGCCCGCGAGCCACAACTGCTGAGCCCGCGTGCCACAACTAGTGAAGCCCGCGTGCCTAGAGCCCATGCTCCACAGCAAGAGAAGCCACTGCAATGAGCTCATGCACCACAACGAAGAGTAGCCCTCACTTGCCTCAACTAGAGAAAGCCCGCGCACAGCAACGAAGACCCATCATAGCCAATAAAAAAAAAAAATTTTATGTTCACACAAATGCCTTCATGGGAATGCTTATATCAGCTTTATTTATTTGAACCATTTTCCAGTCTCTGAATTTTGCTCGTATGGTGATTGGTTTATGGAAAATTTCCAAAATAATTAGTGAATACTCATATCTATTGGGTAATTTCAATTACATAAACCCATTTTCTGAGGCACCTTCAACCTAAACATCTCTGTCACCTCCTCAGCCCCAGCACAGCCAACCTCTCCCTCGGGGTTTCTGACATACTCAGGAGGAGGTTTCAGCCCAGGGACTGGGAAGTTCCTTCCACGTAGCCACTGGTGCCAGAAGAGGACCCTGCCAGTCCAGCCTGTGGTGAGGGCTGAGAGACTTCTGTGGAGGATGCTACGTGGTTGTTGGATGATGCTCTCAGGGCAAGACATACCCATATTTCACCTAGGGTATCTCAACTTATTTGCCCATTGATGAGGCAGAATATTTCATATCCAGTGCCTGTCTAGCCAAGGAAAGATGGATATCCCATGGGCCATACTCAGTGGGATGCCAAGGCCCAAGTCCTAATCCTCGTCTGAGAATATGTGTCCCCCATCACATCCTTGACCTCTGTGCAGACAGAGTTCTTCAAACTGAGAAAGAAGCCCCACAGGACATGCCTCTCTCTCTCTTTTTTTTTTTTTTTCTGGTACGCGGGCCTCTCACTGTTGTGGCCTCTCCCATTGTGGAGCACAGGCTCTGGACGCACAGGCTTAGCGGCCATGGCTCACGGGCCCAGCCGCTCCGTGGCATGTGGGATCTTCCCGGACCGGGGCACGAACCCGTGCCCCTTGCATCGGCAGGTGAACTCTCAACCACTGCGCCACCAGGGAACCCCCATGCTTCTCTTTATGAACCCACCTTTGAATGACAGGGAAACAACCTGAACATGTTCTGAGCTTTGATAACTAAATGTTACTCCTAGGGTCAGACTGTCTCCCCAAACTGTGCACCCATTGGATTAAAAAAATCCTGTTTTCCACTTCTAAGAATTAGGATATCTAGAAGGCCTACAAATTTACCTGTTAAATACAGTTCTCATTGCCTTATTGAGTTGGGTATGTGTTCCCAATAGAATCCAATATTAGTCACACAGGAGTAAGCAGTCCTTACCAACTCTTAATTTAGATTTGTTTTAGCTGAAAAGAGAAGACTCAGTCCCTGAGAGGAAACCACTCCTCAGTTCCTTCTGCATCTTCTCCTGGGACTGCAATCCTGTGCTGGGTGGGTCCTGAGCACCCCCAGTACCACCCTGCAGGGAAGGGTCCTGCCTGGTCTCACATTGTATTTACCTCAGTATCTCCAGTCCAGTATTCAATGGCTGTGCCTTGCCTTCAGAATCCTTTTACAGTGACACCATATTCTTTCTACATCATCTCTTGAAATAGTGAATCGGCCTTACCAAACCCCCATACTTTACAGGGAGACCCCAAGCAAGGATTTTATGAAACCACAGGGGAGCCCTTTCCTTGGAGGTGGCAGATGCATTGATACAGTTGACAGTCGTGTGAGTCAATCAGGGGCTTTGGGCGTTCCTCTCATTTCCTTTGGGCTCCTCTGGTTTCATATTATGTCAGAGAACACCTGCATATAGAAGCCATGGATCTCAATGCACACATAACATCTAATATCCCAATAATACAGACACACACGCACACACAAACACACAGTGGCTAATTATCATAGTAATGCACTTGAAATTTCTTCTTTTCTATAACTAGCACATGGGCAGTGCCCTCCGTGCCCTGACACACACTGACCCTAGGCTTGAGTGTGTGACTTCCTTTGACAAACAAAAGCAAACACAGTAAAGTGGAGACTGGAGTGTGCATGCACGTTGGGTTTGCCTGTTCTTGAAGACTCTGGACACTGCAATTGCCCCATGGGAAGGGTACAGGCTTGCCCCACACTGTCAGAAGTGGGGCACAGTCACAACATTTATCACTCATAGTGCTGCACCTGAGGGACCCCAGAGACCCCTCCTGCAGGAAGGAAGACCCTGAGAAGTCTGAGGAGGAAGAGGCAGCATTGTTGTCAGCTGACTCAGGTGATGCTCTTCTACTGGGTCACCAGGTGGGTGGGACAGTAGCAGGAAGATGAGCTAGGTCAGCTCCGTGAGGGATGCCCTGGCTTTTGCAGGACACCTCATCACCAGAAGTTTCTCCATCCTCGGGCTCAATCCTGCTGGCCATCTTTCCTCTTGACCACCTTCCCTGTGGACCTAAGACCCCAGCATCTGACAGGTACATAGACCCACTGCTTAATCACCCACAACTGCGCCAACTGTGGGAAACCTGCGTCGTCTTCTACGTCTCCGGTGGAACCCGGATTGTGATTACACCTGGGTCCACCAAAAACTCCTGGAGGAGGAGGGAGACTTTGTCACAGAACACTAAGGAAAGAGAGAAGAGCAGACTGAGGCTGACGAGCGAGGGTCCTGAGTTTGGTCTGTAAGCTGCAGGTGTCAGAGGCTTCAACCTGATCTCCTGTTCTGGACTTTGTCTCACTGTGGTCTCTGGGCATCCCTAAGTTCTCCTCCTTGGAGGGTCTGTGTCTTGTAGCACTTACAGCTTTCATCCACTAGTGTTATCCTGGAGCCTCAGCACTGTGCTAGCCGTCTGGGGGAGAGGGGTCTTATATATTTTTATGATTAAATCTCAGTGAGGCAGTTATCCCGTGTCTCTAATCTGTGATTCTCACAGGGTTTCTGCGGTGGTGTCAGGGTGGGACTTGTTCCCTTCTGATTACCCACCTGATTCACAAAAAATTATGACCAGGGAGCTTGACCTTATTAGTTGCACAAAAATGTTTCCTAATTTTAGGGAGAAAGAAAATAGAGATATGTGACTCATGAATACTTAAAAAACTTAAATGAAGGAAAGGCATTTAATAAATATAAACAGTATCAGAAATTCTCTTTCAAAAAGAAAATGAAACATTATTCATCTGTTATTTTTTTTAACTTGTCAGAGTATGTTTTCTGCTAAAATATACGTAAAAACCTGTGTGTGTATGTATGTGTGTGTTAAAATGTAGCCAGATTTGTTTTCATCAGGTATGGTGAGACACATGGATGTGGAAGTGATTATCAGTTTACACTCACAGATCCCTAGAAACAGGGGGCACACACCACACAGGGGCCACTCAGGGAGGCACTGGGGTTGGTCAGGAGACAGAAGAGGGGGCTGGACATGCACCAGAGACCTGATTGGGGTTTTGGAATGGATGAGGCAGGGTAGGTAAGCTGAGTAAAATTAGCACTGGATAGCTTGAATAATTTTGTCAGGCTCTTGGGCATGTGCGGTCCCTGGTTGTCTGAGACCTGGCCCTGGGGTGATCCAGGTCAGGAGGAATGTGGAAAGGTGTGTGAGAGCTTGTAAGAGAGACAGAAAATAGAGATGTGCTCTGGATTGGTGGCTTGTATATCAGAGGTACACCTGCAGGAAGGTGTCTGATACCTGCGGGAATTTGCAGCCCAGGAAGGGCAGTCTGTGCAAGATCAAGGCCCCCCAAATCAGAACATTGAGAATACAGAAATAGGAAAATATAGTTGCTACAGTTGTCCCTGCAGTGCTCTGGCTTCAAATTAAGGGAACTTTGCGTGAGTGACTTTCAGAGAATATGGCAGAAGTCACTCTAAATGGAATAAAACATTTTACTATGAGAGTAGGAAGAACAAACACAAGTAAAAATATAAAGATTCCTTGTAAACTGGCTCATCACCAAGTCCCCATTTGTATGGCATTAGCCAGGAAAATAGATTTGAAGTTTTGGGGCTCTCTAACAGTACCTGGGCGGAGTTGTGAAGAGTATTAGAATATGCTCAGGTCAAGGAGACGGGTCCAGAAGTTATGCCCTTTGAGAGTATGAACTGTAAGTAAGTTTATGCAAAGGTAGCAGTATTTGTGTACGGCCAAGGCTGTAGTAGGAGCGGGTGGTCCTGCTCCATAGGGGTCAAGGTGTAGACTGAAAGGAGACCGGTGCTTCCTGGAGACAACATTTATGTCCATTATTTTCTTTCTTCTTTAAACTTCTGCTCCCTGCAATCATTCATTCATTCATTTATTTATTTATATTTTTGGCTGCGCTGGGTCTTCGTTGCTGCGCGCGGGCTTTCTCTAGTTGTGGTGAGCGGGGGCTACTCTTTGCTGTGGTGCGCAGGCTTCTCATTGCAGTGGCTTCTCTTGTTGCAGAGCATGGGCTCTAGGTGTGCGGGTTTCGGTAGTTGTGGCCCGTGGGCTCTAGAGCGCAGCCTCGTCCATTATTTTCTTTAAATAAAGACTTAATTTTTTTGAGAGCAGTTTTAGGTTTACAGCATAATGGGGGGCAGTACAGAGCTATCCCATATACGTACTGACCCCCCACATGCACAACCTCCACCATCATCACTACCCTCAGATGGCACATTTGTTATAGCTGATAAACTGTCACGACACGTGGCAATTACCCGAAGTCCATAGCTTACCTTAGGGTTCACTCTTGTACGTTTCACGTGACTTTAGAAATGTATGACGTGTGTCCAGTATTAAGGAATGATAAGGAGTATTTCCCTGCCCTAAAAGTCCTCTGACTTCACCTGTTCATCCATCTTCCTCTTCCCGAACTCTACACAATCACTGATCTTTTTACTGTCTCCATAGTTTTGTGTTTTCCAGAATATCACAAAGTTAAAAGCTTACAATATGAAGCCTTTTCGGATTGGCTTCTTTTACTTAGTAATATGCATGCCTCTTCCGTGTCTTTTCATTCTTTTATTGCCAAATCATATTCTATTGTTTGGATGCACCACAGCTTATTTATCTCTTCACTTACTGTAGGACATCTTGGTTGCTTCCAAGTTTTGTCAACCATGAATAAAGCTGATATAAACATTTGTGTGCAGGTTGTCACGTGGACCTATGTTTTCTATGTCTTTGGGTAAATACCAAGGTGTACGATTGCTGGGTCATATGGCAAGAGCATGTTTCCTTTCATAGAAACTGCTAAAATGTCTCCCAAAGTGGATGCACCGTCTTGCGTTACAACAAGCGGTGAATGAGTTCCTTTCCTTCTACAGCCTTGCCGGCATGTGGCAGGTAATTGCGATGTGTCATGACAGTTTATCAGCCTTGCCGGCATGTAGTGTGGTCCATGTTCCAGATTTTGGCTGTTTGAATAATTGTGTATAGTCATCACATCATGGTTTTACTTTGCATTTCCCTGATCACATGTGAAGCAGAGCTTCTTCTCATATGCTCATTTGCTATCTGTTTATCTCCGTTGGTGAAGTTTCTATTCAGGTCTTTGACCCATTTTTTTTTAAATAATTTAAAAAAAATTTTTGGCTGTGTTGGGTCTTTGTTGCTGTGTGCGAGCTTTCTCTGGTTGCGGTGAGTGGGGCTACTCTTCGATGCGGTGCGCAGGCTTCTCATTGCAGTGGCTTCTCTTGTTGCAGAGCACAGGTTCTAGGTGTATGGGCTTCAGTAGTTGTGGCACATGGGCTCAGTAGTTGTGGCACGAGAGCTCTAGGGCGCAGGCTTAGTAGTTGTGGCGCACGGGCTTAGTTGCTCCGTGGCACCAGGGCTCGAACCCGTGTCCCCTGCATTGGCAGGCGGGTTCTTAACCACTGCGCCACCAGGGAAGTCCCTTTGGTCCACTTTTTAATCAGGTTTTCTGTTTTCATATTGTTGAGTTTCAAGTGTTCTTTGTATAATTGGGTAACAGTACTTTACCAGATGAATCTGTTACAAATAATTTATCCTAGGCTGTGGCTTGTATTCTCATTGTCTTGACATTGTCTTCCACAGAGCAGAAGTTTTAAAATTTATTAGAATCTAGCTTATCAAAGATTTATTTTATGGATCCTAAAAAGTCATCATTCATTCTACCCCAAATCATCTAGGTTTTCTCCTGTGTTATCTCATGGAGGTTTTAGAGTTTTGAATTTTACATTCAGTTCTGTGAACCATTTTCAGTAAAGTTCTGTGAAGACTATAAGGTCTTTGCCAAGATTCACTTTTTTGCATGTGGATATCCAGTTGTTCCATTTGCTAAAAAGCCCCATTAATTTTCAGAATGGCACAGATAGGAGTAATGTCTTCCAGACTTTGCTTTAATCTTGGGAAAACGGGGGTGTACGTTTTGGCAGAGAGCAAGGATTATACCAGGGTTGTGGTCTAAGCAGAGGGTGAGCCCAGACACATAGTAGAAATCCCAATATCAAAAGAAGAAAAGCAGTAAAGGTTCTGTGTTCATCATTTGTGTTTTAAGAGGGAACGTCCACAGGCTTTACTGGGGCTCAGGATTTAGCATCCAGGATGAAGTCATCACCAGTGGGAAGGTCTTGAGTTGGACGGGTATCATCTGGGATGTGGACTGGAGAACCTCCAAGTGAGTTCCTGTTGCAGTGGATGTGGGTCTCAGCATTTGCCATGGTTGTTTGAAGCAGTGTCTCTGTGGCAGAGTGGGCTTCCAATTGTAATTTACTGAAAACAACTAGACCGTTACTAATTAGATCAGCAATCATCAGGATGATGTGAGCTGTGCTTGACCCGTCTCTGTTATTGTTGTTGTTTGTGGGCATATAGGGTCCTGTATCAAATGAGCCACCTGCCCTGTAGGACAGGTTATGGTTAGTGCTTCCAGGAGAGTATGTGCCCTAGATCTGGTGTCCAACCCTTTTGGTATGGGGGAAAGATACTAAAATATATTAAAAAATAAATCAAGCCATGGGGAAAGGGAGAGAAACATTCAGGGGATTATGCGCCAGACTGGAATTTGGAAAGGAATTATTTGAGAAGAGCATTATGTTTCTAATATCAAACATCTGTCTAGGTCCTATCAGGGACATGATGGTTCTGTTGAATGATATTCCAAGACCCTACATTGTGTGTATTGAAAATAAAATGTGTAGTTTAGTTACTATTAGTAAAGTCTATAACTCCAAAGGAAATAAATACTGCCCTAGTAAGGCATTGTAGGTCTTAGCATACATGGAAATATGTGTCATTTTGATCTATGTTTTAGGTATCTTTGAGGCAAGAGATTCCCAGATACTTTTACACCAAAGGGGACAATTTTTGGACAATGGCCCAGTAGTTTATTATAAATGAGAAGATGGGGTTATTTGTTGTCCAGGGTATCTACTGCCAAGACCACTGCACCTGCCCTGTCCCTCAGACTAGACCTCGTGCTCCTGAATCCAGAGAACTCCTTGGTGTCCTGATTACACCCTGCAGCCCAGCCCCTCCTGTCTCCCTGCAGGGAGGTTTGTGTCTGGGCTCACACTGATCTCCCTTTATTGTGTCTCTTGCACAGTAATGCATGGTTCCTGTCCACGGCTCTCAGGCTGTCCGTTTGCAGATATAGCATGTTCCTGGCATTGTCTCTGGAGATCACAAATCAGTCCTTCACAGAGTCTGCATAGTTAGCACTACCAGTACCAATATTAATGGATGAGACCCACTCCAGCCCCTTCCCTGGAGCCTGGCACACCCAGCTCATCCAGTAGCTACTGAAAGTGACTCCAGAGGCTGCACAGGAGAGTCTCAGAGACCCCCCAGGCTACACCAAGCCTCCCTCAGACTCCACCAGCTGGACCTCTGCAAACACAGAGACATCCTGGTCAGGAGACTGTCACACATCCACTGATTCCCTCACTCATATCCCCTCACATCCTCAGGATCTCTTGTTCTCCATCAATTACCTTGTAAAATAGCAACAAAGACAAAGCAGCTCAGCCCAGACTCCACGGTGAGGTGTCTGTATTCAGTCCTTGCACAGCTGATGCCGAGGCAGGGCCATAACAGTGAGGTGTGGGGGTCCTCCGAAGGACGACTTGGGCTCGAAGATGCCCCAGCTGGTCCCTCCTTGGACTGAAGGACACTTGGTGTCCCATCCAATCTTACTTCTCTCTCTGTCACTCAGGGTCAGAGCTGCATCAGGGCTGACATCGCTCTCAGCGCCACAACCGTACTTTCCTAAAAACAAATTCCACGCAGATGGGATCCATTTCCGATGACTGCTTTCAGGTGACCTGAAATAACTGAAAGAATACCTTAGCATAGTTATTGATAATATGAGCCTGCTTCTTTAGGCAAATATAAAATATAAAATAACAAAGGCAATGGTCAGTTTTATGTGTCAGCTAGCCTGGGCTCCCTCTCCAGTTATTCAGTCAATCCCTAATCCAGGTGTTACCCCGAAGGTATTTAGTAGATGTTGTTAAATTCTATCATCATTTTACTCTAACCTAGAAATATTATCCTAAATAACCTGGTTGGGCTTGGTTCAATCACAACAGACCTGAAGAAGATGCAGTTCCACAGTGGACAGCAGCTTCATCTACTACTCGAGATTTCCAGCCTGGCCTTCCTGACGTCTGGCCCCAAGAAGGTTGTATATCTCCAACCGGCCGCACAGCCTCCATCCTCCAGACTTCCCAGCACAGCGGAGTGTCCATCAGGCTCTGCTGGAAGCCACAGGTCAGAGGGGTGACCCCACAAGAGTTTGATCAGGACAAGTTCAAACTCCACATCCCGTTGTGTCTAAACAAGCATCACTGCCTTGAGTACTCGTGTCCACTTAGCTTCCCCAGCGGGTGCGCGTGCAAAGGGCAGCAGCACGTCCTGGTCCACAGCAAGTCTAAAGTCCCATCACACCTTCCCAGGTGCCTGCAGGAGCCACAGCCTGGGCCACACCTAAGCTCCAGGTAAAGGGTCTGCCCCTGGGGTTTAGATCACAGAAAGGTCATGACCCCTTTTCAGAGAGTGGAAGGAGAAAGGGTTTGGGGACAAAAAGATGAAGGAGAAAGAAAACTGATTCACAGAAGAAGAGACAGCCTGATCAGTGTTCACTGTTCAGCGTTGAGTCTGGCGAGAGGAAGGTTAGATTGAAAATCCATCAGCTTCCCTCAGGGACTCGCCCAGCCTTAGGCTCCGTCTGGCTGGGACCAGGACAGCAAAGACTGTCCTTGTCTAGGATTTCTATTGAGGTCTGTTCTCCCAGTCTGATAGGAAAGCAGCAACCAGCTTCCTCAGGCCTCCTCACATCCCTGCTTCTGGTGGCCATGAGCAATCATTACTGGCTCCGTAGGTGGGACTCTGCATTGGCGCACGTGAGACTGTGTGCTCGTGTTAGAGCAGAAGCTTCTAATCAGAGATCTATGGTCGGCAAACAATTACAAACATAGAGAGGGTCTACGAGAGATGGTGAGACGCAGAGGGAACCACAGGCTCTGGCAGGAAACCTCCGCCTTCATCCGCACCTGCTCGTGTGGCTGGTCTCTGTGCTCAGTGGGTCCTGAGCACCTCTGGGGGCCTCAGCCCTGCCTCATGGTCCTCAGTGAAACCTGCAGCCCAGACCCTCCTGTCTCCCTGCAGGGAAGTTTCTGTCTGGGCTCACCCTGACCTCCCCTCCCTGTGTCCCTCGAACAGTCTGCAGCCATGCCCTCGGTGGTTACAGAGCTCAGCTGCAGGGAGAGCTGGTTCCTGGGTGTGTCTCTGGAGATGGGGAGTTAACTCCTAGGGGCTGGGGCTGGGGCTGTGTTATCTTTCTAGCATATTCCTGATGACCAGTGCAGCCCCTACCCCAAGGGCTGATGGATCCCAGCTCCAGCAATAACCACTGGTTGGGATGAGGAATCCAGAGACAGCACAGGTGAGGGAGAGGGTGTGCAAGGTGCAGTCCTGGGCCCAACTCCTGTACCTGCACCTGGGACAGGACACCTGGCAACAAGGAGAATCAGTTGCTGTCAGTCACCTGTGGCCACAGCCATCCCCACAGCCCCGTGTCTGACACCTGCGACCCTTGTCAGGTGACACCTGACACCTGGGGAGGTGTCACCAGGCAGAGGAGAAGAACCCACAGCCTCCTCTTCTTCCGGACCACAGCTCTGCCTTCCCCAGGGACCTCAGCCCTGTCTGCGGAGGGAGCTGTGAGCTCCTGCAGCCCAGGGGTGGACTTTACCCTAGAGCTTGAAGAGGAATTTTCATATTGGAAGCCTTGTCCTTAGAAGTGGGGAGAGACTGAAGAACTCCTTTTCTGCCATTTCTTATTATTGCTAACCAACATATAATCATTCTCCCCACTTTCTAAGGACTCAGATTGTTTTCTATCCATAACAGCCCTTTTCTCCTTGCTTTTCAGTTAGTTTTTGCAGGTGTTAAGTGGAAGAAATAATCCTACTCTCTCTTCTGATGTTTGAGAGCTGACACCTTAAAGTTCACTCCTCTCTTCTTCCTCTGCCCACTGCTGGGAAATTTGGTAAGAAGCACAGCTTCTCCCTCCTTCGATGCAGGTGGGAGATCAAAACCACGTGAGCCCCGCCTGTGAGCACAACACTTAACCCTCCCACACCCAGGAACCACATTGAAAACCCTAATCCGTCTCCATTGCTGGTGCTCTCAAACCATTTCTGATGTTCTTGAGAGGTCTGCCCTGCTCTCAACAGACACCTCAATAATGGCGGTGATACATTTTTCAAATTCCTTTCCTGTGTGCCTGTGGCATCATCAGACTGAACTTCTGTGTGGAGCTTTGGTGGGGGACGGGTGTCACCATGCATTGCCTTGATGTCCATTGTTAATACTGTTGGTGCTGTGAGCGTGGTGTCAAGCCAATAACCACCACCACCAGGGCCTGCCTCCTCTTGCTCTGGGTGTGCGATGCCGGTGCCGCCCGATACCCATCATGCACTTTGAGGTGCTGCTCGCTGGCTGGTTGTGCTCTGAGCTGTGCCGCGTAGTGCTGCCTTGTTGACTGCAGCAGAGCCTCTTGTATGGATTTAGCCAACTTACTTCAGAAGGTTTGAGAATTAACTGGTATTTATGGACAGGAGTAAACAGTCGTAAGGGACTCCGCCTTCTGTGCATGGGAGTGTTTTCCTCCTATGGCAGCACATCTTCCTAATTCAGAGGTTTTAGAGTTAAGCATAGAATCACGAGGCAGAGATGGGCTGGGGGAGACTGCTCTAAGGAGAGGAAGCCCCAGACCCCGGCAGGGAGCAGCCCTGAACCTCCATCTGCGCCTGCTCCTGTGATCAGCCTTGCGTCGGCAGCGCTGACCTCCCTCTAGGCCCTGAGATCTCCTGGGAGACCCTGACTGTTACCCGCAGCCCCCACACCTGCCCCTGCGAGGAGGCTTGTGTCTGGCTCACCACGCACTCGGACTGCAGTGTCTCAGGCACAGCTGTGCCTGCCTGCACTCCTGGCCTTGGAGCTGCACAGCTGTGAGAACACTTGCTTCTTGGTTGTGTCCATGGAGATGCTGACTCAGGACTGGAGGTCATGCTGTCCTGAGTGTGCCCCTGAGCCCAGGCCACAGCAGCCGCTCCAGCCCCTTCCCTGGGTGAATGTGGATCCTCCACAGGGGATATTCTGAAATTGGGAACATGTGGACGACACAGGTGAGGCCGAGCCTCTCCATGGAGACCACCTCTCCCTCATGCCTTTGTACAATGTGGTTCTCAGCCTGGGTACCTGGGAAGAGAGAAAAATCCTGAGTCACACAGGCACATGGCCTCATCCCATCATCCCATTTCTGAAGGAAAAGTCTGATTCTCTTCAAGTGGTTTAAGATACGCAGTTAAGTCAGACTTCTCGTCATGATGTGTAGGCAGACAGAAGGGCTTGTGGCCTCCGGATTCTGAGGGGGGAATTAGTGCAAGTCTGTAGTACTGTACCTATGCAACTGGGCCTTCAGAAAGCATTCCATGCTGACGAAAGTACTTTCATGGAAGACATGGTATGAAAAAACAAGCTAGAGTCCATTGTCAGCTAACGGGCACCAAAGGAGATTGTGAGATATAATTTTACAGTAAAATGAAAACAGGCCCAGTTAGAAGATGGGAGAAGAAAAAAGAAATGAGAAGCAAAAAGGTAAAAGCCGTATGTGTTAGCATAATTAAATGGTGAAGAGAGGGAAAAGAGTACATCATCTTGTACAGGGTATAAATTAATTAAAGAGTAGAATTAACATTCAGAAGGTCAGTGGGAATTCGTTTGAGAAAGCAGAACTGGGAGCTCGTAGGCTGAAGCCCTGGGACTGCACGGGGGTAAGGGAAACATCATTAGATTTCTATGCGTCAATTGTCCTCACCCTGTGCTCTGCGAAAGCCCTAATGTGGAAGTGAACGAGCGTCTAACTCTCGCCCTCTCAGAGGGGAAAATTAGCCGGTGTGTTAGATCCATCAGGGATGAGCAGGCCCAGCTGGGATGGGGAGGAATACAGAACAGCAGGCAGAAGGCAAGGAGTAAATGTCCTACCTTGGAAGTCCATCCCCGATCACATCCGGTGTAAACGGCAGGACTATGTTTGTAAATTGAAAGGGAAATATTCGTAGTCTGGAGGACAATGAAATTTTTCTTCTGATCATGACCTGATAACTAGATTTTTTTCCTCCCCTCAAAACAAGTACAAAATTTCACAAGAGTGAAATATTTGTTCTCTCACATTGGGAACCAACAGAGAGAAGGGATCAGCACATGCGCAGGAGGAACCTACCGCCGTCCAGGAAAGAACCACAGAGAAGGACTAGAGGGCGCACCCCTGGGGCTCTCGTGGTCAGGAGCAGGGTCTCTCCTCACCCGCTGGGGCAAGGAAAATAAAATCTGATAAATAAGGGAGCACCAGATGGTGGCCTCTGAAGGGTTTTACAGAGCATTGAGGAACGATGCTGACCCCGTATGCCCTCAGTTCCACGGTAGCACTCATGGACATGGTCCTCCGCTCTCCCACCTCAGCCCTGGCTGAGTTCATATCCAGACCTATCCACTGCCACGCCCTGGGACTGTTACCTAATCCCATTAGGAGACCCACCCAGTGACCTCTTTTGCTCTGTCACTGTCTCCTTTTTAGGAAGTGGCCACAGCAGATGGTGTAGACCTGGCTCCTCTGGGATCCTGCTTTTAACTCATTGGCAGGTGTCCCTGAGCAGAGCCCCAAGGCTGGCAAAGGGCCAGGTCACTCTGGGGGCAGCCGTCTTGCGGCTTGGACTCTGGGCAGTACTGGCTCCAGTCCGGTGCTCTCAAGGCCGTCCCTCATGGCGCTACATCTCTTCGGAGTTGGTGATACCCAGGAAGGAGTTGCACTGAGGCAAGGGTGTTAGACGCCAGGCTGGCTCTCCTACAGCCTGCGTTTTGGGGGCCAGAGGCACGTTATCCACATGCGGCGCAAGAAGTTATTTTGGCCCGGACACCTGCTGCTGATGACTCAGGATGACCAAGGAGCCTCGCAGATGGACTACCCCTTCATCCCTTCAGATTGATACTACCTCGGCTACCTGGAGGAGATTCCTTTTTCCATGGTCACCATGGACACGTGCTATGGGGGTCTTGAAGGTATTATGAAGTTGGATGACCTTGCGTATGAAATCAAACCCCTCAAGGATTCGGAAAGGTTTGAACATGTGGTTTCTCAGATAGTGGCAGATGCCAGTGCAACAGGACCTGCATATGGACCGGGACACAAGGAGGATAGGCACCCACTGTTCCCTGAAGCAGATGTCAGTGTAGCCCCCAGGAGTGGTGCTAGGGTGTTTGCAGCACATAAGGGAATTATGAAAGGATTTGTTCAATATTCTAATTCAATGTATCGTGTATACAACAATGTGTCTAAGTGTGTGGAAATCCTGGTACATATGTGTAGTATAGTGGACTCCTTTCAACAAGGTCTTGCTGTCAGGTTCTATCTAGTCGCAGTGGCACTATTTAATGAAAGAGATCCAACTGTCATGAATGACTATAGAGTACCAGGTGGTGCATACGCTCGTTATCACGCAAAGAATTTCAGACTAGTCATAGAAAGCACTTCATCCTTGATGGTAATCCGTGATGGACCACGGCCAGGCCAGTTTGAGCCAGAGACTTATACCGTGTGTAACACTGATCGTAGCCTGCTCTTCGTTGGTTATCTAGGCAGACATTATTTAATATTAGCTATCGTGTCAACCCAACTCATTGGGAGAAGCTTTGGTCTGTGGTATGACGGTGATAACTGCTATTGCATGCGAAGGACCACCTGCCTTATGGCAAAATACCCAGGCTTGACAGATGCCTTCAGTGACTGTTCCATCGGGCACTGGTGGAACATAGTAGTGATACGGGGCAGTTGTATAGTTAACACGACGGTGAGCTATTTTAATGAAAGCCTGATAAAGACGCGTTGTGGAAACTATATAGTAGAGGATTGGGAGCAGTGTGACCGTGGCTCCTTCAAGCAGTGTTATAGCAACAAATGCTGCGAGTATGACTGTATGTTGGTGGAAGGGGCTACTTGTAATGAAGGACTATGCTGTACAGACTGTATCTACTCTGAACCTGGGACACTCTGCAGACCAATCCAAAATACATGTGATCTTCCAGAGTACTGTTTTGGAACAACCAGTCAATGCCCGGAAGACTTTTATATGCAGGATGGAACGCCCTGTACTGAAGAAGGCTACTGCTATCATGGAAACTGCACTGACCGCGCCATGCACTGCAGAGAAATCTTTGGAAGACACGCTACTAACGCTCATGATGTCTGCTATACAATAAATCGAAAAGCCAATCGATTTGGACACTGTACAAGAAATGATAGGGTGTTGAACCATGCTGCTTGTGGAGAAGCAGACATAAAATGTGGAAGGCTGCAGTGTAGCAATGTCACTCCTGTTCCCCGGATGCAGGAACATGTTTCATTCCATCAGTCAGAGATCTCAGGGGTCTGGTGTTGGGGAGTAGGCCGTCACTGTTCCCCAGAAACAACTGATGTTGGTCATGTGAGAAGTGGTACCCCCTGCGCTCCTGAGAGGTTCTGTCTCAATAGCACCTGCAGTGCTCGTATAGGTGCAATAACTTATGACTGTCCCCCTAAGAAACGCAGTCATAGAGGAGTTTGCAACAATAGGAGGAATTACCATTGCCGTGTAGGCTGGGAGCCTCCCCTGTGCTTAAAGAGAGGTCCTGGAGGGAGCATGGACAGCGGACCCAGTTCAAGGAGAATTCGCTCGGTAGAAACAAGCCAAGCCTCGATCCTATATTTGAAGCTGGTCTTTGGTCGCATTTATGCCTTCATAGCTGCACTCCTCTTTGGTGTGGCCACCAATGTTAAAAATGTCAAGACCTCCAGAGTTAAGGAAGTGTCGTAGGTGACAAATAAATTATAAACCAGCCTCCCGACCCCTGTACAACCATTGGTAATGTAGAAGTAATATCAATATATATGATGAAATCAGTAATAAGATGGCAAAGATGAATATCATGTTCTTGAAGTCTGCGGGAGATGACGGCGGGTTTCCGTACATCAGGGGCGGTCGAGAGGCATCGATGTTCTCACATCAGGTCTCTTTGATAGGTCGCTGATCAGCGCTCCGAAATAAATCTTGAAAAACCACTTGTTGGTGCCCTCTAATATTTTGTAAACTCTAAGAGAGCAAAATGAGCCTGAGACTTTGGCCCGGAGAGAGACCTGAGTCAGCAGCTGGGTCTTGACCTGAGTTCACTGGTCCCAGTAATAACAAAAATTTTCATGGGCTTCTTTCGGGGCAGCTTCATGACATTTCTCCAAATCAGTGCTCTTGAACACTGGGGTTTTCCGCTTCCTCTATTTAATCTCTTCTTCTCTAAACCCAAAGTGGGTTCAGGGTAATAGAGGGCCCCTTCCAACCAGCACTGTCTGTCTCCTTCTGGGGTGGCTGTGGTCTGTGGGATGAGAGTGATGTGGGCTCCATTCCCACCTAGCATAAACTAGGACACTCTGGAGAGCATATTTCCCAAGGTGGGACATGGAGATCAGGAGGCTGAATGTCGCATTCACTGAAATTCCATCAGAAAGTTAGGTAGAAATGCCTATCAGTTACTCTGGCATTCAGAGGGAGTCCTGTGAATGTTAATCCTTCCCTTCCTTCTTGCATCTACATTTCGGTGCACTTTCAGTGAATGTGAGCTGAGGAATTCCTGATGAATAACAGACACTAGTCTTTTTTATTTTATTTTATTTTTTATTTAACATCTTTGTTGGGGTATAATTGCTTCACAGTGTTGTGTTAGTTTCTGCCGTATAACAAAGTGAATCAGCTGTACATATACATACATCCCCATATCCCCTCCCTCTTGCGTCTCCCTCCCACTCTCCCTATCCCACCCCTCTAGGAGGTCACAAAGCACCGAGCTGATCTCCCTGTGCTGTGCGGCTGCTTCCCACTAGCTATCTATTTTACATTTGGCAGTATGTATATATATATAAGTCCATGCCACTCTCCCACTTCATCCCAGCTTACCCTTTCCCCTCCCCGTGTCCTCAAGTCCATTTTCTACGTCTGCATCTTTATTCCTGTCCTGCCCCTAGGTTCTTCAGAACCGTTTTTTTTTTCTTTTTTTAGATTCCATATATGTGTGTTAGCATATGGTATTTGTTTTTCTCTTTCAGACTTACTTCACTCTGTATGACAGACTTTAGGTCCATCCACCTCACTACAAATAACTCTGTGGCCTTGCTGTCCTCTCTTAGGGACTGTGGCATCGTCTCCGTAGGAGGTGGGTCAGCTTGAAGCCCGGTTCCCTCTTCTGCACGTTTCTTCTTTCTCTCCCAGCGATGGTGCCGGCCGAGCTGTGCCAGAGCAACCAAGGCAAAAGGGTCGTGCACAGAATGACTGAGAACTTTCACCAGGTGCCGTGGGCTCCGCAGAGGCAGTGACCCAGGACTGAGGCCCCAGAGCCTCCTGAGTGTCGTGGCCCCGGTGCCCCTCTCACGGGAGTTGCTGTCAGGCTTGATGGTTGAAGCAGCCATGGTATCTATACCTCACTGGTAGAAACTATTCCTTTTCTTCCCTGGGAGAAGCAGGTGTCCTACTTTGTTGGGGAGACCACCTTTTTAATAAAGAATAATGATAAGCTGTAAGTACATATTAAGGATTAGGTTATATACATGTAAAAAATAATCATAAAGATCAAGAATCAGAACCTGATGAGTGGACACCAAGGAGTGCCCTTCCCTCGTCCCAGCCTCCTCCCCGCCGTGAGGTGGCTGCTCTCCTGATGTTGTGTCAGTGACTTGTCCTCATAGCTTATGCCCAAGCACGCATCCCTAAACAACGCAGCCCAGCTTTGCCTAGTTCCAATGTCCATAAGTGGGTGTACCGTGCTTGCTGCTTTATTGCTCTTGATGGCTCAGCATTGTGGCCATGAGATTCTTTCATCTTGTGAATATAGTTTTTTAAAAAATAACTTTTATAGTTTTACTCCCTTTAAACACAATGTACTCCATTGCTGTGGAATATTCCTTCCTAGGAGCGTGCATGGTTCATTTCTGCATCCACCTGTGATGGCCTTCGGTTTCTTTCAGGTTTGGCTCCTGTGGCTGCGGAGTCCATGTCCGTGTGTCCTGGTGCAGGGCTGGGGGGTTTGTGTTCAGCTGGGAGGAACACTGTGGGTCTGTGTGCACGGAGTGCGCTCTCTGAGGCCAGATTGTTTCACAAGTGGTTGCACCGCCCGCTGTGCACCAGGCTTTCCGTTGCTCCACGTCCTGCTGAGATTTGATCCTGTGTCTTCATGTCTGCCATTCCGGTAGGTGTGTGCACCGTCGTTTTCTCATGGTTTTAACCCCTCGGTTGTTAGTGAAGTTGTTCATCTTGTCGCATTCATGGACTACTTCCTGTTGTTTTTTAAAAAGTTCTAAAAATTGTGGTCAAATACACGTAACATAAAATTTACTGTCTTAACCATTTTTAAGTGCACATTTCAGGGTCATGAAGTAATTCTCACTGTTGTGCAACCCTGACCGCCATCCTCCTCCAGAACTTTCTCATCTTGCAAAACTGAAACAGCCCTCGTTAAACACTCACTCCCCATTGTCCCTCCCTCAGCCCCTGGCACCCACCACCCTGCTTTCTGTCTCTGTTTCCGACTGCTCTAGGGGCCTTGTATGAGTAGATCAAGCACTGTTTGTTTTTTTGTGTCTCGCTTATATCACTGAGCATAATGCCCTCAAGGTTCATCCCTGCTGCAGCCTGTGTCAGAATTGCCTTCCTTTTTAGGCTGAATAACATTCCCTTTTATGGATGGACCATGTTTTGCTTCTCCATTTGTCCCGTTAATGGACACATGTAATATCTACGTTCATTTCTCATGTCTTATAATATTTGCGGAGTAACGTCGGAAAGTCCTGTGAATCAAAAGTCATTTGCCATTAACCTTTTTCTTAAACTTTTTATTGTGAAAAACATCAAAGCTAAGAAAAAGGGAAGAATACATGTCAGCCTCACTTGTGTTCAGGAATTAAGGCTTTACGAATTCACTTTATTCCCTGTGTGTGCGCTATGCGTGTGCATGTGCCTGTTTGCATACATGTGCTGTGCGTGTGCATAGGTATGTGCACTTGCACACGTTAGTGTGTGCATGGGCATATGCGTGCGTGTGTGTTCACATGCTAGTGTGTGAATATATTTGTGCTGTGCACCTGCATATGTTTGTGCTGTGCTTGCCTGTGCGCACACTGTGTGTTTTCTGGAACCACTTGCAAGTTGGTTGCAGACTGAATTGTGCCCGAGATATGTCCGCACGCACCTGCTCTAACGATCCTGCGGAGCCACGTAAAGGTCACAGATCTCAGGGATTTAAATGGATGGAGCAGGATGTCCTGACACAGAGTCTCTCTTCCAATGACTGTCACTATGTCAGTAACATCCTTCACACCTTCTTTAAGCCCCATTCAGGGTGCAGTTTAGACCCCCATCACATTCAGTCACCTGCCCCAGGTCCCCTAAATCTACAATGTCACAATGCGAGAGCCTGGCCAGGGCCTGGGGTGCCCCTCCTGTTGGCCTGGCCTCCAGTCCCTGTACTTGGCTCCTGTGTTCCCATCTCTCAGCCAGGCCCCGACTTGGATGGGGCCGCCACCTCTTTCCTCACAGGGTCCCATCGCCCAGTCAAGGAGGTTCATTCTCCCAAACTCAGCATCAGGAGTGGGGGATGACCGCCCCCACTGGGTCTCCTTCATGTGAGACCTTGTGCTTTTGAAAGAGCAGGTGCCCTGCCCTCGGGGGTGGGGGCTGGGGGCTGGGGAATGACATGCGGCCCACGTTGGGCAGGCGGGTCCCCGGGTGGGGCGAGCCAGTGTGCAAGGAGTTCCGCGGTGGGTTCTCCTCTCCAATGGCTTCTGTGCCCCTACCTCTCCCCGTGCCTCCCCTCGAAGACAGCGCGGTGCCTGGGACGGGAGCCATAGGAGCCGTCAGCCACCGCCCCCTCTACACACACACACACACGTACACGCACACGCTGCAGGGAAGCAGGACCTGAGTGCAGGGCTCTCAGCGGCCCTGAGCGCCCCGCCCGGAATCGGCCAGCAGAATGGACAGACCGGATCTCCCGGCCCGGACCATGCAGGACTGTCCTGCCTGGGCTTCCAGTGCGGCCGCCTCCTTCTGGAAGCCTGGGAGGCTGGAATAAGGCCCCTTCTTGTCTGTCCTGGCAGCAGACTGAGCCGCACTCTAAGAAGTTCGTGGCTCACCCGTGGACCCTGACCATCAGGTGGCCAGAGAAATTGGTAACATGTCTGTTTTGCCTGTTGAAATGTTTAATGACAAAGATTTTGTTCAGTTTCCTGATGTGGGTGTCCAAAGATGAGAGACCCGTGTGTGTGATCTGTACCTCCTATGAGATCAGCCCTAAGCTAGTTTAAACGTGATCAAGCTCTGTCTACACGGTAGATTTAGACCTCTGCCTGTCCTGTCTACTGATTATGTTTAGAGCTGACCATGTGTTGTCTATAATAAGAAGATTTAGACCTGACCATGTTCTGTGTACGCTAGGACTATGGGGACCTGGGTAGAGACCCGGCCTGGCCTCAGTACTGGGAAGCTCTGTGCCTGCACCCGAAGGTCAGTGCTTAGATGTCTGGGGTCTGGAGCTGAGGTGGGCTTGTCTAAGTAACAGCCTCTCTTCTGAGTGTGGTTACCTGGTCCTCCCAAGTGTCAGTGCTATGGTCGGGGCCTTAGTCTTAATCCCTGCAAGGTTCACCTTCCCTGGGGCTTGTGGAGAATCCGCAGGGGAGCTACCTGCCGATTATTCCAGTTCACCAGCACGTGCATGGTGCGTAGGGAGGCAGGTTTAGCTGGTGAATTGATTGCAGGGCAGGCAGATCGGGCAAAAGGCCGATGGGTAACAGCTGAGGCTGCTGCTGAGCTCTCCTTCCAGTCTCCCGTCCCTACTCAGAAGCATCCAGAGCTGCCCCTCGGCTTTCAGCCCTGCTCTCCTGTGAGTTTTCTCAACATGTAAGTGAGACAAGAAAGGACTGAGCCTGCCAGAACCAAGCAGTGTGTTCACCTCTAGCATGAAAGCTTTAAACACAGGTAAAATCAACAGAACCAAAGGGAAAAGAGGAGGACTTCTCTGGGACAAGCGTGGGCAGAGGAGACCCACCTGACACTTCTTTTGCCATCCCAGGAGGTCCCAGGAGCCCAGTTTGTTTCCACATTAGGGGAGCCACCAGCAGAGCCATGGTGTCCTGACCAAGGGGAGGTGTGATCCCCAGGTGCAGGGTCTGGGGAGGTGGAGTCACCTGGTGAATGTGGACCTGTGACCCCAGGTGGGGGAGTCTGGGGAGAGCGATTCACTCTGGGACTGTGGACATGTGACTCAGGTGGAGGGGTCTGGGGAGGTGGGTCACCCTGGTGAGTGTGGATGTGTGACCCCAGGTATAGGGTGCGGGGACTGTGTGGGTCTCACCACATCTGCATGGGTCAGGATCACATGTATGGGGAGACCCCATATGTGCTCTTTGACTGCAGTGTGTCTTTTCCCCTTTGAGATTTCCAACCTCTGCATTAAGGGTGTTGCCCTGATTAACCTGTGGTACCTTTTCTTCTCTTAATCTTGTCACATTCATATGAGGTCAGGCATGTTTGAGTGCGTTGCTGCTCTGTGTTCTGGTGAGTGACAACACTTGGTGGTATATTAATATCATATCATATGTCTAATCTATGGGGGTCACCACTGGCTGGGTCCCCCTGGACAGAGGTCAGGTGAGCACAGACTAGCCCCCCACTAAGAATGGTCCCCCACGTGCCATGTGAGGGTACCATGATGGCCCCTAAGTTGGGGGACTGTGTTTGGGCCTCCAACAATTGTGATGAAGGGGAGTCAAAATGGCATCTCAATTAACAAGACATTATTTTAAGAATTTATTTGAAGTGAAGTAAAACACACGTCACATACCTTTACCATCGTCACCATGTTAAGGGCACGTTTCTGAGGCATCAGATATTCTCACCTTCTCGTGGAGCCATCACCACCATCCCTAGAACTTTTCATCTTGCAAAACCAAAATTCCACAACCATTGAAGTCTCACTCCCCGTTCCCTCCCACTGCCCCTGGCACCGATATCCACTTCAGTTCCTGAGTTGTGGTCTCCAGGGCACCCGCTGGAGTGGAATCCTGCAGTGTTTGCTGACGGGTCACTTTGGAAGAGCTGACTTTCAGTCTGAAGCTCTGCCTGTTTGCATGTGAAGAATCTGCATTTAAGAAGAGGGTGTATGAGGAAGGGGGTGTATGAGGGACAAAGGCATCTGGGGTGCAGGTGAGCCAGGACCTGACCAGCTGCCTTTTGGGTCCTCTGGTTCCACCTCTTGGCCTGTGGCTCATCTGCATCATCACTGGCCCCGCTGGCACCCCTGGGGTGTTGTTGTCTGAGTGA